>NC_091423.1:3000000-3300000 GCF_032191515.1 Phaenicophaeus curvirostris | reverse complement strand
CTGAGAAAATTCAACATCAGTGGCAAAAACAAGAAGGCAGAGAAACAATAACAGTGGTCACGAGGAGCTGGGAAGGAGAACAGCTGTGGAAATTTTTGTGAAGGACTTGCAGGACTGTTGTTGACATTTTCACTAAGGTATAAAGATGAGGTTGTAACAATAAACTTGGTCTCAGCTTGAAATGAAAGCAGAGTCCGTGTCTGTTTAATATGCCACAAATGGCACCCGTATCAGGTCTGAACAGAGGCCGAGTTAGGAGTACGGTCCGGTGGTGTACAATCGGCAGAACATTTGGAGGGGCTGAAACGAAGCTTGGAGGGGCTGAAACGAAGTCCGGAGTGCGTGCCATAGACACCTGCCCGCTGGACGGAAGGTGAGCTACCGATAAGGTGATGGGGAACACGGTAACCCAGGAAAAGAAAGATGTAATAGAATTATTTAAATGTATTTTAAAGAAACAAAACCGAACACTAGATTTTAATGATCTTAAAGTGCTTTTGACATGGGCTTGGGATCATGAGCCGTCTTTTGATGTTTGGTCGGCATTCGAGCAAGAAACCTGGAATAAGATCGGAGTTCCACTATGGGATAAAGCGACTGGGTCAGATAAAACAGCTACTAAGTTGCTCGGTCCCTGGTAGAAAGTTTTTGAAGCGTTAAAGGCGTATGTCGGCTCTAAAATCACAGCAATAATTCCGAGCCGAGTGCAGGATCGACAACAGCTGCACTAACCCCCTACCCCCCTAAACTGCCTGCGCTGGCCTCTGCACCCCCCGATGGGGGGGCCGACAAACGCTTTGATCCGGGTCCGATAGTCACCGAGAAGGAGCCTGATCAATCTCCACCCTGTCCCTCAGACCGATGGGCACAAGTCAGGAGGGAGACACAGCAGCAGGGAGAAGTAGAAATATTGCAAGCTTTTCCTTTGATCTGTGCGCGTGACAGCGGTCCGTGCTGGGAACTAATTAGTTACAAAGCGGTAAAGGAGATTCCAAAATGTGAGAAATACTCCTTCACTGATAAAATATTAAAAAGGACAAAGTCTTCGAAGCAAAGATAATAATATTTTTATTATACAATTCAGCGCTGAATTGGATGCCCTTCTAAAAAAGGCATAAGATCCTACAAAAAACAGCGAGTATATATACTAGTTTTAAACAAAGAATATAAATCTCCTCAAGGTTGCTCATTATATTTTTTTTGACGTATTCAGCCATGTCCAGAGACTCCCATCAGGTTATCGTTGCCAACTATATCTTGTTAGACAGCGAAGCATCATGTCTGGATATCGTCTACATATTATTCCTTGATACATGACAGATTCATATGGCAAGATAATTAAACATGCACATCAGCTGCAGCAAAACTTATCAACTAATTCCCACAAAAAGCTGCAAAAGAGAACGTACTAACTGCTCCAGAGCCAAGCCGCCCGGCTGAGGGGGAGCCGCCCCCCACCCAGCTCCCGCGGCCCCGACTGGAGCGGCTGCAGCAGCCCCGGGGCATTTACAGCACCCACAGGACAGTCCTTTGGGACCGAAGGGCTGCAAGAATCAGAAAGTTTAGCTGCCTTCTAAGCACAGGAACACGTCACACAGCAGTTAAGCTCATCCCTATGGCAATTAAGGGCCCCTTAGGAAGCGGACTTAGAGCACTGTTAATTGGACGATCATTTATCACAAAGCAAGGATTGTTTGTTTTACCGGGACAGATTGATACTGATTTTACGGGAACAATACAAGTAATGGCTTGGACGCCTCTGCCTCCCTGCTTTATACCAAAGGGCATTAGAATTGCTCAGCCGATCTGGGTGGAACAGTGGCCCCTCAGCACCGAGAAACTGCACCACCTTAAAGCTTTAGTGCAAGAACAATGACAAGCCGGACACATCGTTCCAACTACCAGCCCGTGGAACGCACCAGTGTTTGTAATACGGAAGAAAAGCAGAAAATGGCATTTATTACAGGACTTGCGAAAAATAAATGCGATTATTGGGCCTATGGGAGCATTGCAACCAGGAATGCCCTCACCGACAATGTTACCACAAAACTGGGACTTAACCATTATAGATTTGAAAGACTGTTCTTTTACCATTCCGTTACATCCAAAGGATGCAACCCGTTTTGTTTTTTCTATTCCTTCAGTTAACAGGGAAGAACCGAGCCAACAGTATCACTGGACTGTATTGCAGCAAGGCATGTGCAACAGTCCAACAATTTGTCAGTGGTTTGTAGCAGAAGCTTTATCACCAGTTCGCGAATGATATCCTCAAGCCCTGATTTATCATTACTTGGATGATACTTTAGTTGCAGCCTTGACACCAGAACAGACGGCTAAGGCTGCAGCAGCTGTAACAGCAGCAGTTACTCAAGTAGGTCTTTGTGTAGCACCAGAAAAAACCCAAAAAACTTCTCTGTGGAAATATTTGGGGTGGAAAATCCAAGAACAAACTATTCAACCACAGCAAGTTAAACTTTTATATTCTGTAAAGACATTGAACGATGTGCAAAAATTGTTAGGAGCCATAAATTGGGTACGCCCCTTGATAGGTATCACTACAGAAGAATTGCATCCTTTGTTTATGTTGTTAAAAGGGGATTCAGATTTAATCTCTCCCAGGCAATTAGGCAAACATTCATTGGTTGCATTAGACAAGGTCGCTAAAAAGCTTCGTCAGAAACAAATATTTCGCAAATGTGGAAATCAGAAATTTTGTTGGCATTGTTTCATGCTTGAAGAATGCCTATTTAAAATATGTAGACAGTGGACAGCTATATGCCTTTTTAAAGGAATTGAAATATCTGTTAGACAATCGACATGAACCTTACTTTATAATGCATGTACGTTCTCATACAGATTTACCAGGATATTTGGCTGAAGGCAATCACCAAGCTGATGCTCTGGCAGCCCCTGTAATCATTCCAGATACATTACAACAAGCACGTATGTCACATGATTCTTATCACCAAGGTAGTACAGCCCTTTAGGAAAATGTTTCAGTTAACTCATGAGCAAGCTCGGCAAATTGTACAGATGTGCCCTGATTGTCAATGAATCCCAAACACTATTTGTGACGGTGTAAATCCTCATGGATTAGGTCCACTTGAAATATGGCAAACTGATGTAACAAATATCCCCGAATTTGGACGTCTAAAATATGTACATGTATCAATTGACACCTTTTCTACCTGCATTGTTGCCTCCGCACATACGGGGGAATGAGCAAAAGACGTAAAAAAACATCTGTTATATGCAATTGCTCTTTTGGGGGTGCCAAAACCAGTAAAAACAGATAATGGCCCAGGATATATTTCTAATATAACAAAATCCTTTTTTTCAGCAATGGTGGGGAATCACGCATGTCACGGGCATTCCTCACTCACCAACAGGGCAAGCCATAGTTGAACGAGCTCATGGTACATTAAAAAATATGTTGTTAAAACAAAAAAGGGGGAGCATGGGATATGCCCCTCAAGAGAGACTATTAAAGGCTATGTATGTTCTAAATTTTTTAAATGGTTGCCAAGACAATATTCCCCCGATAGAGCGACATTTTATCACGAAATCAAATGATAACATTAGTAAAGCTAAAGTAATGATACGTAACTTAGAAACAAGACAATGGGAAGGTCCGTGGCCATTAATAACGCAGGGGCAAGGGTATGCTTGTGTCTCTACAGATCGTGGACCGCAATGGATGCCAGCAAGATGTGTGCCACCTGCATTGCAATAATTGTGGGAATTTCGTGTTGAGCAATGACCATTCCATGGATCTCCACACAATCCCAAGAAAACATCTGGGTAACCCTAGCCAATGCAGCACAGCAAGATTTATTGTGTTTGTCGGTAGCAACATCGACCAATCTATTTAGCACCTGTTTAGTAAGTTTGCCAATAGATGATGTTCTTTATTAGGTGTGATAAAAGTAGATTTTAGTAAATATTTTAGTTATATAAGCAAAAATAAAACTTTTATATAAAATGTTAATTCCTTACTTAGTGTGTGTTGAAATGATTTTATATGATGCAATTACATATCTGCAGATATACCCAAATCCAACAACATCTCCCTGCAATCACCAAGAGAACTGTATTTTATTTGAGGAGACAGAGCATGGGCAGGTATTCCTTCCTGTATTTCAGGAGGCCCATGTACATTAGACAAATTCATATGATTAACTCCGAATGTTTCTATGATTTTAAGCCACACTTTGGCTCACTGCCATCAAACAAATGCCTTATTGGCAGCTTTATCTAGTGTTTTGACATATTTATCAGGTCATTCAGAATTTATACATACAAGCATTAACACCTTACAATATTTAACAGAAGAATTGCAAATATAGAATGAGTGGAATACATGTGCAGGACTTTTTGTTGGAATTGGACCTTGGATTATAAAAATGGCCACGATAGGTTTTCAGATTTTACTTGATTTTTTTCTAGCATATTGATTTGTGTGCCTTGCTTAATTAATTTAGTGTAGAACTTGATTGATAGAGTGTTAAGACAAATATTAGTAGTTCATGAAAACAAAAAAGGGGGAGATGTCAGAAGAGATGCTGAGCAAGAATGACCATGAATGCTGCAGAGCCTCTGGAGATAACAGCGCAGAGAGCTTTGATAACCCGCTAGCCTCCCGCCTGAGAAAATTCAACATCAGTGGCAAAAACAAGAAGGCAGAGAAACAATAACAGTGGTCACGAGGAGCTGGGAAGGAGAAGAACAGCTGTGGAAATTTTTGTGAAGGACTTGCAGGACTGTTGTTGACATTTTCACTAAGGTATAAAGATGAGGTTGTAACAATAAACTTGGTCTCAGCTTGAAATGAAAGCAGAGTCCGTGTCTGTTTAAGATGCCACACTTCTGGGTAATGATTCTAACATATTCTGAGATGTGACTGTGTTAGGTTTTGCTTTACACTTCATTTCATGAGGGTTTTGATGGAAAATTTCTTCCAATATTTACTTATCAGTTTGGAGGATCTACATCTAGAAGGGAAGCCATAACCCACTTAAATCAATGAAAACAATTCTCATGAATTCCCTCTAAGCTTAGAGTAGACCCACAGTGCCAGATTCACAGTTCTTTTACCTCTGCCATGTATTTAGACACCGTACCTGTGGTTTTTCACTTTATTCATTGGAGTTTCAGGTATGAACTTGCAATAGAGGCTGAGGAATATGCTCATTAGGAACCAGATACTTTAATTAGTTCCTTTGAAAAATCCACCTCTTCTGGATATTTCAAAACCTGCTTTTAGTCTTACAAAACAGATTCTACACAGAGAATATTTTTTCCATGGCAAACAGATTCTTTTTGTGAAAGAGTCACCATGATGGAACATATCTTCATTCACATCACAAAAACTTTAAGAATCTTAAACAAAACCTGTTAGATTTATTTTATTGAAGAAAGGGATGTCAAACCTCCCTTTCAAAACTACATTACAGACAGCATTGCAATGATTCCTGAATCCTACACTAAATATCTACTAAAACTGTATAAACAGCCTTTTAGAATAATTTCATACAGCAGCTATCTTTCTACTCAAATTCTCAAATTAACCATCTTTCAGGATTGTATTTTACAGCAGTTTTAAGCAGTGCCTGTACCTGCTGGGGATTTTGTTAGCAGGGCTGGCCGTATTATCTTTTTTTTAGGAGTACTTGGCACATTCTCTATAAAACTGTTTTCATCTTTTCTCAAATTGGCTAATCTTTAACCAACCTAGCTGAACTATTTCATTCAAGGCTCTGCCTTAGAATGACATTTGGTAAAGATGCAGGCAACTCAAACAAATTAATTTTTGAGAAAGAGACACAAGGATTCAATTAAGAGGTGCAGAGCATGGCACCGGAACTGGCTGCGTCAGAGGCAGCTCCGAGAAAACACAGTGCTGCTCACTGGCAAGAGCACAGGAGATGCAGAGCAGCAGTGGTTGCTCACACCCAGCAGCAGCCAACAGGAATGTTCACTGTCATGAATTCCACAGTCTTTGCATTGCATATGCATTAGGGACACAGCATTAGTCAACCAGGCTGTGCAGAAGGAAAGAAACCTTTCCTTGTGAATCTTTATAACAACAGCTATTGTGGCTGACAGAGAATCGGACCATCCCCTTGCCTCTGTTGCAGGTTCATACCTGAAACTCTAATGAATAAAGTGAAAAAACATGGGTATGGTGTCTAAATACATGGCAGAGGTAAAAAAACACCGGTAGCAGCAGGGTTTCTGGTCTCCCCAAGCACAGTGTGCAAAGAAGTGTGATGCAGTAGCACAACTCTGCTCAGCATACGTTCACCCACAGGATCCCAAACAAATCGCCTCTGAGCCTGTCGGCGGGTCACTTGCTTGTTCCTGGCAGGCTGCATGTGACAGATTATCATTTGAAGACTCCAGCTCTACCACCTTTGAATATTAATTTTTCAGTCCTAATTTTTCATGCATATATATTTATATATATGGGGATGTCACTGTTCTTATCTATGTGGGTAGATGTGAAATGTAAATTTTCACAGTCAACAGATGCATACACTATAAAAGCTGAGTACATTATAAAAAGCTAATGATTAGAAAATTATACGAACATATCGACAGACATATACACTCAGTTCATATGTCTATAAAATAAGTTAAGCATTAAACCTCCTAAACTATTAAGATACCTGAAAAGTTTATATAAGTAAAATACATTATTCACTTCATGCAAATTTAGGACAGGTTGAGAAAACGTTCAGCATTTACAAACTAGTTGTATCATTAATGTTCAGCATGTTCTAAACTCAACATTTTTCTATATTTAATATAATAAATGAGGTGTTGTGTGTTAGATATGAAAGTACACGTGACAAGAACTCTGTTTGGGCATGGCTGCTGTAGCAATTACACAGTGGTGTTCAACAGCCATGCAACTCATGTTGTAATTTTGTCAATACATTATTACAATGCAAGTGTAGTGCTGCTACTGCTCAGGGTAGTCACAGAACTCAAAATCTACTCTTCATCGATGTATTTCTAGTGGGAAACAGGTTCTGAGGTCTTACAAACTAGGTTGTTAAATGTATTATTTTTTATTTTCCTCTTCTCAGACATCCCTAAAAATTATGTCCCCTCTTTTAAAATTCTAGTATACATTTCCATCACATGTCCACAGCCACGTGCATCACAGCTAAAAACTGCAGCAACTGTGGGGTTGCAGGCAGGGCTGTAAGGCAAATTTCGTTATACAGCTGTGCGCTTTAACTTTTACTTAATGTTGCCAGTTATTAACTGGCAGGTTTAGACTTACCTTGCTGAACAGATGATTTTAAGAAAAGTACGCCCCTTCTTAATTAGGTGGATGATCTACAATGCGTTTCATACCTGGAAAAATACAATTGAAGCAATTGAAATCATATTAGCCATGCAGAAAATAGTCAGACTACTGCCTTAACTCTTGATAAGAACTGTCCACTTTTCTAATTTTGCAATGAAAATGGCAAACGAGCAATGCTGTAAAACATTAACACCAGCCCAAATTATGGGCCCAAATTATGATTCTGTTTTAAGCTATGCAGTTTGCTAGAAGACGTGCCCCAAATTATACTCAAAGTAACTAGCAAGCATAACTAAGGGACATTTCTCCTACTCCATCCCTTATGAGAAGACTTTGGAATACAAAATTAATAATCAAATATTAAACTTTTCTATAGAAAATAATAAGAATGAATTAAAACAATTTCAGAAGCAAGTGAATAAATTCATCTCAAACTTATGTTATTCTGCAAAGAATAAAATAATGAAATGTGGATTGAAGAACTGCTATCTGTTTGTCACAGTCAGAGTACATGTAACAACCTTTCATTTCAAGGTTTCAGTACCTGCATATTTATTTCTTTTAATATCCATAAAGGTGTATATAAAGCATATCAATATAACACTCATTAATGCTGTTGTAAGCATGATAGGCTATGGAGGTAAAATGCACCCAATAAAGTTTCAAAATTATAAGATCCTAAAGAAGCTCAAGACATAAACCGCTTGAAGTGGAGGGGGAAGAACAGTAGGCAGAGCACTGAACAGTATGGGAGCCAGAAGCAGGTCCTGACACAGCAGCAAGACACTCTGTGCATCTTGCCCTGGCGAGACATGAGCTTCAGAGTCATGTCTGAAGGCAGAGGGTTACTCCTCACAGAGATAAGAAGGTTTTGTATCGGTGTCAGTGTTAGACAGTGGCTCCCAGGTTGTCTAAAGGAGGTGCGGGTGCCCTGTGACCCTGGCAGCACAGCCTCTTGGCCACTGCGGGTGGCTCTGGGCTCGGGCTCTGAGGAGCTCCTGAGGTCTGCTGCAAGGAGCTGCTGCGCCAGGTAACTTCCCCAGTCACCCAGCGGGAGCAGGAGCTGCTGCTTTGTGGGAAGCAGCTGATTAGCTGTGTCTTGCTTTTGTGTGAAGCAGTAGCTTCCACTGAATTCCTACAGGGCGTTCAAAAGACAGTCATTTGCCTAATGATTTGGAACTGCTTCATATGAAAGTGAAGAGGCATGAAGAAGCATGGCTTTATGATATATTGCCTCCCTCAGTGCTCAGGAGGTGTGGAAGCAGAAAGGCAGCTGTCAGGGATATCGGAGATGGAGCTGGACCTTATCAACCCTTGAAGATCCCACAAGGGCTCAAGGCAAAGGTAAGACATAAAACAAGAGGACGTGGAAAGCAGAAAAAGACAATACAGGTGTTGGGAGATCATAAAATGTTTGCTGGTAAAAATGATCGCAAATAGTCACACATGCTAGTGGGGGAGCTGGAGTGCATTTTGAAGTACTTTTTGAGCTGACGTTATCTGGGAGTGCTAATGAACAAGGCAGAAAGGGGACTCAGAGTGGTAGCAATACCTTTATCTCCTCTGAGAAGTTAGTTTGAAGACTTTTATAAATAAACATGTCAATTCTGAATTGTTTTTTGTACCTGTGCATTATTTTTCAAGAATTTAAGTCTACACCACTTCTAAATATGCTAATGTTCACATGTATTATTCATGTTTGCAGTCATATGTATCATTGTTTCGGTGTATATGAGTTGTACAACTAGCATTAACTTTGCACAGGATATTCTGAACTGATAGAAGGGCCACTTACAAATACAAATAGCAGCAAAAAATCCACTTTGTATTACAGGAGGTTTAAAATATTACACTGTTGCTAAAAACCTTTATATTAGTAAATGTGGTTTATCACAATATCTCCAAAGGGAAAGAGAAAACTTAAAAAATTATGAACTCTAAAACCATGTCACACATAATGGTTGGGCTCGATGATCCGGCGGGTCTCTTCCAACCTGGTTATTCTATGATTCTATGATTCTATGATAAGAAGCCACAGAAGTTCAAATAAGCCAATCAAAAAATACTTGAAAATCAGCGTAATATTTTGCCTATCATGATCATTCTGCTGCATTCTTAGTTCTATAGCAGTATTTGGGTAACAGATAACTAGAGCTGAGTGGTTTGTAATGAATAATTTATTTCACCAATTTTGCCTCTTTTTTTCTTTGACACGATGTTCTTTATTTGGAATTCAAAGTTCGCTGACAGTCCCTCCTTAGCCCACTTCCCCTTACGGTGTTTATATTACTTAAATGGTTATTCCAGATCGTAAAACTGGGAAGAGTTAGAATAGAGCTATGTCATTTAGTTGTGCGTGGTCATACACCATTGTTTTTATTCCCCAGTTGGACTCTTCTGAAGTAATTGGGTGTAAATGTTCACGGAGAATAAATTAGACTTTGCTTTTTGTGATCCTGAATGCGAAACCGACTCTCTCTGTGCATTGGCACCAAAAAAGCACAGAAGAAACTCCATGGAAAGCTGACGCACAAAAGGCATAAGCACAGCTGAAAGGAATTAATTTAAAAATTCATATGAATATTCATAGGGGATTTTTTTGCAGTATATTCTCAAATTAAACATCATGAAAACAACTTTTTCCTTAGTAGATTCAACATTGGTCTGTTCACTTGTTCTTGATGAGATGGCAGGGAACACTTCAGAGGTTGGAAGGAAGGACAAACTTGGGGCTCTTGTCGGTCTGGAGTTCCGTCAGTCTTTTCTTAGGACCCAAGCCTAAAGAAACCTTTTCTGCATCATAGCTGGGGTCTTCAGTCAAAGAAAGCAGTGAAAATTTTGGAAAGCTCAAGATGAAAGGTAATGCAGGGCTGTTTCCTGGGTTGGCTCAAGGAAAGGAGGAGGAGAACCCCCTTCCCTGTGTGAACTAACACTAAGGCAGCATTTTGCTGCTGCAGAATAATCAGTCACTTAATATTTCAATGACCATTTTGTATTACAAGTAAAGCACAGATCTCTACGGGCCACCTCAGGAGGCAGTGCAGAAATACATCATTCGCATTAGTCACATGGAGGCACTGTGCATTCCCCATATCCCTTGCTATCTCTGCCTGGTAGGTACCAAAGGGAAGAGCGGCAGCCCTAGCTTTCTATTAAAAGTTATCACACTTTAGATAGATTTCTAAGGGATTACAGGCTTAGAAAAGTCAAAATCCTTTCCAAGAGAGGCCTGTGTTCCTAAATAGAACATAGTCCTAGCACAAAGTAAGTTTAAAGATAGACAAAGTAAAACAGCTGGGATAAAAAATTTAAGTCAGACGTTCTGTTCCATGAGCACAAGTACTGCTTAAGGCTGTTTTGCAATAGTATATTTGAAGCACATTGTTTTCTAATCTGCTTTGAAGAAACGTTTAGGGATTTTATTAACATAAAACAAGATAGTGAGAGCAAATTTGATATCAATTAACATACTAATTAAATGTCCCTTAGTAGTTTTAGCAATTACTTGATATTTAATTAACCACTTGAATACCTTGGGAGATCCAGATTCTTGTGCATGCAATCAAAGGGCAATTCTTCTGACCCTGTGGGTATATGCTGCATGTTGCTATCTGTAGATAGCAACAAAAAATAACTTTATGCACTGTGACCCCATGTATGCTGAGTAACTATGTACCCAAGAGATTAATTTACTAATTTGAATGCACTAAGTATCAGTTGCAAAGCTTACACATACCTGAAGTGATTAGGGACCTACATAAACAACATGAACAACCTACAAAAAATCAATTATTTTAGTTCAAGCCTCACTTTAAATTCATACTGCAGAATTGTCTTGGCATTTATGAAACTTGTATACATCATAAGGTCCTTTTATTTTTAGCAAACAGCTACAAGGATTGGAGAGTAAGGAAGCAAATATTTTTAGGAAAAAAATCACTTAAGCAGAGCAAATATGTGCCAAAACTGTTCTGGACTGTATTCACAAGAAGACAAGAAATTTTGCATAAGGGAGATTTCCTGGTGGACCATTTCTGTGCTGTTTTTAGGAAAAAAAAAAAAAAAAAGACTTAATCACTCACAAGAGAGTCAGATCTCTGCCTGTTGAACTGCCCTCTTCTACAGATAAGTCTCCTTCCTCCTGCCTCTTTTGGAGCTGTCTCTGTGATATCTGGCTACCCATGACAACTTGGAGAAGTTTCACGCCTACTACAGCTACAGTATTAGAAACTCACTTATCTTAATTTCTGCCACTTTTCTAAGTGGACATTTAGAAGGATTGGCATTTTCAGAGCTGCATTTTCCCCGGGAAAGAAAAGAAAAATATTTATCTTCAATGAGACCATATCAATGTCAATGAAATCCCATTTCAAGGAAAAAAAAAAATTAATTCAACCTGTATATTTGATTTAATTAAAATTTCCGCAGTAGTACAGCACAAGCTAGTAAAATATTTGAGGTATTAAGTAAAAATTACTTTCTTTTTAATGTAGTTTTCTAATACATAGATTAAAAAAAAAATCTGCCAACTCCAAAATATGGATTTTTAAGCTTTGTTTCCTACGAAGGAAATGGGAATGACTTCTCATCCTGCACAAAGGAACAGAGCTCTATTACGGGGTAGGTAACGCGCTGACCAGAAGGCTGAATTTCATTTCCTTGTGAAGTAGAAAGATTTACACCTTTAAAATATAAATGTAACTCTGGTGCAGCATGAAGAAGAGAATAGAATTTCTGTAGGTATTAACTAGTTGAGAAACATTGCTTAACTTGATTTGTTTTTATTTGTCTAATTTTCGCTTGAAGGCATCCTGAGGCCACTGCTGTAAGTGGAATGACAAAACCACTGATGAACTGTTGTCTCGGGAGAGTTTCACACAGATCAGCAAATACAAGCCTAACCTGCCAGGTAGCACAGCACTAATGGACTGCCAGCAAAGTGACTTAGACCACCTGCTTTCAGAAATATTCCATTCCTCTGGTTTAAATTAAGGCCATATACGCTCTCCATTGTAGAACAGCAGATATTGCAAGCTTAAAATATCCAGTAATATCCTGGACTAATATTGCCATACGTTAGCCTCTGAAAATTATTTATTCCAATAAAAAAAGATAACAGACGAACACATTCTCCCATTATTAACAATGTTGGAAAGCATAAGCAAATACTGGAAATAGAAGGAAAAACATAAGGAGTCGAAGACAATAATTTACATTAAATAAAATAAACACCTCGTTGTTACATAGCACTTTTTATCACTACATTTCAAACTACTTTACAAACAAGTTCATTGTGACAGGTGACAAGTTTTGTTGCACGATTCTGTTGGTACATACACGGGGGGCTATAAGCACAGCCAAACATTTAAAATTTCTCTTCTGTGATGCAAAGTCATAGCAAACGTTTCCATCAATATTTGCCCAGGATTTCTGGCCACTCAAATCTTACCCCAATTTTATCGTGCACGTATGTCACAAAAACCTTAACTCCTTCTATATTCAGCATCTACAACCACTTACGCATATCTTAAAAATATTTATTGTTAACAGCATGATATCTGCTTCATAAATTCAAAGAAAAGTAAGCTTCCACACTATTCAGGGACTTGTCTTTTTGCAGGTACCAGATACACTTCACCTTCAAAGCAGTGTTTAGAGATAATAAAAAAGTCATGCTAGTGATTATTTATCCCAATACCACTTTATGTTATTTAAACTTGTATTTACCAACATGCTTATACTTTAAAAATACCCTGGGAAAGAAGAAAATACAAACCACACTAAAATTATCATAGGGCCAGAGGAGAAAGAAAAGTTAGTCTTTAATCAAAAAAGGCACAGCTACAAAAGGATTAATTTTGGACCAGAACATATCATGAGTTAGATGTTTTCCTGTACCAGCTGAGAGCAGTAATTGGAAAATCATGGTTTATACAGAAAAAAATCATTATTTTCTTATGATCTGTCTTTCTTTTGTGAAGCCTTGTATCTTCATCACTCAATTGCAATCTAAGAGATTAGGAGACTCAATATATACTAGATTAAAGGTCATCTATTATTATAGACAAGATTTAATTGCGATATTTACATAAATTTCTTACCACCATAGTGTATGAGCTACTTGTACATATCCAGAATACTAAAAAAGGGGCAGGACAATTATTAGTTGCACTTATAGGAAAAAAGTATAGCAGTAGCCTAAGACCAAAGCAAAACTCCGTTCTACAGCTTTTGTAAAAGAACAACATCAGGAAATGTTGGTTGTTGAAAAACTGTAAATTAAATCTTATTCTTTTACAGAGAGTATAAGTTAGCTTGATTGCATTGCTGTAAGAACTTCCTAAGGGAAATTAAACTTGATAATCTCAAGGTGTTTCCCAGAAGACACCACGCATTCAGTAACGTTCATTATAGTTTGCAGAATACCAGACAGAATTTAAAGTGAAGACTCCTAAGGTTTAATCAATATAGACATCCTAAATTGTTCACAGTATAAAGCCCTGATTATGAAAAAAAAGATGTGGTTAAAAGTGAATCCACAGTACTTCAGGTGGACCCTTTTTTCCCCCTGTATAAACTGGTTGGTTCATTGCTACAGTAAATAGCGACCGCCAAACCTCCAAAACAATTTTTGTAGCAGCATCATAGAGTGGTTCATTAAGCTCCTGGGACTTGCGCAGCACTGCCTGTTTTCAGTGAATGATTCTTAAAAACAAGTAGCCGATATTTTAGAAATTACTCCCTACAAGATTCAAATTCTACACATTACTACTATAAATCATTAAGAGACTAACGATTACAAACCAGATTTTAAATGCTTCCTTTGGAAGATCATGAAGAGCACGAAGATTTCAATTTGAACTAAAAAAAAAAAAAAAAAGGAGCTTTCTGCTCCCTGTCCAAGTTCTAAAGCAAGAAATAAAAGAATGTACAACATAAAGCGATATTGAAGTTTGTTATCATCTGGTGATCTACTCATAGGACAATCAGTAAAGGACTGAAATGACACATTAGCAGTTCAAAGCACAAAGAACATGAATCTTCAATTTTGATTAAATGAGTTTGCAGCATCTGTGTCATCTTTAGATAAAAGAAGTTGCCAAATTGTTAATTGCAAAAATAATCCAGAGTATTGGGTTTCTGCGCTGGTAAGGAAAAGCTGCCTAAGAACAAATGAGTTTAGCTGAAGCCAAAGAGGATACTGACCCTCTCAAATCTTCAGGAGCTTGGACAACGACCAAGGTAGGGTTTTAGCACTAAGAGAAAGACCTGGAATTTCAAACAAAACGTGTCTGGAAACACTTTTTTTCGCATGAGCCAGGACTGGATTTATGGTTCTTCTCCATCTGGTGCTGGCTAGATGACATCTATTCAGCACAAAAGATAGATGATGTCCCCTAATTTTCTACAGGTGCATATGTCTTCACATTTCTTTGACATACAAGGGATAATCAAGCTGACCAGGGGTCATCCTATTTCAAAAAATAACTGCACTTCTCTGTCATGCATCTGCTCTCTGTGATTTTGCTCCTTCTCTACCTCCCTTAAGAAGGAGGAAGAAGGTTAATTTTTCATTTGTCTTCAGACCACAAGGAGAGTCCCCACCATCTTCCTGTGTGCTGGAAATGAAAGGGGTCCCTCCCTACAACTTCTTTCTTTTCCATTCCCAGGTCCACGAGAGCTATTGTAACAGCAAATTGGCTCTTGTAAGCAGTTTCTGTGACATTGATAGGTTGGCACCTGAAAGGGAGCTCCACTATGAATGTTAGTTTTTCACTCTTCAATAGCTTTAAATTTTATTAAAAGAACACAACTATCTACCTCATCTCTCATGAATTCACGTAGAAGTGTGACCCGAAGCATCTGTTCATTAGGTGGTAAAATAATTTGGAAATACATTTTTCCTTTCATAATAAACAACATTTGTTTGTGTGCTTTTCCTGGATGCTTAAATGTAATTTAATAAATTAAATTTTATTGACCACATTACTTCTATTTTCTGTAGAAGTATTTTTTTAAAATTTTTTCAGTTTTAGGAAGAAGATCTAGTGAAGAGCGTTTGATTACTACAGATTTCGACGGGGGGGGAAGACTTAAAATAAAATGCATATTAAATATTTCTTGTATTTGGATGAAGCTGGTGTTAATAATTTCTCAGACACAGTCCTTTCCTATCCTTTTCCTATGAGTTTGGAACAGAAAATTATGGCTTCCATAATTACAAATTCTGAGGTGCTTCAGAAAAGAAAGTATAAAATGTTCAGTTGAATCTTTCCTAGAGAGTATGGTTGAAACTGCAGGTCATTTTGTTCAAGAGAAAATAAATTCTGCTGAGCTAAACTCAAGTATAAGTAAAACAAACCAAACTTCCAGATCAGAAGGTAAAGCTAGTTCTTGAGCAGAGAAACAGATGGCTAATTCAGTGAAAAGAGGCCACTTCATCTGGCAGTTGGACTGAGTCAGCATTTCTCTTGAATGCTGACCAACACTTTAATTGCCACTAAAAGAAGACAAAGCTTAAATATACATGATATGCAAACCAGAAGAAATACAACAAAATTTTATAAGAAAATATCATCTCAATTAAAAAACCCACACACCTCTTTTTAAGCTATGCTAAAACTGACAAAAAAAAAAAAAAGATTCTGAGTTGCTATCAGCTTTTTCCCTACCACATTTTCCATGTACTGATTCTACAGCTCATTTGTAACTTTGCCCTGATCTGACATCTTGATGGAATTTACTGTAAAACAGACTAAAATTATGTGCCAGCCTTATTTCTCTATTTCCCTGCTTTTCTTCTGTTGCCATTGCATCTAGAATATTATTTAAACATACTCTCTTAGCACAATATTTTGTTGCTTAAATAGTTGTGTCTTAACTGAGATGATAAAAAATACCAGGTTATATAAAATATGAATGCAGTCAATTGTAAACATACTTTATGAGGATTAGCCCAGACATGGTCTTAGAGACTTCACATAACATTACTATGCTAGGCAATTACTCTTTTTTAATCACTTTTAAGAATTGCTTGCCAACTTAAAAAGCAATATAAGCTTAAGTGTCTTGCTCAACCAGCACCTCCTCACAGATTCTGAAGCTACAAAGGAAACAATTAAAAGCTTGTATGCATGAAATAGTTACAATCAATAACAGAACTAAATTATTCAGGATAAATATCTTATTCCATTTCCTTTTCAGATGAAGTTGTAAATACAATCAATGTAAAATAAAGTGGATAGTGTAAGAATTTAGAAACCACTGGAATTTGAAATCTCCATAATGTCTACGAACATGCACTGTAACAGGTAGCTTAGATAACATCTGATATTTTTTTCTTGTAAAAATTTCAGAATGTTCAAAATTTCAGAATTTCAAAGCCTTTTACACAGTTAGAAGTTCCAAGGTATCAACACCAAAACTTCTTTGGATCTTTTTTTACTGGGATCTACAGAAATACTCCAATACTCCTTTGACCAATTTACCCCAAAGAATGGGTTGAGGTTCTTGTGTTCTGTAAATCGCAGCAGAGAAAGTATTACCAAGTGTGCCAATTGCTCAAGTCTGTTACAGAAAAAACAGACAATTTAAGTCAAAAGAATAAAACTATATTTAGATAAACTTCTTAAGTATTTATTATATAAATTATATATACACATGGATATATAACATACATAAGATCACTATTTATATATAGATGCATATAAATACACTTATATTTAACTTAAAGATATTTTTCAATATAAAATATTAAACAAAACTACCACCTTTGTCTACAATCGTCCACTCGGAATGCAAGCCAGTCTTGAGAGGACCTTGTAAACATGTTAGGGATTAGTCATCATTACTGTGCTGGGTAGGAGGCATTGTGACCAGAGCACCCAGAGACAAAAGCATGCGAGTGGGTGGGTGGGGAGAAGTTAGAAACTTGTTCTTGGTAGCAAACAGAAACAGTTGAGATTAAAATAGAGAGATCTCAACCACAGCCTTTTAATCAGAGCAGTCTGAAAAAGCCTTACAGGAATGAAAATCTGAGTCAAGATCTGCTGATAAATTTCCACATTATCAACTTTTGTGTTAGCAGTCCACAAAAGCTTCCTGCTGTAAACACTAACATATTAATTACATCAAATGCACAATGACATGAGAATGGTCTTTGAGACTAAACGGCTGTATTTGGTCTGGCTGAGATGGAGTTCATTTTCCCCACAGCAGCTCTCATAGCGCTGTGCTCTGTACTGGCAGCTAGAAAGGTGTTGGTAACACACCAGTGCTTTGGCTGCTGCTGAGCAGTGCTCACACAGCACCAAGGCTCTCTCCAGCACGGACCCTCTCACCCACCAGCTCGAGGTGGGCAGGGAACACAGCAAGGACAACTGGCTCCAACTGACTGAAGGGATATTCCATATAATGTCTACTCAGCAATAAAAGCTAAGAGGAGGAGGAGGAGGCAGGGCATTCCTTATTTTATGACATCTGTCTTCCAGAGCAACTGCTATGTGTACTGAAGCCCCGCTTCCCAGAAAGTGTCTGGGAGTTACCTGCTGATGGGAAGTAGAGAATAGATCTTTTATTTTCCTTTGCTTCTAGATGTGGCCTTTGCCTTTGATTTACTAAGCTACTTTTATCTTGACCAACAAGTTTTTTATCATCTTATTTTCTCCCAGTCCTGTCCTACTAGGGAGGGGAGTGACAGAAGAGCTTGGTAGGCACCTCGCATCCAGCCAAGGTCGACCCACCACAACAGTACTTAAAGACTATGGAGAATTCAAATCATCGCTGAGAAAGTACACTGAGATTTACTTTGTCATCTTGAACTGTTAACACCTCAGACATGTAAAACATAAGATTTAGCAAAGACAACCAATACCAACTTCTAAATGAAATAAGTAGTTTGTATATTTTGTCCTTCTGCAGGGAAAGGTGAAGAAGATGGGTCAATGGCAAGCACACTTCACACACACGTATTTCTGATAAAGCCAGTAACATTCCTTGTTAGACTGGTGATGTTTTTAGAAATAGCATTGGTACAAGCATCTGCAAAACTGGTAATGCACAAGGAAAATGAAACGGAAAAACATACTAAACCAAGTTACTTAACATTATCCATGGGGAGGAAAAAAAGGCTTCTTATTTCAGTACCTAACAACATGGGATCTACTTCTAACCTGCCCGCAGAAGAGCATGGGAAAGTACTCTGACACAAGCAGGCCTTTCCCGTTTCAGAGACAGATGGAAGAAACAGTCGACAGGAGAGAATTCTTACAGAAATAATTGCATTTTATGTAAGGAATTTAATAAAACTTTTGCACTGGCTATGATCGTATTCTTTTACCTGGACTGATGTAAATTAACAGCATTTCGTGGAGTTTTGCCTGTATGAGATGGTTGAGAGTGATCAAACAAACCAGCATCCAGACTAAAGCAATAAAGGCAGGGTATGAGCGGAGCAGGGTAGTCCTATCCCAGCTACCAAGCAGGGGGTGTTCCCCAGCCTATATCAATCTCCAAACTGTGCTCGAGCCTCCTTGAGTGGATGCAAGTTAAGTCATCATGAGGAGAAAACATGCCAGCAATTAACAATTTAACAGTATCAACAAGAGCGCTCACAGGCTGGTACAGATGCAACCATCACACCTAACATGGTTCAGCAGTGTCAAAGGCATATAGATTTTAGTGGTACCAAGACGCTGCCCTAGGCCTTGGATCCAATACGGACCTTCACATGATAGAAGAGGGCTTTGCATATGAAGGTGATATTTCAAATACTTTTTATCTGAGTTAGAACCTACATAAGGGGAAAAACAACTGCATTGTTCTGCTGTACTGAGGGCTTGCTAATTATTATGACTGACAAATTGTAATTCAATAACTTCCTTTCTACATAAAACCAACCCTTCTCCATACAAAACCATCAGTGGGACTAACAAATGATTCCAAACTGTAAAAAGCTTCATTGCTGATCTAATTATGCTCTGCTTCTCGCAGCTCTGGGAAGTGCAGAATAATCAGAGCACAGCAGGCACCAGCTACGAAATCTCCTTTCTCAAAGCCAGCCCCTACACACTCTGATGGACAGGGAGAGGACACTGAGCAGCAGTGGCACATCAGCCTTCGCTAAAAGGGGCCACGCTTTTAGGTAATTCTGTGCCCATTATGCCCTTTGAGTACAATTAAGCCAAAGCAGTTCACAGAAAAATAGAATCATAGAATCATAGAATAGAATCATAGAATAACCAGGTTGGAAGAGACCTACCGGATCATCGAGTCCAACCATTCCTATCAAACACTAAACCATGCCCCTTAGCACCTCGTCCACCTGTGCCTTAAATACCTCCAGGGAAGGTGACTCAACCACCTCCCTGGGCAGCCTGTTCCAGTGCCCAATGACCCTTTCTGTGAAAAATTTTTTCCTAATGGCCAGCCTAAATCTCCCCTGGTGGAGCTTGAGGCCATTCCCTCTTGCCCTGTCCCCTGTCACTTGGGAGAAGAGGCCATCAAAAATCATCAGAGATGGGCTACACCGTACAAGTGCGTGCACCTCTGTGACTGAAGACAGCCTAATAAAACACTGACAAGGTTATGCTAAATCAAATATTTTATTCTGCCCTCTGCCAAAAAAAAAAAAAAAGGCAAAGAAAAGTTACAGTAGTGCTGTATTAATTACATTATACAAGCACCAATATTAAATCCATTTTTTTAAAATTTAACATCATTTTGTCCCTGGATTTGTCTTCAGACATAAATTAGAATTGCTCTTGAAGAGCCAAGATATTTGCTTCCTCCAGATTACCAATTTGTGCTTTGTATAATAAAGCAGATCTGTTTCTCATGCTTAGTATGGATGAGTCACGCTTTTAATAAATGAAGTAAACCTGAAGGAATAAAAATGATTCTGCAAAGTCATAAGTTTTGGACGGGTCAAGCACACCTCTAAAACCTAATGGACAATCTGCATTTATCTGATCTATTCATTTTTGTTTGCTTCCCTGGTTTTACATGATGTTAAGTTTAAGATTCAATGAGCATTTATGCATCCAAAATGTTCAGCCATTAAGAATTTTTACATGGATTACTAGAGAAAATATGTAATATTCTCTAAGCTTTAGATTTTTTTGTTGAGCTACTCCTTTTTCTTTGTTTGTTTTAAATACTTCCAAGTACCATGACTTTCTTAACTGAAATCTTTTTGACAAATACCACCTAAGAGAAGACCAATACTCCTTTAACGGTTGCACCTGGCCTGCTATCTTGTGACTTTATTAACAGAAAGTATTTAGCAGATCAGTTCAAGATATGATAAATAATCTTACTCAATGGAGGTTTCATTACAGTCAGTTTCCAAATGGGAATGAAAATTTGTTTCTAAATAATCTAAGACAAACTTACTTGGAGTTGGAGAACCCCCGTCAGAACTGTTTACAGACCACGATTGCCAAACAATTACTTTTAAAGTCTTGTACTTTGCAGTGGATAAATTTAGATAAGCATTTGCTTTCAGAATAGTTTTAGGGGTGTCACTGGTTTGCTTCCTTCTGTATGTTCAGACCGTCTACTTGAAGGAATCCTGCAATTAGACATGCACATTAAAAACATGTATCTCTGTAAAATAAGGAAAAATGTATGACACACTACACGGCTGCTCACAATTTCAGTTTTTAACCAAATAGTAACATATTGCTGGTTGGTTTTTTTCCATATGTTCACCTTTATCTTTTTTTCCCATGCAGCTTGGTAATAAGAACTTTCTAATAAATCTTCGTATTCAGTTTAGAGACGTTCAAGAAGAAAATATGGAAACAGCAGTTGGAGGGGTAAAAAAATAGAACTACAGGTCCAGTCCATAATCACTGGTCTGCGATCTGTCGTGCTCCTGACATACATTAAGAAGGTCCCTTGGAGACTTCTGTCTCTATTCATCATATCCCAAAAGTGTCTGGTTTCATTGACCTTGCTCTCAGTGCAGTGTCTCATGTCCCACTGATTTAAGGAGTTTTATATAATGAGTAGTTGGAAATGGGTGAAATTAGCCCAGAGAGCCATAATACATAAAATGTTCTTTGCTCAACACTAATTAGTGTTCATCTGGTAGGTCTTGTCTCCAAGGTACAGAGGATGAACTTGTTTTCACATGCCATAACATCAGACACTTATGTACTCCAGTCTCATAACCTGTTCTGGGGGTAGCAATTTTGTTTAAACAATAATTTTACTTCACCAATAAAAAATAATTTTTTCTCAAACTTGGGGGAAATAGGCTATGAACTAGACTTTTTGATAACTGAAGATTAATGTTAATCTGATTCCAATCAACTCCAGCAGTTGAATACTAAATACTTGAATACAGAGGCTCATTGACATAGCCTCTGAGACAATACACCAAAATAGATACAGCTGCTGAAGTGGAAGTTGCTCTCAGGCAATGAATTTACTGCTTGTCAGATCTGTATGCATGTTTGAATGTGAGGTTAATGAAATAACATTATAGAATTCAGAACCAGGGCAGTCTTTATTCAGATAAGGTTATAAGCAAATATGGTTTAGAATGAGTGTCTGCTGAAGTAATATAATCCATTCCCCACTTATTCTCAGGAGTTTAACTGTTTGCTGCAACATTTACACATATACAAATGCGGTCTGGGATCACATACATGCACCTTGGGCAGACATACAGAGCTAAGATCACAGGGGCCGTATTCAGATAGCTTAGTTTAAGTCTATACAGACTTAACTCTTCATTCCCAGGGGCTCCTTTCAGTTAGGCATCTTTCACATCTTAAAGCCAGACAGCAGTAAACAAAATTAAGCAGAATTTACCTGTCAATTCACTGTGAGACCCAAAGGCCTCAAGTTAAACAGCATACACCTCTGAGGCCAACCTATCCAAGAAAATAAAAACTGATCGACTAACACTACATGTTTACAACTCAAGCCCAAACATTTCCCATGCAAAGTAGGCAAAAATTTTCAAAATCACTTCACTGTGGTGTAGATTTAAAATAATTAAAATTACATTGAATAATAAGTTAGAGTTTTGTAACACATTAAGTTACAAAGCCCTCCAGAGGGTTAATGTTAATCCCAGTCTCTAATGCTAACAGCCCTCACTGGAGGTAATATTGCCACCGCAGAACTTCCAGGGTATATCTTTTTAAAAACCCATTAGACACATGAGTGAAAAGTCTGGAAACACAGAAATGGCCACACATTGCCCTCACAATGCTCACAAAGCTCTCTACAATCAGTATCGCCATACTATTCAACACATACTTAATAAAAGCAGTCAGTGGAGCTAGGTGGATGATAGCAATGTTCTCCTATTCATACCAGCCACAAACTGAGCAAGGAGGATGGGAAGAAAGAAATGTGCCTGAAAGCAATGGGGCAGTATCTAGCATTGGATCTGATGAAAATTCTTTAGTTGCAAATGTAAACTACAATGGGTTATTAAAATAGTCAAGATAAAAGTGACCTTTGGTCATTAGGGTTTGCAAGTTTAGCTTTCTCTTCTTTCAAATCAGGAAGAAAGAATCTTGAGCAATTAAAAAAAAATGGGTTGGCAGTAGAGATTAAATTGAAATGAATAGTACGACCATGAGAGAATCAAAAATATGCTCTATAGAGCTACTGAAGATATTTATTCCATTACCATTTAATTCTTCTAAGGGAGTCTTTTAGCTTGCTCTCAAAGGGCTGAGCTTGTGACCAATACATTCAAGGCAAGGACCAGAACTGCTAATACTAAAGAGTATTTAAGTCGTGGCATAATTTTTCTGAAGAACACAAGTAAATAGGCAAAGTGGAACAGACACATTATGGGAATAATTATTGCCTCTAGTATATTAAGTTATTCAGCATTAGGCTATTCAGCAGTAATTATAATACCCCCAGGCAAGGATGATTTAGTGCTGCATACCGGTGAAAGCCGCATAATTAAGAGAGAATGGTATCTGGCTACTATTTAATACACCTTTCCAAACGTTCATTTGATCCAGTTGGCAACAGCCATAATGGACTCTACAGGATGTGAATACGTGTCTTGTACTACATTGTCTTGAGTGCTACAGCATTTAGCACTCTATAGTCAGAAATTCAAGGTCTGTTCTCATTTAACTCTTGCAAGCCAACCAGCTTAAACAGAATCGCATGCTAAATTAAAAGCTACATGTGGTCTGCTGGACTGCTCTCTGATGTTAAAACCTAATGCATTTTAGCACATTTTATTCCATCTATTTTGAAATCTGGCAGAATAAAGCCACGTAGAGATTCAAAATCAGCAATAATGTCCCATATGCTTGAATAGGAAAAGATGTTTAACAGTAAGAGGAAACATTTTAGTGTTTCAGATTACTTCCCTCCCTTGAGATGAGAAAGATTTACATGGTATTCAGTATTGTCCCCTTCTCTATGTTTCTCTCAGTGTGGTATTCATAGGAATGTGAAAAAAACTTTTGAAATGGGCAATGTCACAAACCCATTAACATTCCTTTAGTATCTATTCTACCTGTATTTGTTACAGAATAGAAGATAAGGACAAACATGAATCTGTTCCATAAGATTCAGAAAGTACTACAATATAAACAAGCAATTTAATCATATCTGATTTGCTGAGTTTTTGTGTATCTCAGAGTCTGTGCAGGGTAATAACTCAGCAACGGGGCTTCTACTTCGTGCCTCTGTTTCAGTCTGCTATGAGAGCACTTGATAAGGGATTTGAAAGCTATCTAACACTAGGCAATATTCTAAAGGATCATACTTGGGTTTCTTTGCTATGGCAGAAATTCCTTCTTAAAGCCTTATATCCACACTTGGAAGATTATCAGTAAACACCTGAGGAGAACTATTAAACATTCTGAGGGCCTGAAAGGGTCAAAAACAGAATAATGAAAGCCAAAAGCCTGGAGAGCAATATTCTGTCTGGCCTGAAAGGGTCAGGAACAGAATATCATGCCAACAACAAAAGCTGCTCCTCCTGAAAGGGAGGATGTGGACTATCAGGGCTCTTGGCAACACGCTTAGTTTCTCATCATTCCAGGGCCCAAGTTAATAAATATATTTCAAGAACACCTGCAGGTCTAAGATAAGACCAGCACAAACAGAACATATGTGAATCCTTGGACAGACACGTAGTCCCTTACTTGTAGAACTTGCAGAACTTGTATTCTCACGGTAAGAATAGCAGTAATGTAAACAGTGCACTCAAGCTTGGTAGGAACTGATAACTTCTCACAGGAGAGTATAAAAACTCTGGTTGAGAAATAAAGAATTGCTACTTGCCACCAGAGCAGTAGTCCGTCTGTCTCTCTAAGATGTCCCTGTGAGCTGGTCTCCGTCATTTGGTGCCGAAACCCGGGATACTCGGTTGCTAAAGGACAGGACGTTGCTCGCCTTCATGAGCCGCGGTTGGTGAGTTGAAAACGAGGGCGAGGACAAGGGATTTTGAGACAGACGACAAAATGGGAATTGCTTTGAGTAATGAACGTAATATTTTTGCAAGTATGTTAAAGTCCCTACTTTGTGCTAGGGGGGTAAAAGTTACAAGAAAACAAGTTGATCATTTTTTAGATTTTGTACAAGAAGTTTGTCCATGGTTTCCTAAGGACGGCACGATTAATATTGAAACTTGGAATAAGGTAGGAGATAAGATTCAAAGCTATTATACTATTCATGGGCCTGAAAAGGTCCCTATTGACGCCTTCACCTTGTGGTCTCTGGTTAAAGAATGTTTAAGAGGAGACACAGGTGATGAAAAGTGAGTAAGAGAAACGCGCTCCTCCATTAAACGACTGTATCCTTCGCTTCCCCGTTCTAAGTCTCTGGATGCTTTTCCTTCTTCGCCCCCCGCCGCCCCCCACCCCACCCCCCCCCGGGGGTCCCAGAGCTCCGCTCCAGCTGCTCGCCACCACCACTGCCGCCACGAAACCAAGCAGTTTCAGCGTTACAGAAGGGCCTGTTAACAGATACGATAAGAAGTGGCTCAATTACCTACAACAACAGCTGGGATCATTTACCTGTCAAGCACAGCTGGTAGCTGCTGCTCTGACTGTAATCTGGGGCAGAAATACGTTCTGTCAGAGACGCGGCAAACAGACACATTTTAAAAGAGACTGCCACACGCAACACCAGGAGAGAGGGCCTAAAATCTGCCCTCGGTGTAGAAAGGGCAAACATTTTACCAGTTGGTGTAAATCAAAATGGAATAAGAACGGGACAGTATTGTCAGAAAACCAGGAGCAAAGCATGGTTCGGAGGCGCGTACCGACACAAATGCCTCCGCAGCAAGCAGCAGCTCTCACCTCAGAGCAAGAACCAGAGGCAGCACCAAGATAGACGTGATCACCACCATCGCAGTAGTGCTGCAATCGTCTGCACTTCACACAATACCATGGAACATAAAAGGACCATTGGAGGGTGGCTTTACTAACTTGTAATTAGAATGATTATCAATAATTCGATTGGGAATCTTTGTTTTACCTGGGGTCATTAATGCAGGCTGTACTGGAACTATAGCAACTAAAGATATATTGACTAAACTGATTTATGAAGTCATTGACTTCCATGAAATTCTTCAAGGTTAAGCCAAGCCCAAAAAATGACCCATTAATTCTATTGTCCTCCAGGTATCATCTTCTATGACTCATTTTGTTAATAATACCCACTGTTACTTTACCTCACTGTTACCAATTATTTATTGTTCATTTCTTCCTTTTGTCCTATTTTTTTCAGTTACTTATCTCTTCTGGCCCTCTGTAATTGCTGGTCGATTACTTTCTACATCCATTTTTTTTTTCCTGCTAAAGAAAATAGATTTTCCTGGGAAATAATAATATAGGTAAAAAGATCCCCTTATCATATTTCAGTGTCCAAATCATGACTGTTAAATGTTGGAAGCCTGAATCAACTAGAAAATCCTCCATTCACATGCTGATTTTCCAAATAACTATTTTCCACACATTCTGATTTGGGAAAAAATTAAAAGAAACAAGGAAAGGAGAGTGTTGTTCTGCCCATACTACGAGATTCTAGAACAGTGCCCAGCTCTCAGATGATGCTCCAGTCACATCACAGTTCCATGTCACTGCAAGACCAAATCCTTGATAGTTTCCTTCCCTCCTGCCCCCCTCAATCCCACATTGCTCTTCCTGTTTGTAACATTAGATTGATAAAAAAAATAGGAAAACAATCTTACGCATTTCCTATTAAAAAAAAAAGAGAAAGAAAAAAACAGATCATGCTTTGATTTAGGTTCTTATCATCTGATAGCCTTAACTTCATTGCTATGTAAGAAGATGGAGGAAATGATTTATTGTTGACTGTCATTCTTTCTGGAGGTGAATAATCTTCTTCCTCAGTATTAAAGTGGCTTTCAGGCAAATCAATCAACCATAGATCATGTCATAAGACTGTCTTCTGAGGGTAATAAAGCATTTGGTAATAAGAAGCTTTATGTGTTGTATTTAGAGACACAGAAATACTACAGTGTCCCATTTTAAAAGAGGCAATCTTGCCCGTGATACTATTTTAAAATAAAAGTTTAGTGCACATACATAGCCACAAGTTTCTTAATTCAAAATATACTGTGCTTAAGAGAGCAACAGTTTGTGAAAATGCTTTCTCCAGTAAAGAGATCAAGTTAGGATGACAGCAGTCAGCTGAAGGTGCAGACTGTATGACTAA
Source organism: Phaenicophaeus curvirostris (assembly GCF_032191515.1). Taxonomy (NCBI): domain Eukaryota; kingdom Metazoa; phylum Chordata; class Aves; order Cuculiformes; family Cuculidae; genus Phaenicophaeus; species Phaenicophaeus curvirostris. The sequence continues at coordinate 3,273,002 of NC_091423.1, read as the reverse complement.
TGGACATAATGTAAATTAAGGTATTTCACCTTGGAAAATAGCATTCCGATATATCCTAATGTTCCTGTATAATAAAAAGACTGCCTTTTAGATTAAAAGGAAAAATAGAGAGGAGTTAACGTGGAATAGCATATATAGTTAAGCCTTGCTTTAAAACGGCTTCTTCTTCCATTGCGTATATCATGATGTGACAATATAATGAAATGTCAGAACTGAAGAACACGCAACATCGTCTATCTGACTTCAGCACGAGCACTGGGTAATTTTCAGGTCAGGTATTCACAGAAGTGGGCAATTTAAATTATCTATGAATTCTTTCAAGTTGCTGAAAATTCATTACTTCCACATCTCCAATAATAAGGAAAAATGACATTTACTGCAGATTTTAAACATTTAGAAGAATGACTGAATAACGAATTATCTTATGGTCATCAAATTTGGTTTTGTAATTGAACAATGAAAGAATATAGAATTAGAAGTACATTAAGAGGCTTGTGGTAAATAGAGGAGGAATGCATTTTCCAAATCCTAAAATTTTGACTTAAATTATTCGCACCTGTGTATCAAAATTAAATCAGCTGCAAGCTGATCTTTGTTGATCTTAATGGCTTGGACATTACATTCTACTATCATTTGTTGAGTAGAGGTCGGCTACTAAGGAATAGCTGCAAGTATTAAAGCAAATGATTCATCAGAACATCTGAAGTGGCTGTCATGATCTTGTCTGTTTAATATTTGCAGTAATATGGATATTGGCTAGGGGTTTATGGATTGTGCCATGAAAGCACAGACATTTTCCTTATTGAACAGAGACTTTCCCTGCAGGGGTGAACAATCCAGAGCTAGAAAAGCTGACACCACGAGAAGAGGTGGATAAGGCACAGTTTAAAGAATTGACCATATTAGGAAGCTCGTCCGAGTAGAACAAAAAATGAATTTTGAACCTCATAAGGTGGAAAATCAGATACTTAAAAGATTTAAAAAAATATTTGCATGGAGAGTGAAGTGGGAAAATAAATGAGATCTGAGCAGCTAGGGCTTTTGTGCTCATAAGAAAGCACAAAAACACAAAGCACTACATTGTTGGTAGTTCAAAAACTAAGAGACTAGAGTATAAAAGATAGGGATAACAATGGATTGCTTAACAATCTGGTTTGATTTGGAACAATTATGGAGAAAGCAGCCATATCACATTTAATCTGGTGTGCTGTGGCTAATGTGGAGGGGGACAGTTGAAGACTTTACATTTGCTTGTCTAAGATAAGTAATTGGTTGAAACCTTAGCACTTGCTAGGTAAGACTACAGATTTTGTGTTGGTCAGCAGTGTGTGATGAATCACTGCTTTCAACAGCACCTAAGGTTTCAGTTTGCGAATGATATAAAGCAAACAGTTCCTACAGTACCTTTTTCCTAATTGAAACAAAAAGTGAAAACATAATTCAGCCGAACTCCTAGGGGTTCCCAGAACTGGTGATGCGAGAACACTGTGCCAGCACAGCCAGGCCTCCAAACATTGAAGTTCAATTTTAATTACAAGTTTTGTTGCACTGTTTTACATTCTCTGCAAAACCTTACTTGGCTAAAAATTCCACTGCAATAACTTCATTGAAATTAATACTTGAATTAATTTTTGTATTAATCTTCATTATTTTGTTCTCCATTTTCATTCCAGAGATCATGCTGGGACAGGATTTTGTAGCCTCGTGTGAATTTGGGTTGAAGGAGGAAGTTAGATTAGTTAACTGGTTATACTGCTGAGTTATTTGCTATCCTGTTGGCACTGAATTAGATTGCAAAGTACAACCTTTACAATCTGTCACTTTTCCAGATCCTTTAAGTGCCGTTGATACCATCCTGGAAACGTCAATCACTAGAGTAGGAATAGCTTTGGAAATTATTGATGTCTATGATAAGGTAATATGTCACAGCAACAATGTCATTTTTGTATAGATTCCAGCCTGTGTGGATATTAAAGGAAATGAAATGGGAGATAAAGCAGGCAAAAAGGCTTTCCAAGATAATCCAGAAGCCATTGAGAAAAGAGAATTTGATCAGTCAACAAACAGAAAAGCAAAGCCAAACAACTAATTCTGGCAGCTGAAGGTTGAAGAAGGGTAAGTTAATTTACAGTAGAAGAATATTCTACCTCTGTGTTCAGTTACCCAAAACCACAACAATGGCAATAAACCATGCCCAAGAGCCAGAGGGTGTTTCTTCCCATGTACCGTAAGGCAGACTAATTACACCTAAACACTAGAATGTTTTCTCTTGGGTGTGAGTCCCTTTCATACTCCTTTCCAACAATTAACGTTCTCATCCAAGACTGATTCACTGTAAACTTGTTACAGAAGTCAAGATATTGTTCAGCAGTGTACAAGATTTCAGACAACTTAAGAAATCTAATATTTGCACAAATGGACATGTTCTCTTATTTAAATAATTGCTATTAAATGCAAATACAGATGATCCAAGAGGAATGAAAAATAAGATAGTACCTTACAGCTTGCAATTACTGGAGCTAAAACTATCTATTAAGCCATACTTGTATATTTTTTCAACTAAAGTATAAGTAAAATAGGAATACCTTATAGCTTGCAATGTATGCTCTCTTTAATGACATTATTAGCGAATTTTACTTTGAGTTACTGAAAACCAGTAAAAAAAAAACTGACCAAAGCACTGTCAACACATTGTTTAGTTGAAAGAACCACCTCTAAAATGTAAGTCAGAGCTGACTATTCTCACTGAACATCATACTTCAATCATAAAATGTATCCTCAGTCTTATACCAGGGAACACTCCTCAGTGAGAAAGAGTATTTTTAGGATGCTATGATCAAGAATTCTAATTGCTTTACTTGTCTGAATAGTAGATTAAACTGGAAGGAAAGAAATCCTAAAGGCAGTAAACCAATAAACAAGTACTGTGTATCATTCAAACAAAATTCAACACTATGCTGCTGTAAGTCAATAGGTAGGTATTTACCTCCAGCAATGAATTTTACATGAAATACGATATCTATAAAACCATATTTTTATCAATACACAGGAGGAATCTTTATATGTGCAAGTTGCACATGGTGTATGCTAAACAGTAGAAAACATGTTCACAAAAATGTAGCTAAATCTTGTATGCCATGTATACTCCAAAGTTTGCAGTAATGTAGTAATAGTGGCTCTATTACATGGAGAGCCACATGTTGTGGGTCACATTTCCACAGACTGCGTCAATCATATTTTCATTCCAATAGTAATACATATGCATTTCCAATATAGTAATAATTAGAGAAAACAAGAAATCACAGAAACTGCCCTGATATCCGTACACTTAGTCTGTAGCACTGCATAGGGTTGTTGTGCCCCAAGTGCAGGACCCGGCATTTGGCCTTGTTAAACCTCATGCCATTGGTCTCAGCCCAGCAGTCCAGCCTGGTCAGATCCCTTTGGAGCCTCCCTACCCTCCAGCAGATCCACACTTCCACCCAGCTTAGTGTCATCTGCAAACATGCCAAGGGTGCACTCAATGCCTTCATCCAGGTCATTGATAAAGACATTGAACAGGGCTGGAGCCAGCACTGAGCCCTGGAGACACCACTGGTGACCGACCTCCAGCTGGAGTTAACTCCATTGCCCATGACTCTTGGATCCAAGGGGCTCATTTATTGATCCAAGGGGGGAATTCACTGATTGTGGGCATAATTTATTAATCCAAATGGGCATTAATTGATCAAAGGGCAGCATTTATAGGTCTCGGAGGGCATTTATCGATCTGGGGTGGGGAGCATTTATTGGTCCACACACAATAACCCGAGGCAGAAAGGAACCAGCTTTATTGATTTGGGGGGGGGCACAAAGCCTGGGGGCCTCAGACACCCCATAACTTCCACCACCCCCCCCCAAACAAGAAGCCCCTCCCAACCTCCTCACGGGGTGGGGACAGAGCAGAGCTCCCTGTACCGGGGGGGCAGTGAACGGAGACTCCGTGTGGCCCCAGCGTGGGGGTTTTGGGAAGAGGGGAGTGGTTTGGGCCCCCCCAATCATATTTTCCGAAGATGAGGGGGTTGCAGAGGACAACGATGACGGAGTCTCCACACAGGAACATCTTGGAGATGTAATGGTCCTTGTTCATGGCCTTCGATTTCTTCTTCCCCTTCCTGCTCTTGGGCACCTCCATCCACATCTACTTGATGTTCTCCAGGGCAATGTTGCAGTGCCTGAGGGGGAAGGAGGAGGGGTCGGGGGGGGGGACGGGGGACACACAGCTTGCGGGACCCCCAATGTTCCCCAGCATCCCTTTGGGTCACCTCAGGGCTCCCCATGGCCCCCAGCATCCCCTATGGTCACTCCTTGGGTGCCCCTCTGTAGGCCCCAATGTCCTCCTGGTTCATTCTGGGTGACTCCCAATGTCCCTCCCATGGTCCCTAATGTCCCCTTGGGTCACGCTGGAGTTCCCCCAAGGCTCCCAATGTCCCCTTGAATCACCTCAGGGTTCCCCATGGCTCGCAGTGTCCTCCCAATGGTCACAGGGCGCCCCCTAGTGTCCCCTCAAGGTCCCCAATGTCCCCCAGCATCCCCTTGGGTCACCCTGGGGTCCCCCCAACGTCCCTTTGAGTCACTTCAGGGTCCCCCACGGTCAATCTGTGTGCCCCCAATGTCGCCCCACAGCCCCCATTGTCTCCCTGAAGTCCCCTCAAGGCCCCCAGTGTCACCTTGGGCCACCCTGCAGTCCCCCCACAGTCCCCAATGTTCCCTCAAGTCACCTCAGGGCTCCCCACAAGGCCCCCAATGTCCTCCAGGGTCACCCCTTGGGTGCTCCCACTGGTCACAGGGGACACCCAATGTCCCCCCAGGGTCTCCCCATGGCCCTCAATGTCCACTTTGGTCACCTTGAGGTCTCCCCATGGGCCCTAACATCCCGTTGAGTCACCTCAGGGTTCCCCCTTGTGGGCATAAAGATTCCAGTATTGTGTGTATGCTGGGGCAAGTGGCCAATGCCTTGGTGTACCTGCGATATTAGCAGCAAGCACAGAGCAAGCAGCCGATGTTCTCATGCTTGCTAGCTTGTTGAGACCTTGGAATCTTTATTAAGACCCGTGGGTTAATAGGAAAGGAATGCACTAGGCGGAAAACATGAAGATAAGGGGCACATCTGTGGAAAACAGGGGGTTGCACTCTGTTGCTGCGCTGTGGGATTCTCATGGGTGGAAATTCACTAGGATAGCTGTTACTGGATACAGAGGCACTATATAAGGATTGCATTCTCTAAATAAAGTTGATCTCGATTGTTGCCCCCATCGACGAGGTCCGTGCCTTAATCGCTACAAATGGCGCCCAACTTGAGAGGGACCCACACCTCTCAGGGCAAACCCTGATATTCAGGGTCAGAACCGCTGGATAGAAGCGGCCGTAGCGACGCCCAGTTGGACAAATTTTGGTCAGTGTGGAGCACTGAAGCAGTCTGGAAAAGTAAGATCCTTGAAAAAAGGTGAGCAACTGGGAACTCGGGAATAATGGGGTCTTTGATGTCTGCGGAAGAGCAGACTACACTAGATATCTTAAAATCAAGAATAACGAAACAGGATGTTAACTATGCTGAGCGATGACTCAGGACTTTATTAAAATGGACACAGGGTCGGGATCCAGGTTTAGATTTGACTCCTGCATATGATATAAAAATCTGGGACACCGCAGGATTTAAATTGTGGGACGTGGCTACCAGGGACGACCCTGGGGCGGTAAGCCTGTTATCTACCTGGAGATTAAGGATCAAATCATCCAAACACTTGAAATCACACAAAGATTTAGCGGAACCACGAAAAAAGCAGGACAGTGATATTCTGTATTGGGAGACTGGTGCAGGGCCATCAGCAACAGCCGAGAATCCCTTTGATCCATGGCCGGATGCCGCGGCGGGAGAAACCAAGCGGTCAAATCAATATGATTGATAAAGCAAGGTCATCTTTATTCAAAAAGAGTCAGGTTATATACTTTCTTTCTACTTGATTAAATCATCATATTATAATTTCATTGGTTAGTAACAGCATACAAATACATGTTCATTGGCTATATTCATATTGCCCCCTATGTTAATATTCATTAACTACTACGTGCTATTTTGCTTCTAACATCTTGCTATAGTTTCTATGTTCAAGGACACAACGTCTTGTTTTGGTTACGGTGTTCTAGGCTATGTGCTGACTTATCTTAGAGTCAGGCTTAATGTTATCAAGAAGAATTGCTTGTACAGCCAGCTGCTCTTAGCTCATCGTTTAACAAGGAGATTGTTTATACAGCTCCTTCAAGGGAACATGTCCTTGTTCACTTAACCATTTCCCAACAGCCGGATAAACATTTTGCCAGTTGATGTAGATCAAAATGGAATAAGAATGGGACAGTATTGTTGGAAAACCGGGAGCAAAGCATGGTTCGGAGGCACATACCAACACACATGCGTCCACGGCAAGCAACAGCTCTCACCTCAGAGCAAGAACCAGAGGCAGCACCGAAATAGACGTGACCACCACCATTGCAGTAATGCCGCAATCATCTGCAGTTCACACAATACCACGGAACGTAAAAGGACCATTGGGGGGGTGGCTTGACTGCCTTGTAATTAGAGTGATTATCAATAACTCGGTTGGGAATCTTTGTTTTACCTGGGGTCATAGATGCAGGCTTTACTGGAATAATTCAAGCAAGGGTATGGACGCTGTAAGAGTCGGTCAAAGGATCGATTTCTGTCTCAACATTTTCTCATTTTTAGCCTCAGAACTTGACTGTATAAATCACAAATGCAGGCCTTAGAAAAACGGCCAAAGCTGGTATGGAACGAATGCTTTGTACCTAACTATCCGTACCTGCCTCCTTATCTCAAAAATGTTTTGTACCTGTCTTCAAGCCTCCTTGCTCCCTACCATTGTGAAAGATCCATAAAGCAAGGAGGAAAAGACAGGAAGATTAATGACGGGACTTACCACAGACCCATAGCCAACAGAGCATGTGCGCAAGGTGATGATGACTACTGGCCTTCGTCGGGAGACCCCAGGTCAACCACCGCCGCCAGAAGGAGTGCATGCGCAAGGGGAGGAGACCTGCAGACATTCTTCTCTTGGCATGTGTGGCCTGCTAGGTGGAGATTGGCGCATCTCCACAGTCAAAGGCGGGTCACAGGTGTATTCACTAGCATAAAAGACAGCTCTGGAGCAGCTGAATTAGGGGGAACAGAAGACCAAAATGGAAGAAGACCCCCCCACCGTGGGATCACCTCCATCAAAGACCGAAACAGCGGAACGCCTTCTGGATCGGGACTCCCAGAGACGCCGGACATGAGTGGACCCATGGTGGTAGCTATGCCTTTGCCTTCCCTCTTCTCCCCATCTCTTTCCTTGTTCTCTGTCTCTTTCTATCGTAAGTTGCTTTATGAGCACAATTAATAAAGCGCCAGTTTAGATTGAAATTTGACTCCCTTGACTCTTTGAATTATTTGCACTCTGAAATCATAAATGAAACGAACCATCACGCGTCCACTTATGAATGGACCGTGACAGACGCCGTCTCCACTAGTGTTATGGACAACATCTCCACTAGTATTAATACCAAAGGATAGATGGATAGTACAATTAATTTCATTCAAAGCAGCTGTGTTCCAAGCTGACTCTAGAGAGTGTGGCTCACAAGGTTTTGGGTCCACAAGAATCCCTGGAATACATTTGGTTTAGTCCCTACAAACTCAGCATCTTATGTTGAAGTGCACATTAAGTTGTTTTTTTTTTAAAAAAAAAAGTAGGGGGAAGACAGAACATCTTAAAATGGCTGTAGTACGACCCTTTGTTGTGCACATTCCACTAATCTTAGGGGGAGAGATGTGTTAAGTGCAATGGGAATAGGTATTGGAACCATGAACAAGTGAAAAATTGAGTGCCTTGCAAAATTTAGTGGAGGAGCAAATAGATCAAGGGCATATAGTCCCAATTAATAGTCCTTGGAACACAGCTGTATTTGTGATAAAAAGGAAATCGGGAAAATGGCATTTATTACATGACTTTTCTAGACAAACTACAAGAGGCCTTAAATAAGCAGGCAGGCAATATTGCCGCTAGAGAAGCGTTGCTTAAACAATTAGCCTTAGAGAATGCAGAAAACGGACTTACTGCACTGTTAATTGCATGATCACCTGTTACAAAGATTGCTTGTTTTACCAGAATTGACTGATGCCGACTTTACGAGAGCAATGCAACTAATAGCTTGGATGCCTATGCCTCCTGGGCATATCAAAGGGCACTAGAATTACTCATCTGATTTGTTTTCCAGCAATCGTAGCCCATGCAGGAAATCGCATATGGGGAGACGGAGCTCGACTGACCAGTCCATGATTCTATGAATACGGAAACTACAAAAATTATAAACCTGCAAAGTACGACACTCACAGAGCAACAAAGAGCAGTATTTTACTGGAATTTAAATACTTGTTCTGTTATTATTGACTAGTCATAATCAACATTATATGGATGCATTGAGCTAGCTTTGAAATGAGTGGTCGTGTGTGTGTGTGTTTGAAGCACTTCAAACGTCTGTAAGACGCTTTGGTTTTGTAAGACGATTGGTTTTGCCTAATCTTGAAAATATATCTCTGGGACCTTTCAATATCAATGTCCACTAAGCTGGCAAAAAGGTAGATTTACCTGGGGATCTTTGGAATGAAAGGCTTCAGAAGAAAAAATTTTAAAATACCAAGCAAAACAAAAAAAGGAAAGAGAGAGAAAAAAAAATGGAAAAAGCCTAGCCTTGCAAGCTGTGCATGTGTGAGTGCCCCTCCCCCCCCTTCTTTTGAGTGCCCCTCCCCCCCTTCTTTTCAGCTTTGCTGAAGTCCAGAGGAGTTAATGGTGTTCTCTCTCTAGGGGAATGCCAATTTGTGAGAACACTCTGCATTCCAGTGTCCCCTATCAGATCAGCAACTGCTGGGCCCTATTGCAGACAACCGTTAGGGATATTAGGCCAATGAATAGAGGAAAATTAAAAAGATTCATTTTGAATCATTGAGTGGAGATTTTACCACATCAGCCTTAAAAAAACCCCAAACATAGTCACTAGACTCAAAATGATTACAATGATAATCAGCAAGGGAAGAAAAAGAACTGTTCAGTTATTAGGCCAGGAATCATTTATATCCCAATGACAAAATAATGCGTTAAGTGGTGTATGGCAAATATTTTGAATTTACAAGTAGCTCTAACAGATTATCCAGGAAGTATTGATATCCATTTACCAAATCATCAATTTTCCTCTTTACAAACATTACAAATAGAACAGAAGCCCTTATGTAGAAAGTGACTGGTTGACGGCCCTACAACTTTTACTGATGGCTCAGGAAAAACAGGAAGAGCAGTACTAACGTGGAAAAGAAAATAGACAGTGAGCAAATCAAGTGTAGTTTATATAGTAGAAGGATCAACACTAGTAGTGGAATAATATGCAGTGGTCAAAGCCTTTGAACGGCATTATAGTCCCTTTAATATAGTTACAGCTTCACAATATGTAGCTAGAGTAGTGCAGCGTATAGAAAGAGGATGGTTAAACAGGTAAACAGGCAGCTCCCAGTGAATTCCATCTCCTGCTACGTTACCTTGATCACTCACCCACCCAGCCTCCATCATCTTGGGCTGCCATGGTGAGGATGTGCTCTACCTGTAATCCACAAGCACCAAAGGATGGCTGTACCTTCATGGACTTCAGGACACCTGAACAATACCTGCTACTTCACGCAACTCACTGTTGCTCTCCTTGTCCAAACCAGCTCCTCTGCCACTCTACTGCTTTGCCCATTGCCCTGTGCCTTCAAAGCGAAAACAAAACCAAAACCCGTTATCTAGTCATATAGCCACTGGTCACATCGTCCCACCGACACCATGGCTGACCCACCTCGCTGTGGCACTCTACCCACACGGAACTCCATCAGCGGCCTTTGGCGCACAGGTCATCCCTCTGCATCTGAAAAACACAACAAAGAAGTCCCCCTGATGCTCAGTGACACCGTAAAAATTCCAAGCCTCTCACTTCCTTTTAGCGAGACCACCTCTACTGTGCATTACAGACAAGCAAAGCTACTCCACAACCACACCCAAACATCAATTCCCACCCCCTTGGATTTCAAACCGCTTCGCTACGGCTCCACTGGCTTCTCCCACACACTTTGGGTCATCCTCTCCATGGCTGCAAAGCCAAGCAGAAACTACCCTCCTCACCCGCCGCATCTAGGGCTACTAGTTCTGCAACGTAATGTACGCCCCTAGACTGCAAGGTCTAGTCACGCCAGCATGTTAACCACAGAATCTGGCCACTCTACCTCTGCTGACTCTTATTACCTCTATGCACCAGGCAGAGCAGCTCCAACCAGACACAAATACACACAGAACAACACCACACGCAAGACCGATGTCGTGAACTGGGGACAAAAGAAAACTCATGGCAACAAGAAGGACTCCCGGACCAGGCATGCCATCGGACAAGACGATGTACAGGGCTACGAGGAAAAACCTATGGCAGCCCTGGACAAGTGAAGGGCCGTGGATCATTACAAAGAGATGTGGCCGCAACTGGGAGGATGAACACATAAGAAGCCCCTTTTAAAAGCCTAAAGATGCAGAGGATGTACGGAATGAGTCCCAGAACAGGGATTCAAGAAAATGGATGACTAACAATCACAGATGCTGACACAATCTGCAAGGCTGCAGCAAAAGATGACTGACTGGAATCTTCTGAAACACAAGACTGATCCAGGCTTTAGGATCGCGATGAAAGAAAAGCAGTGCCCAATCGACACTGCACTGATGAGTATGAGCATTCGGGACCCTAGACATGGCGCCCAAGGCACGGCCAGCATGCCTTGAGCACAAAAGAGGACATCAAGACCTGCAGAAAATTTAAGACACGGCACATGGACTACAGAAACTAGACAACAACAGACACAGGTTGGAACTGCCCTGCTCATGCTAGGTTTGGCCTTAGAAATAGGCCCCTCTGCCTTTACCTCCCCAAAGAGGACTCTCCCTGCACAGCCCTCTCCACTACGCTACCTTCAAAACCCTTCCCTGCCATCCCCAGCCTGCTCCCTGCTTCCCTGCCCCAGTCCCTAAACTTAGCTTTCAGAGGGCCATAACCAAAGCTGTCCTTGGCCACAGCAGCTCAAGTCACATTAGATAACAGAAATAATCCTGCAGTCACTGGGTTCCTCATCAGCATCTGCAAGAAAAACAAACAGGAAGACACAGTGCCAACAGTCAGCACCACACTGCTCACTGCCAACATCTTGTACTACGCCACCGCACCCACTGCAAAACTGCCAAGGCATTCTGCTCACCTGCCCCATGCTCACTCAGACATCAGGCCCAGCAGCTGTCATTGCCTGGGGCACCTACAGTTCCAAGAGACAAAATTACTTTTGTGCTTATGAGAAACCAACAGTCCCCTGCTCCTCCTCACTATGACTCAGCCGCACCTCAGACGCTCACCCTCTTCCAGAAACTCCAGAACGGAACCTGCAAAAAACGCACGCTCAGCTGAGTTATTACATAATACTTTGCTCTTAGACACCAATTCAGACAACCATCTCGCCTTCTCAGACCACTTGTTGACATGAAGCTTTGCCCCTCTGAGGCCACAGGCTGAACCTGCAAGTAGAAACATGCTTAGACACAACACATGTGTGGTGTCCGCAACTGGGAGGATGAATGCGCAAGAAGCCCCTTTTAAAGGCCTAAAGATACAGAGGATGTGCAGAACAAGTCCCAGGAAAGGGATTCAAGAAAATGGATGACTAACTATCGCAGACGACGACACAGGCTGCAAGGCTGGAGCAAAAGAAAACTGACCGGAATCTTCCAAAACACAAGACCGAGCCAGGCTTTAGGATCGCGATGCAAGAAAAGCAGTGCCCGATCGACACTGCATTGATGAGTTCAAGCCTTCAAGACCCTAGAGATGGCGCTTGAGGCATATCCAGCATGTGGTATTGGATCGCTCATTACAAAGATATGAGGCCGCAGCTGGGAGGATGAACATGCAAGAAGCCCCTTTTAAAGGCCTAAAGACACCAAAGATGCACAGAACAAGTCCCAGATCAACAGAGATCCTGGAAAATATATGACTAGCGATTGTGACTGCCAACACAGGCTGCAAGGCCACAGGAAAAGATGGCTGACTAGAAACTTCCAAAATGTGAAGCCAATCCACACTTTAAGGTTATGATGCAAGAAGAACGGTGCCTAATTGGTATTGTACTCATGCGTACAGGCATTCAAGACCCTAGAGATGCTGCTCAAGTCATATGCTGCATTCCTTTAAAGCAAAGGGGACATCAAGGCCCAAGAAACATGAAAGAGACAAACAGAACATAAAGCACACAGCACAGACACAAGCTGGAACTGCCCTGCCTGGAACATGCTAGCTTTGGGCTGAGAAGTAACACTGTCTGCCTCTCCCGGCCCAAAGGGGACACTTCCTGCACAGCCCTTTCCCCTAGGGTACTTTTAAAACCCCTCCCTGCCATGCGCAGCCTTCTCCCCTCTGCCATGCCCCACCCCAGCCCTGGTCCCTCAACTTGACTTTCAGATGGCCAGGAGACATCCTCAGCAGAAAAAAAAACTCAAACAGCATCAGCTCCCTGAGGTGATCCTACAGCTGACAGGTTCCTCTTTGCCATCTGCAAGAAAACCAAATGGAAAACTGAAATAGCGCTGACAGTCAGCATTGCACTGATCAATGGCAGCACCTCACACAACAACTTGCTCTGCCTAACTGCCATGTTGTTCCACTCACTTGCTCTGCAGTGGTTCTAATGTCAGATGCTGCAGCTGTTATCACCTGGGGTAACTAAATTAAGAGAATTACTGTCATGCTTGTGAGAAGTCTGTCCCATGCTCCTTCTCCCTACTACCCAGCTCATCTCAAATGCTCTTCCCATTCCCGAGGTGGCCCACACAGTGCCTGCCGAACCAAAAGTAAATACTGAGTTGCCAAATAATACTTCGCTCTTCGAGACATACTTAACTTCCTCCTCACCATCAGCCCCACAATGTTGAGAATAAGCCCGACTACCTCACCGGTGCCCCAAAATTCCATGCAGTCTGCTTACCTCTCCTCTCCTCCTCACTGCTCACATTGTAGGAGCGGCAGTGGTGATACCCAGGACAAAAGTAAGATGAGCCAGGGGAATCCAAATTTTAGGAAGTTACCTGACTTTAGTCGCAGGAGTGAGCAAAAAGAACTTGACAAAATATTCTTATTGAAAACCAGTAAAGATTGTAAACACAGAAGACATAAAACGACAGGACACTAACTATACAGCAATGGAGACTGGAATTAGAGAGGCAGTCAGCCAATGGAAAAACTCACAACAGTGGGATTTGACTACTCAAAGACCTAAATTAGAAATTCAATGATTGTAAAAAAACACAATGGATAACAAGGACAGGGTAACAACTGCTGTGACTGATACTAGAGCAAACCTCACTGGCAAGTTCAGGAAAAATACAAAACTCTACTAATAAGGAAGGCTTGCATACCCACAGACCAGATAAAGAAGAGTTGCTCAGCTGCCAACTGTTACAGGCCAAAGTAATATCTATCCTCTTCTCCAGGCTAAACAACCCCAGGTCTTTCAGCCGTTCCTCATAAGACTTGTTCTCCAGCCCCTTCACCAGTTTTGTCGCTCTTCTCTGGACTTGCTCCAGAGCCTCAACATCCTTCTTGTGGTGAGGGGCCCAGAAATGAACACAGTATTCAAGGAGCGGTCTCAATAGTGCTGAGTAGAGAGGGAGAATAACCTCCCTGGACCTGCTGGTCACACTATTTCTAAAACAAGCCAAGATGCCATTGGCCTTCTTGGCCACCTGGGCACACGGCTGGCTCATGTTCAGTTGGCTGTCAACCAACACCCCCAGGTCTTTCTCCTCCAGGCAGCTTTCTAGACAGACTTCTCCTAGTGTGTAGCACTGCATAGGGTTGTTGTGCCCCAAGTGCAGGACCCGGCATTTGGCCTTGTTAAACCTCACGCCATTGGTCTCAGGCCAGCCTGTCCAGCCCGTTCAGATCCTTTTGGAGCCTCCCTATCCCCTAGCAGATCGACACTTCCACCCAGCTTAGTGTCATCCACAAACTTGCTAAGGGTGCACTCAATGCCTTCATCCAGGTCATTGATAAAGACATTGAACAGGGCTGCACCCAGCACTGAGCCCTGGGGAACCCCACTTGTCACTGGCCTCCAGCTGGATTTAATGCCATTTACCAGAACTCTTTGGGCCCAGCCTTAAAATCAGTTTTCCACCCAGGAGAGTGTGCGCCTGTCCAGGCCAGAGGCTGACAGTTTCTCAAGCAGAATGCTGTGAGAAACTGTGTCAAAGCCTTTACTGAAGTCCAGGAAGATACATCTACAGCCTTTCCCTCATCCAGCAGCCGAGTCACTTTGTCATAGAAGGCCATCAGGTTAGTCTGGCAAGACCTGCCTTTTGTGAACCCATGTTGACTGGGCCTGATCACCCGGTTCTCTTGCATGTGCTTCATGATAGCACTCAAGATCACCTGTTCCATGACTTTCCCTGGCACTGAGGTCAGACTGACAGGCCTGGAGTTCCCTGGATCCTCCCTGCGGCCCTTCTTGTAGATGGGCACAACATCAGCCAGCCTCCAGTCCAGTGGGACTTCCCCAGTCTTCCTGGACTGTTGGAAGATGATGGAAAGGGGTTTGGCCAGCACATCCGCCAGCTCCTTCAATACTCTTTGGGTGGATCCCATCCGGCCCCATAGACTTGTGGGTGTCTAGCTGGGCAAGCAAGGCTCTGACCACCTCCTCTTGGATCATGGGAGCCTCATTCTGCTCCTCTAACTCCTGGGTTTGTACACGGAGGGAACAACTTTCTTTACAATTAAAGACTGAGGCAAAGAAGGCATTAAGTACCTCAGCCCTGTCCTCATCCCCTGTCACTGTTGTTCCTTCTGCACCCAATTGGTACTGTATATTCTCCCTAGTCCTACTTTTATTGTTACTATATTTATAGAAAGATTTTTTGTTATCTTTCACAGACTTAGCCAATCTGATTTCTAGTTGGGCCTTAGCCCTCCTGATTTTTTCCCTGCACAATCTCTCTTCCCTCCTGTAGTCCACCCAAGAGGCCTGTCCCTCCTTCCAAAGCTCATAGACATTTCTCTTCTTTTTGATATCTCTGAAGATCTCCCTGCTCAACCAAGCTGTTTTTTTCCCCCGCCGACTCTTTTTCTGGAACATGGGGATGGCTTTCTCCTGAGCTGCTAGGATTTCCTTTTTGAAGAGCTCCCAGCCCTCGTGGGCTCCCTTGCCCTTAAGGACTGTCTCCCATCGGACTTTGCCAACCAGCCTTCTGAACAGTCCAAAGTCTGCCCTCTGGAAGTTTAGTGCGACTGTCCTGCTAACCACCCTCTTCACCTCACCTAGAACTGAAAACCCTATCATCTCATGATCGCTTTGTCCCAGGCATCCTTCTACCACCACATCCCCCACAAGGCCTTCTCTGTTCACTAACAGCAGGTCCAGGAGGGCACCTTCCCTTGTCGGTTCGCTCACCAGTTGTGCGAGGAAGTTGTCTTCCATGCACTCCAGGAACCTCCCGGACTGCTTCCTTTCTGCTGTATTGTACTTCCAGCAGATATCTGGAAGACTGAAGGCTCCCATGAGAACAAGAGGCATAGATATAGAGACTAACCCCAGATGTTTATCACAGAATCACAGAATCACAGAATAACCAGGTTGGAAGAGACCCACCGGATCACCGAGTCCAACCGTTCCTACCAAACACTAAACCATATCCCTCAGCACCTCGTCCACCCGTGCCTTAAACACCTCCAGGGAAGATGACTCAACCACCTCAGCTGCTCCTTCTTGGCTGGGCTGTCTGTAACAGACTCCCATCACAAAATCTGCCTTCTTATGGGCTCCTCTGATTTTAACCCACAGGCACTCGATCACCACAATCCATCTCAATGGTATCTAAATCCTCTCTTACATAGAGGGCTACCCCGCCTCCTCTCCTACCCTTCCTGTCCTGCCTGAAGAGTTTGTACCCCACCATAGCTGAACTCCAGTTATATGAGTCATCCCGCCATGTTTCTGTGATGGCAATGACATCGTAGCCTCCTTGCTCTACAACAGCTTCCAACTCCTCCTTCTTATTACCCATGCTGCATGCATTGGCATAAATGCACTTCAGCTGGGCTGGCGAACCTTCAGCCCTCATAGAGGGAATAGAGTTTATTCCCAATTGCCTGGTCATTGGAGTAGCTAATGCCAGAGTGCCAGCTTCTTCCTTACCGTCATCAGTTGTAACCGCCCACACTTGTTCTGTGGTGATGTACTGGTGGTCCTCACCAGCACACCATCTCTGAGCCACTGGTGTCCCACTTCCAGGCTCACTTCTGCCTAGCCTGGTCTAATCCCCCTCCCCCTTCACATCTAGTTTAAAGCTCGGTTAATGAGCCTTGCTAGATTTTTAGCAAGGGCTTTAGCCCCTCTAGGAGATACGCGTGTCCCATCCCTAGTAAGAAAGCCTGGAGGTGCATGGGCCACCCCATGATCAAAGAAGCCGAAGCCCCTCTCCTCACACCAGGCCCGGAGCCAGGTATTAATCAAATTCTTCTCTTTGACTTCTTGCTCCTCTGTGTTTAGCATTGTAATGGAGCTAAATACTATTTGAGCCCCAGAGCCCTCCATCATTCTCCCTAGAGCCCTGAAGTCTCTCTTAATGGCTTTCGGCTTTCTGTTCTCTATGTCATCACTTCCAACTTGGAATATTATCAGAGGATAATAATCCGTCTCTTGGACCAGGGAAGGAAGTTTTCTAGTTACCTCCTTCACCGATGCTCCCGGTAAGCAGCAGACCTCTCTGTGGAGCGGGTCCAGTCTGCAGATGGGTCCCTCCATTCCTTTTAGAAGGGAATCCCCTACGACACTCACTCTCCTCTTCTTCTTAATGGAGGATGTTTTTATGGTTTTCTGAGGATGGCGCAGCCTAGGGAAAGATTCTAGGCTGTGGGAGCCATCATCCTCATCCTTGGGGGTGGATTCCACCTGCAGCTCTTCCTATTTGTTCTTCAGGGGGATCTGGGTTTTTTTTGTCTGGGTGGGAGGAGTAGGTTTCCTTTGTCGGACAGGAACTTGCTGCCGTTCCCCATCTCTTGTTTCCCCAACCTTGCAGTTGTGCCGGGCCACACTTTTCTGGTTTCTGTTCGAAATGCGCCCCCTCCCCGCTCCGAGCTGCAGTCCCGCTCCATGGCCACGGCATGGCAGCACTGAGTGCCCGCCCCATTCATCCCGAGCTCAGGGATCCCGGCCAATGGGAGCGCTCGCTGCAATCCCGCCCCCCCCGGGTCCTCTGCTGCTGCTGATTGGCTGCCGCGATCTGAGTGGCGTGCGGCTCAGCCAATGGGGTAAGAAAGTAGGGGGTAGGCACGGCTTTTGAAAGCTGATGGGGCGGGGGGATCTTTAAACCCTCGCTGCAGTGCCGCTATGTGTCCACAACGCAGCAGCACCGAGTCGGGCAAAGCTATTTTTGCCACTATTCCCATTTTTACCGTTTTCTCCCCTTGTGGGATCGACCCCGACAGGCGCCGAATCGGCTGGAGCAGCAGCTCCCGCGGCGCTGCCCGCACAACCCTCACCCGCTGCCGGGCTCCGGAGCATCGCAGTCCCTGCCTGCCTTCCCTCGGGCCGACCCCCAGCGAGGCACCGGCACATGGCTCCGGTTCTGCTGTGGAGACATTTTACAGGGAAGAAGGACTCGATGCTGTGGGCCTTGTTGATATCGAGCAACTCTGACAAGACCTTGAAAGAGAGAGCTGAGACAAAAACAAGAGCTAGTTTGGTGGGAAGAAACACCAACTGAGAGAAAAACAAAAGCAGAAAAATATCAACATAGTTAATTTTAGTGTAACGTGTTTTTTTAGCATGCACAGTTGTTTAACCAATAATATGTTAGTAATAGCATTATGGACAGCTACCTTTAGCGAATAATATGCTGTAGATAGCCTTGTGGACAGCCTGTTATGTAACCCAAAAGGGTATATAAACAAACAGCTAACTCAATAAAGTGCCTTCGACCCATCAGATTGAAGTCCATGCTTTAATCCCTCCATTCCGTGGCGCATGGGCAGCCCCATGGCGAGCAGGGCTGCGCTAATGGTTACAGCTGCGGCCACAGGCTCCGCTCTTCCTGCACCGAGGGGACGCTTTCAGACCCCTCTGTGGTCAGGAAACCTCGCTCACCTTAACCACTCTCCCTCCAGGCGGAAGCTGAAAGACAGAGGTGGCACTTCCAGAGGAACGGCCGCAGCTTCCCCCTGCTCCCGCACACCATCTCTGGACAACGGAAGCCGTTCCTACAGGAAGCACTTCTGCTGTGAAATACGGGCAGGCTCGAAAGGAAAAACTGACCCGCTGCAGGAAAACACACGGAATTCCAAGCTGACACGAGGGGACTTTTGAAGCGGCAGACGCATCAACAGCGGGAACATTTCCCTGCCGAACATCTGCACGCCATCACAATCTAGCACGCACCCCCGGCACGCCAGCGAGTCCATCCGAGTCATTCGGCCGCCCGTACAGTGAAGCGGGCTGCCAACTCAGAACCTGCGCTGCACGGAGCGGTGCTCCTCATGCCGGACCCTGGCTCATGGCACCATCGCCACGTGCCCCAAACGGCCTCTGCCGCCTTCTTCTTTCTTTGCTTCAGACACCAAAAAAGCAAAACACACTCAGCAGCCGGCAACCGATCAAAAGCTTTAATGCAGACAATGCCACTTTACAAAGGGTTCCTCCGGCTTCCCCGTGCCTGGACAGAAGAGGCCAAAGGGTCCCCAGAGACAGACACACTCTTCCCGGTCACACAGCAAAGCTGGCGGCAGCGCGACAAGGACAGAGGGTCCCGGTGAGGCCGCGCCTTTGGCCTGGGCGCAGGCAGGAGAAGGAGAGGAATCCGCTTCCCACATGGCGCCAAGGCGAGAGATCTGCGGGAGGGAACACACAGAAAGGAACGTTAGCAGGGTGACGAGATGAGGCGGCCCTCGGCCCCGAGACAAAAGCCCTTTCCTCCTCTGCTCACGTTTCCTTCTCTGACCTTCAAACCCCTGCAGCCCCCGTGCTACAGCCCACCCAAAGAAAGCCGAGAAGAGAATCTCCTTCAAAATAATGGCCAAAGTTTTCACTCGCCCCCCCGAAAGGAAGCTGCAAGGAACGGGAGGACTCGCCAGACGGAAAGCAGTGTCACCGTACCAAGGTTCAGAGAAGTCCAGAGAGAATGCAGTTCATTTTAACAGTTATTCTGTTAGATGTACTTGGTCAAAAAGAGAAGCGAAACCAAACTGAACCTTACCCAGTGTCAACTCGTTATACTAAGATGTTCTAAATCATGCCCATGTGACAGCCCAGCGTAGAAAAGCAGCCCAGGTGCCCTGCTTTTTATCTTCCTTTTGAGGCACAAAAGGCTCCCCGGCATGCCTCTTCTGTTGCCGGGGTCAGACCTGCAACGCACCAGCTGGCAGAAGCCACTTTACTGCACGCAACTCAAGCTTAGCGCAGACTACAGGCCTGAGGAACATGCACGTGAAAGCAAGAGGTGCAACAGCGAGGCAGCTCTTCCAGACACGCGCATCATCACCCGTTCAGCAAGCACCTGTCACCAAAGCCTCTGCAGGAAAGGGATTCAGCCCGGCAGCGAGAGGCAGCGATTGGGAGAGGAATTTTGGCTTAGTTCAGGGACACGTTATTTGTATGAAGGAACAAAGCCTGGTTTAGCCTCCAGAGGACAAGATGCCTGGACACGAAGCAAGGCCACGGAGCCCGCACGGCACTGCCCATGTGCCATGCCACAGACAGAGTTCACCCCCGCCCGCATGTCAAGCATAACAAGAACGGAACCAAGCGTAGGATGGAGACTGAGCAGCTGCACGAAAGCAACCGCTCCCTCTCTTCTCCACCTGTCAAGAGAGTGGAGAGGGACGAGACCTCCCTCCTATGATCACACGCACGCCCATCCGCACCGGCATCTACCTGAGACATCGGGAGACTTCGGCACAGTCAGTGGCCAGTTGCCGGGCTTCACTCCTACGCTGCGGTATTTATTTACACACCGGGTTTGCCTCGTGAACCTGTGAAAACAGCAATCAAAGCCGAAATGAAGCAAACGCTTGCAGTTTTGACGAAGGTGAAACTCACAGTGGGGGATCATCGGTGCAAAGGTGGCAGGCAGGCATCTGTCTGTAAGACCGCTCGCTGCCTCGGGCACTGGAGTGAGCCACCAGGAAGATGCGAGGCACACTTTGAGGTTGTGGATTTTACAGAGATTGTTCCGCTCCCACGACCACGCTTGTACAGCTCTGAAACCCCGCCATCTCGGCAGAGCTGCCTTGTCATTTGCAGGGGTGGTTTTGCTTGTTGGGTTTAAGGGCTTTTTTCAGATCAGTTGTAAAGTTGATGAGCAGTCAGTTTGCAACAGAGAAACTCGAAAACACAGTCTCAAGGCGGCTCAACAGTGACACTGCCTCATTTAGTATGCTCACGCATAACCCCTTGGGGTTACCTCGAAGCTCCCTTTTTGTTGCTGGCGCAAGGAATGATTTTGTTCCCTGAATTGAAAGCAATGCTTCCCTTCGCACAGGTTCGGCTGGCGAAGCACATCGCACCCTAGTATTGTCATCTCGATCTGGCATTCCCTAAATGCGATGCCATCACGTGCTAACTCAAAGTGGAGAACGCTCCAGGTCGCGCCGTCAACTCGATTGACGGTGATTAGAAAAGGTGAGTCCCAAGAAAGCCACAAACGCTGCTGGCCTGGAGGGCACCGCCACGTCGCTTCTCCCCCTCTCCCGGGGGAGGGGTCGGGATCCTGCAGGGGCTTTCTCATCACCAATACTTCTGACAGATTCTCTCTGCTGACAGAGCAAAAGGAAGGAGTTGTTATGGCAAAATACTCCAAGTAACCGTGCTTTAAATGAACCAACGCTCCCTGCCCCCACAGCTCTCACCACCGTGTGTGACACACCAGCACCTGGCGAGCTCTAAGCTGTGCCAGACTGGCCCGAGTCTGCCATGGGACTGGGCAGAGCTCCTCTAGCTCTTCTTGCCACTCCGAGGCCATCAGAGGGAGGACAAGCGACCGACTTTTCCGAAGGGAGGCTTTTCTCGAGAGAGGCGGGCGTACTGCGGTTCACTCAGGTACCGCAGCCTCTGAAAGGCCGCGCTTCCATCTCCTGACCCCGAGTTCACCGCCGTGGGATATCTTAGCCCTTAAGCTAACAGGAGAAATATTTTAGCAGCCGCTCTTTCTCACCCGATGACTTCCTGATGACCTCCTAAGGCACCGGTTTGGCCACACTTGAAGTAGAGGACAGACTCTGAGGACGCAGGAAGAAGCATGAGAAACTCAAGCTTATTTCACTCACCTCTGCCTCGAAGCAAAGCCCTGCCTTCAGGTCTCACAGCCCTTTCTTCTCCTTCACGAAATCAGGATTGGTTTCAGTCACCTCCCACGAGGGAACCCTCTCGGCTGTGTGCAAATTTTCCCCAGAGAAACGGTTCTAGCCCCCTTGCTGGCTCCAAACAGAAGGACGCTTGTGACGTCTGTTCTCATCCGTTTCAGCAGTGAAAACTCCCCTGTTAACCAGGCATCAGCGTTTCTCCCTACTCTGAGTCTAGCTGGCCGCTTGCCTTGCTCCGGTTTTCTCAGCCTTGCAGCCCATCCTCTGCCCGCTCTAGAGGGGAAGAGAAAGCGGAGGTTGGCTTTCGCACGGTTCCAAGGAGACACACCGCCCACGGGGCACTGTTTATGTCAGCGCATCACCCATCTCCCACAGGGCTCCTCCCTACGCGAAGGGTATCTTTAGCGCAACAACCCACAGGCAGCAGCAGGGGTTACTGCAGTTGGGGAATCCTCAAACTTCACTTTCTATGGGATCTGGGAGCATATGGAGCCTTCTGCATTCGTTTGAAGGATGAGATCTGCCCAATTTGGGCAGAGAGAGGCAAAAGAAGCCACCTCAGCTGCAGATACCCTCACGCTACGGAAGCTCCTGGTGCTACCGGCTCTCGTGGGGCGAGGACGCCCAACGCCGCATCACCTTTTCACCCCTAGAGCTGGTCCCTCTGGCTTAGCAAGTAGATGGGTGGTCCCAGCACACGGCCTCCATGCTGGAGAACTTCAGACCCACGGGTGTGGAGACATTTTACAGAGAAGGAGGCCTGGATGCTGTGGGACTGATTGATACCGAGCAATTCTAACAAGGCCTTGAAACAGAGAACTGAAAGATAAACAATGGCCAGTTCGGTGAGAAGAAAAGACAGCCTTCTGATAAACAAAGGCCAGCAGAAAGGAATGCAAGAGCTAGTTCGGTGGGAACGAGTACCAACTGAAAGGAAAACAATGAAAGAGAACTATCAACACAGTTAATTTCAGTGTAACTTGGTTTCTTAGGATGTGCGGTAGTTTAGCCAATAATATGTTGGAAATAGCTTTATGGACAGCTACCTTTAGCCAATAATACACTGTAGATACCCTTGTGGGCACCCAGTTATGTAACTAAAAAGGGTATATAAAGAAACAGCTAACTCAATAAAATGTCTTCGATCCATCAGATTGAGGTCCGTGTGTTTAATCCCCTCACACGGGATGACCCCACAACAGCTTCCAGCTGCAGATCTCGACAGTGAAGCAACCTGCTTAGTTACACCGTCATTGGTCTCCACGCCAAGCGAACACGAGTGTTTCACCCTGGTGGGTCCCTGAGGCGCCTCTGCGGACTCGTCAGGGTTCCGACCCCTTTCTGAGGAACTGTGTCGGCTGGCCTGTGTGTGTTCTGCTCAGCCATCCCCTTCCCCGGGGCTTTCACCCGACAACCGTGACACGACATCAACTCGTGGGCTAGCTCCCTCCTCTCCACAACCTCCTTTCAGGTAGTTATAGAGAGCAATAAGGTCTCCCCTCAGCCTCCTCTTCTCCAGGCTAAACAACCCCAGCTCTCTCAGCCACTCCTCATAAGACCTGTTCTCCAGCCCCTTCACCAGCTTTGTTGCTCTTCTCTGGACTCACTCCAGAGCCTCAACATCCTTCTTGTGGTGAGGGGCCCAGAAATGAACACAGTACTCGAGGAGCAGTCTCACCAGTGCTGAGTACAGAGGGAGAATAACCTCCCTGGACCTGCTGGTCACACTATTTCTGATCCAAGCCAAGATGCCATTGGCCTTCTTGGCCACCTGGGCACACTGCTGGCTCATGTTCAGTCAGCTGTCAACCAACACCCCCAGGGTCCTTCTCTTCCTGGCAGCTTTCTAGCCAGACTTCTCCTAGTCTGTAGCACTGCATAGGGTTGTTGTGCCCCAAGTGCAGGACCCGGCATTTGGCCTTGTTAAACCTCATGCCATTGGACTCTGCCCAGCGGTCCAGCCTGTTCAGATCCCTTTGCAGAGCCTCCCTACCCTCCAGCAGATCCACGCTTCCACCCAGCTTAGTGTCATCCACAAACTTGCTAAGGGTGCACTCAATGCCTTCATCCAGGTCATTGATAAAGACATTGAACAGGGCTGCACCCAGCACTGAGCCCCTGGGACACCACTTGTCACTGGCCTCCAGCTGGAGTTAACACCATTTCCCACCACTCTCTGGGCCTGGCCATCCAACCAGTTTTCCACCCAGGAGAGTGTGCACCTGTCCAGTGCAGAGGCTGACAGTTTCCGAAGCAGGATGCTGTGAGAAACTGTGTCAAAGGCTTTACTGAAGTCCAGGAAAACTACATCCACAGCCTTTCCCTCATCCAGTAGTCGAGTCACTTTATCATAGAAGGCGATCACGTTAGTTTGGCAAGACCTGTCTTTCACGAACCCTTGTTGACTGGATGTTTCTCCTCTCACCCGAATGGCTACCGCTTCTGTTTCCCCATAGGCGCCCTCCTTTTCTTCCTCTGTGAGCGTATGAGAGAGATGGGAAGGCTCCACAGTGCCCTGCAAGGACCTGCGTCTTCATTTCCCCAAGGCACTTGAGGTACCTTAACTCTACGGTTACCATTAAGAATGTGACAACTCCCCTTCTGTACCACTGTTACGGGACATTTTAACACAAATTCTAAAAAGAAGTGTAAAAAGATGTTAAGCCTCAAAAGAGACGAGAAGGCTAAACAGGTATTCTGTGTAACTGGAAACAGAGATGTTTGAACCGAGAGGATCCATAGCACGCATAACGGATGTTGCGCCGTTGTAAAACTCTGTGACACAGAAGGGTTTTAAATGCAAAGAAGCCTGGTTATAAAAGAGAATCAAAAAAGTGACCTCCCTCCTGGCTCTCTCTAAACTGACAACATAAAAGCGCTTTCCAAACCTCCCTTTCCACTCCTTCCCCTGTTCCCCTCCTCTCCCCCTCCTTCCCTTCCTTCCTTCCCCCTTTTCTTCCCATTTTGCCCCATATTCCCCCCACTGCTTTACCCCTCTCACCCCTCCTTCCCTTTCCCCCCCTCCTTCCTTCCCCTCCCAAGTGGGGAGCGCAGGGTCTCGAGTTCAGCCGGGGACCCCAAGGGGGAGATCTTGAGAGCCCCTGGACGGTCCGGGAAAAGCCAACTGCGCAGGCGCTCTCTGGGGAAGGAACATTCTCGAAGATGATTGTAATATTCATGAAACTGAATGAATATGCATGAGAACAAATGTATAAAAAGGTGTGGCAAGCGTGGTTTAGTGCGTGTGTTGGTGGAGCAGTAGTTCCCCGCGCACCCAGCGCTGTATTACCCAGCTCCCCATCCCCAGAAAATAAAATACTTCGCTGCTGAATTGGCCTGGCAGTGTAGTCATTTATAACAGCGCTGAATAAACATACCGACTTTATAACTTCATAAGTTATGGAGTCTTGATTCCGTGTGTCACATGGGTGGTTTGCCACCTTCACAGCATGTGTTAACCTGTGCTTGGCGTGTTCTTGGAGTGTTCCTGGATGGCTTGTCACCTTCCTGGAGTGTGTTAGCCTGTTCTTGGCGTGCCACACTTCCGGTCCCTGATTTATCCAGTTTTCACATTAGGCTTGAACCACAATGGGACTATACTCTATCCTTTGGGGCATAGAGCATGGGCTCAAAAGGTGAATGATAAATGGCAAACGGTAGACCTGGAATCCTGCATTGTGCGGGAACAACTAGGATTTATTTTTGAAAGTAACGCCATCAGAACACAAGATTTTTGCCTAGACACTGACCAAAAGGTTTGCCATTTTGAAGTTCGTCCTGAGGTTGACCCTAAAACTGTAATAATTTACATTGGCAAAGGTTGTGTATGCTTGAGAACTGCTTGTAATAACATAACAGTAGAGAATGTAATAGCTTATACCAATAATCACATGAATTTTTGTGTTTGTAATTTTACTGAAATCACAGGATGTAGCTTCTCTTACTCAGCTCCAGTTACTTCCCACCAGATTCTAAAATCTAACCTCACATTGATTCATGAGTTAATGCTCGTACCTATTGGAATGAATGTAACTCAAACAAAGGAATTATTACAGCATCGAGATTATATTCAAATATTAGAGGAGATTAAGAAAAACGGACAAAAAACTCTGATAACAATTCACCATAGCGTGGACGAATTACAGCAAATTGTGAAAAGAGTGACAAGGGATGGAGAACATAATTGGAGGGATACACTTTTCGGGTGGTCACCTACTGCTACAGGCGTACTGAACAAGCTGTGTCACCCTATTGTCATTCTCCTGATTCTTTCTCTAATCAGTATCACTCTGTACATGATATTGTATATTCTTAATTGGTGAATGATAAAGCAAATGAGACTTTTGTCATCCACATTCAACACACAAAAGTCCTTGAGCGTCACACAAAAGTCCTTGAGTGTCATATCAAACATAGACATCCCAAAATTTATCGATGTTGAACGGGTTGTGAGGCAAAAAAGTTATGTAAAAATCTTTCCTCCCTTCCCCCCCCTTTCTCTCTCTCTCTTTTTCTGAGTGCTACCGCCATGTGGTCCCCAAGAAAATTTATCACGAAGACAACTGATCCTGAAGACAAATGTTGAGCCACCGGGTGGTGTAAGAGTTGGTCAAAGGATTGATTTCTGCCTCAACATTTTCTCTCAGGTGCTAAGCACAGAAATTTAACTTCCCTGACTTGTTGAATTATTGCCTTTTTCCCGTTGCACCCTGAAATCATAAATGAAACGAACCATCACGTGTCCACTTATAAGTGAACCGTGACAATGGTGGAAGAGCTAAGGGAGGAGGTAAATAGGCTAAGGACCATCAGGGAATGTGAGAGGGAGATAGATCAGTGGAGCAGTGCCCTCTCACTAACTCAGCAGGCTGCTGGAGCTGGTGTGTCTGAGCACCACCCACCAGCCAACCGCAAGGTTGGGGCAACAAGAGATGGCAGCAAGTTCCTGCCTGACAAAGGAAACCTGCTCCTCCCACCCAGACAAAAAAAACCCAGATCCCCCTGAAGAACAAATGCGAAGTGCTGCAGGTGGAATCCACCCCCAAGGATGAGGATGATGGCTCCCACAGCCTAGAATCTTTCCCTAGGCTGCGCCATCCTCAGAAAACCATAAAAACATCCTCCATTAACAAGAAGAGGAGAGTGAGTGTCTGCCGCGATTGAGAGACGGGACACAGCTTGATGCAAGCAAGATGTCGATTTTGTTGTGTCCTTAACATATATTTATACCAGTTACAAGAAGCGTGTTTCAAGCTGATTGGATCTCACACTAAAATAGGCAATCACAGATTGGTTAATGCAAAGAAGCCTTTTTTAAACATTTACTTCCTTCAGCAACAACAATAGTTCCTCTTATCAAGGTAACTGTTTCGCAACCACAAGCACCCGTGCTCATCCGCACGTAGCCAGCACTCTTTGTTCCTTCTAAACAAAAGTCTTATCTCACCCCTCCCAAGGTCTGCGGCCAATAAACTCCAGCACGTCCTCCTTTATCAACTGGTCCGTGCTGGGGGTTTTCTTGAAGCCAGCCAAATCCTGTCCTACAATTGTTGTAGGGGATTCCCTTCTAAAAGGAATGGAGGGACCCATCTGCAGACTGGACCCGCTCCACAGAGAGGTCTGTGAGGTACAAACTCTTCAGGCAGGACAGGAAGGGTAGGAGAGGAGGCGGGGTAGCCCTCTATGTAAGAGAGGATTTGGATACCATTGAGATGGATTGTGGTGATTGAGTGCCTGTGGGTTAAAATCAGAGGAGCCCATAAGAAGGCAGATTTTGTGATGGGAGTCTGTTACAGACAGCCCAGCCAAGAAGGAGCAGCTGATGAGCTCTTCTATAAACATCTGGGGTTAGTCTCTATATCTATGCCTCTTGTTCTCATGGGAGCCTTCAGTCTTCCAGATATCTGCTGGAAGTACAATACAGCAGAAAGGAAGCAGTCCGGGAGGTTCCTGGAGTGCGTGGAAGACAACTTCCTCGCACAACTGGTGAGCGAACCGACAAGGGAAGGTGCCCTCCTGGACCTGCTGTTAGTGAACAGAGAAGGCCTTGTGGGGGATGTGGCGGTAGGAGGACACCTGGGACAAACCGATCATGAGATGATAGGGTTTTCTGTTCTAGGTGAGGTGAAGAGGGTGGTTAGCAGGACAGTCGCACTAAACTTCCAGAGGGCAGACTTTGGACTGTTCAGAAGGCTGGTTGGCAAAGTCCGATGGGAGACAGTCCTTAAGGGCAAGGGAGCCCACGAGGGCTGGGAGCTCTTCAAAAAGGAAATCCTAGCAGCTCCGGAGAAAGCCATCCCCATGTTCCAGAAAAAAGAGTCGGCGGGGGAAAAAAACAGCTTGGTTGAGTAGGGAGATCTTCAGAGATATCAAAAAGAAGAGAAATGTCTATGAGCTTTGGAAGAAGGGACAGGCATCTTGGGTGGACTACAGGAGGGAAGAGAGATTGTGCAGGGAAAAAATCAGGAGGGCTAAGGCCCAACTAGAAATCAGATTGGCTAAGTCTGTGAAAGATAATGAAAAATCTTTCTATGAATCCATTAACAATAAAAGGAGGACAATGCAGCAGAGACCCTGGACTATCCCTGTGGCTCAACTGCTCCTGTGGGTGTGACAGCGTGTGTCGTGCAGCGGGGCTCTGGTTGATCCCTTCCTGCTGGTGTAGGCTCTGGCTTGTCCCTACAAGTCTCTAAACCCTCCACTTCCCAATCCCTCTGGTTACGAGGGCTGCATACCCACTGCGTCCTGCTTCCTTCAGCTTTGCTAGAATCTCCTCCAGGATTTCGGATAGCCACTGTGAAGATTTCCTTGGTTTGGCTTTGTACTTCACTACATGAAGACCTGAACAGAAAGGATCTAGTTAAATTTCTCATTATTAAAATCTTGACAATGAGTGCTCAGTCAGCCCAGAGTGACAGCCACCCCTGGGATTCCACAGTGGAAGGATGAGACGTCATCCAGAGGGACCAGGACAGACTGGAGAAGTGGGGCTCTGAGAACCTCATGAGGTTCAACAAGGCCAGTTACAAGGTCCTACACCTGGGTCAGGGCAATCCATGGTTTAAATACAGGCTGGGGGATAATGTGATTGAGAGTAGCCCTGCAAAGGAGGACTTGTGGTGCTGGGGGATGAGAAGCTTGACATGAGCTGGCAATGTGTGCTCACAGCCCAGAAAGCCAACTCTGTCCTGGGCTGCATCAAAAGAAGCGTGGCCAGCAGGTCGAGGGAGGGGATTCTGCCCCTCTATTCCTCTCTTGTGAGATCTCATCTAGACTACTGTGTCCAGTTTTGGAATCCTCAACATAAGAAGGAGATGGAGCTGTTGGAACGGGTCCAGAGGAGGCTACAAGGATGATCAGAGGGCTGGAGCACCTCCCGTAGGAGGACAGGCTGAGAGAGTTGGGGTTGTTCAGCCTGGAGAAGAGAAGGCTCTGAGGAGACCTTATACCGACCTCCCTGTACCTGAAGGGGCTACAAGAAAGCTGGTGAGGGACTGTTTACAAAGGCTTGTGGTGATAGGACAAGGTGGAATGGATATAAACTGGAGAGGAGCAGATTTATACCAGACATAAGGAAGAATTTCTTCACCATGAGAATGGTAAGGCACTGTCCCAGGAGACCCAGGGAACTTGTGGCTGCCCCACCCCTGGAGGTGTTGAAGGCCAGGTTGGATGGGGCCTTGGGCAGCCTGGTCTAGTGGGATGTGTCCCTGCCCATGGCAGGGGGGTTGGAACTGGATGATCTTTAAGGTCCCTTTCAACTCAAACTATTGTATGATTCTCTGATTCTATGATGCCAGGCAGGCTCCAGCACAGGATCCAGCTGAGAAGCTGGAGCAGGAGCCACATCTGCACCCAAACATCCATGAGAAGTTTCCATCACACACAGTGATCACCCCATCAAAACTGAATAGCAGAACGCGGGGGGATCATGGAATGGGGTGGCACACGAGATGCAGGTCTGTGTTCTTACACACACAGGAGAGGCAGCGCTCCTGTGGGGGCTTTGAGCTGGCAGCTTCCAAAGGAGGTCAAAAGCCATGACGTACCCATGTGATGTCCCTGCACATCATCCCTGGGACTCAGCCAGGAAGCTGGAGATTCATCGCCTACAACCACGTCTGGAAACAAACAAAAGAAAACAGCTCCCGTGAAATATTCCAATCTACTTCTTCCAATTGGAACAGTGGTGAATGCAGTTCAAAATCAGGATCGCTTCATGTATCTCGTCTCTCCCTTTCACTCGGGAGCACCGTGCTGATCCAACATGAACCAGACACAGAGCTGACTGGAGAAAGGACTCCCTGGAGCTCACACCAGCTCTAAGCTCAGCCCCAACCAGCTCTGAAGCCAGCACGGGGAGCAGCACAGGGAGGGAGAAGCCAGCAAAGATCTTCCCAGGGCAGAGCATCCAGGGCACATCACTGACCCGACCCATTCCCCTCTGCTCTTCCACACGTCTGAGCTCTGGGCAAGAAAATAGGAAGGTAAATCTCCTATGAGCCCCCAGCACCACTCACTTCAGTGAGGAACTGTGGGGTCACCCTGAGGTTCTTGGACAAGTTGACTGAGAAGCTAGGTGGCCTTTGCCTATGGGCACATCTGGAACCCACCCCATTTCCACGAGATTTTGTGACCCACTTCTTTCCAGGGACCTGCAGTGGAGCTGCCACAGCTCTCCCAGCCCAGCCCCATCCTGACCCCAGCCCCACTGCCATCCTGAGGAGTGCTGGGCACAGCCTCACACTGACTGGGGCTGGATGCCAGCCCTTGCCCGCTCACCTGTTCCCCACGCTCGCCACAGAGCAGCCTGTACATCCTGGGCTTTGAGAACAACCAAGAAGAATAGAATAATGAGGGTAAAGGGGGGTACAACCCCCCGTGCCTCCACCATGCTGCTGCTGCCAGCACTGCCGGAGCAGTGCCCGTGGCACAGCACAGCACCTCCTGGTGTGGTGCAGTGGCATCTGTGACCTCACAGTCCAGACTCCAGCCACCCCCTGCCCCTCACCAAGCACCGGCCCCTAGCACCTCCTGAGCTCAGGGACTATTCCTTTTCCTGCATATCTGGTGATAGAAATGGGAGCTAAAGTGTGGGGGTTGGGGAGAGATGCCCACATCACGATTGCTGCCTCAGCCCGGTACCAGCACGTGGCTCTGCCTCGCTCCTCCTGTGCAGAAGCCCCCCCCCACACCAGCATTCGGCTGCCCTCTACTCCAGCGCTTCCCTCCAAAAATCAGGGCTGTTTCTTTCTCAGTGAAGTTTTCTTCCTGCTCTATTCAATGTTTTTATCTCTGTTCTGTATTTCTGGGGGAGAGCAGAGCCCCTGGAGCTCCCCTGAGCCTTTCAGGTAGGCTCAGCCCTGGTGGCACCAGACAGAAACCCGGAACACACAGTTCAATAAAATTCTTCGTTCCCACCCAGCCCCTGTGCACGGCTTCAGGTCAGAGCACTGCAGCAGCAAAAGGAATACCAGGAGCATCCCTCTCAGCACCTCCCGAGTGGTTTGATAGTGGTGAGGGTTCTCCTGGAAGCTGTAGTTGGTTCCTGATCTCCCCCTGCAATAGCTTCTCCAGGGTTGGTGCTTTGGGCACCTTCCAGGGGAAGGAGCGGGAGAGTGGGGAGAGCTCTGGGGAGGAGATGCCAGGTCCTCTTCTTCTGCTTTCCTCTCCAAACAAAGCAGTGCTGGAGTCAGGGCAGAAGCAGCCTGCGGGCACCCAGGGTGTCTCCAGTGACCCGTGTAACACCACCACCCACGAGAGGTGACCCCACACGGCACCAGCCATGTTTGTCCCTTGGTGAGGACTTTTGGGGTGAGTTTCTGGCTTTCTGAGGATTGGAAGAGTAACTGCAGGCCATGCCCAGGGCCGTGAGGACTCCCCAAGGCTCTGGGTGGAACAGGAGGACGTGGGTTCTGTCCCACCTGGCACAGCAGGAGCTGTTGTTGGATGGAGCCGGCCACCGCATCCCAGATGGCTGTTCACTCCGGAAAGCAAAGGAAAACCAGGTCACATTCTGTGTCCACCAGCTCTCAATGCTCTACAACCCTGATCCATGGTGCAGTGGCAGAAGCAAAGTGTCTCTGCCACCCCCAGTCCCACACGGAAACCCTCTGGCAGGAGGCAGTAGGGTCCGTGGGGCACAGATCTTCTTACTATGGAGAAGAGGCTCCTTGGGCAGCTGCCTTGAAGAAGCCTGGAGTTGCAAGCCAGGATCTTCCGTCTCTCAACAGGAAGCAAGAAGGAATTTTTCCTGATGACCAATCTGAACCTGCCCTGGTTCAACTTGACGACATGCCCTCTCATCCTATCACCTGTCACTTGGGAGAAAAGACCAACACCCACCTCACCACAACCTCCCTTTAGGCTGTTGTAGACAGTGATGAGGTCTCCCCTCAGCCTCCTCTTCTCCAGGCTAAACAACCCCAAGTCCCTCAGCCGCCTCTCATAAGACTTGTTCTCCAGCCCCTTCACCAGCTTCGTTGTCCTTCTCTGGAGGCGCTCCAACCCCTCAATGTCCTTCTTGGAGTGAGGGGCCCAAAACTGAACCCAAGATGCAAGGTGCAGCTTTACCAGTGCTGAGTACTCGCCTACGATCCCTTCCCTGCTCCTGCTGACCACACCGTGGCTGATCCAAGCCAGGATGCTGTTGACCTTGTCCACCTGGGTCACTGCTGGCTCATGCTCAGCCCCTGTCAACCAACACCCCCAGAGTCTTTTCTGCCAGGCAGCTTTCCAGCTGCTCTTCCCCAATCCTGGAGTGCTTCATGGGGTTGCTGTGGCCCAAGTGCAGGACCTGTCAACAGCCCTGTTGAATCAAATACAATTGGCCTCAGTCCATCAATCCAGCCTGCCCAGGTCCCCTCTGTAGAGCCTTCCTGCCCTCAAGCAGATCAACACTCCCGCTCAACTTGTTGTCATCTTCATACTGACTGAGGCTCCTTCCAGCCTTTCTTGCTGGTGGATGTCACATTTGCTGGTCTCCAGTCAAGTGGGACGTCCCCAGTCAGCCAGGAGTGCTGAGAAATGATGGAGAGGGGCTTGGTGAGCACTTCCATCAGTCCTTTCAGTACTCAAACTTACAACTAAACATCCTTCCACGAAATAAAACCACAATAAAAAACTCAAGATCATTTTTTTTTTCATTTTTAACCGTGGAGGCCTGTTTGAGGTCATATAAAAACCTTCAAAGGATTTTTGCAGGTGCCTTTGTATTTTATTGATTAAAAAGAAGCAACTTTGCACTTTAAATCAACCCACATGATTGCCCTTAAAAACTTCTCTGAATGGCAGATGGCAGTGAAACGTGGGCAGATTTATTGTCCCTTGCCCACAGCTCGTGCTCATATTTGTATAAAGTGCAATGAGCAGGACTTCAGCTGGAACTCCAGCTTATGGAGATCACCTCGTTTCACATTCATGTTGTAATTTTGAATGACTAAGTCATATTGGAGATCCATAACCTTTAAAAAAAACAACAAATCCTACTTTCGGAGGACAGGGGATCTACACTAACCCACAGCTCCTTTCTGCACTGAATCACTGAACACAAACTGACCATGCATGGTTGGAGAGCAAAGGGACTGAAGAAGCCAAAGAGGCAGAAGAAGAAGAGGGGAAAACCAGGTAGTGAAGACGAGAAATTTCAGCTCTGTGGCCAGCAGGATTTTCAGACGTTTCAGCTCCATTGCAGAGTGTAGTTTTGGCCCAATTCCACTTCAAGGCCAGCGACTGCCAGGACCTTTGAACCACAAGCAAACAAAAAAACAATGAGTGATTCCGCTCATGAGGTTCCTTGGTTTTCTGGAGATCATAGAAGCTGCAGGTTCCCATTTCAGATTACTTTGTTTACCTGTTTAATTCATCTTTTTGGTTATTTATAGTATATATGTATGATAATATACAATTCTAGGCGATCCATATGTTATGTTATGTTATGTTATGTTATGTTATGTTATGTTATGTTATGTTATGTTATGTTATGTTATGTTATGTTATGTTATGTTATGTTATGACATCATATCATTATAGGACCATAGAATCATGGAATGGTTTGGGTTGGAAGGGATGCCCGCTGTGGGCAGGGTCACCTCCCACTGGTTCCGGTTGCTTCAAGCCCCATCCAACCTGGCCTTCAAAACCTCCAGGGATGGGGCAGCCACTGCTTCTTGGGGCAACCTGGGCCAGGGCCTCCTCACCCTCACAGGAGAACATTTCTTCCTAAGTCCTCATCTCTTTCTCCCCTCTTTCAGCTGAAAACAATTCTCCTTGCCCTACCCCTGAACTCCCTGATCAAGAGCCCCTCCCCAACTTTCCCATAGGTCCCAATTATGTTTTGTTATCACAGAATCAAGGAATGTCCTGAGTTGGAAGGACCCACAAGGACCATTGAGTTCAACTCCTGTCCCTGCACAGGACAACCCCAATGTTCACACCATGTGCCTGAGGGTGTTGGTCAAATGCCTCTAGGATGTTATCAGGCTTAGTGCCGTGACTGCTGCCCTGGGAGCTGTTCCAGTGCTCCACCACCATCTGTCAGAAGAACCTTTCCCTAATGTCCAACCTAACCCTTCTGTGGCATCTTGCCATTCCCTCAGGTCTGTGCTCTCCTCTGGATGCTCTCCAGTGGCTTTAGATCCTTTTTATCCTGCAGCACCCAAAACTGCACCCAGTAATTGAGGTGGGGCAACACCAGTGCAGAGCAGGGGGGGACAATCCCCTCCCTCGATTTTCTGGTGATGCCGTGCTGGATGCACCCAGGACACAATTGTCCTCTTGGCTACCACGCTGCTGGCTCATGGTCAACTTGTCACCAACCAGAACCCCCAGGTCCCTTTCCGCAGGGTGGTTCTCCAGCCTCTCACTCCCCAATCTGTATGGACATCCACGGTTGCCACATCCTGGGTGCAAAACCCAGCAAGAACATCACTTTATGTTATATTACGTGACATTACCTTATGTCTTGTTGTGTTATTTTATGTTATATTCACTATATGATCAAAGCGGGGTGGGAAATGGGGGAAAAGCAGGGCAGGAAAGGGGAAAAGGGGGGCGGAAAACGTCCCTCACCCATGGCGATGGAGCCCGTGGCACGGCAGGCGCGGCGTCAGGCCTAAGAGCAGGAGAGCAGCTGCCCCACATCTACCCCATAGTGACCCCCCTCCTTCCCCACAGAGACACGCCCCGCCCCGCCTCACCTCTCCGCTCCCTCCGCCCGCCCCGTACCGGAAGTGACGATTGAGGAGTGCCGGAAGTTGGGGGGGCGGCAAAGCCGGGCCTAAAACCCACCCTAAAGCTGGTCCTAAAGCTGCGTTCTGGTCCCAAACCTGGTCCTGGTCCTAAAGCTGATCCTAACCTCAGTCCTGGTTCTAAACCTGGTCCTGATCCTGGGTTCTGGTCCTAAACCTGAGTTCTAGTCCTAAACCTGGTCCTAAACCTGGGTTCTGGTCCTAAACCCGGGTTCTGGTCCTAAACCCAGTCCTGAACCTAGTCCTGGTCCTAAACCTGGTTCTGGTCTTAAAGCTGGTCCTAAACCGGGTCGTAAACCCAGTCTGTCTCTCTGCCCTCCACCCCCTAAAGCTTGTGGCTGCACCGTGAGGCCCGCGCGGCGTGGGGCAAAACCGGTTTGTTGTGTTCCAGCATGGCGTCTGGATGGAGCCCCACAGCACACATGGGCAAGTATGTGGCAGGAGGTCCCCCCCGACCCCAAGTGAGGCGCCCCATAGATCCCTGCCCTATCCCAGTGCCCCCCCCGACCCCCAAATGGGCACCCCATAGATCCCTGCCCCATCCCAGTGCCCCAAACTGGACGCCCCATAGATCCCTGACCCATCCCAGTGCCCCCCATGCCCACAAGGTGCCGGACCTGTTGCCGTCTGGTGCTGGATGCCACCGGTGCTGGGGCACCTTTCAATGCCATTAATTAATGAATTCCTTAATTATGCCACCCGCTGCCTGCTCCTCCTCAGCCCTCCCATGGCTCCACATTCACCGCCGTCCTCCTCACCCTCTTCCTCCTCACCTCCCTCCTCCTCTTGCACCTCCAGCTGAGCTCGGTCCTGTTCGGTGATGCCAGTGCCAAAGCCGATGCCACCGCCGGTTCCTGTGGTGACACGTGCCAGTAAGACGAAGCCACAAGGGAGGGGATGCTTGGCCAAGAGCCTTGGCAATGCCATCTCACCAGTGTCCCTGTAGGATCATCCTGGTGGAGAGCATCCCAGTGGGAATGGCTTTCGGCAATGGCTCTGTGCCGAATCCGTCCACCTTCTCAGTGTGGATGAAACTCCTGGGCACAGCCACCCGTCACTTGGACATTGCCTCCTTCTACTGGACTATGACCAACGAGGACACGCAGATGCAGGAACCCTCCGCCGACCAGGTCTGATGCCGGAATTCTTGCTGCCCTTTCCATGGAATCATAGAATTATGGATTTGGGTCGGAAGGAGCTTAAAGATGATCCAGTTCCACCCCATGCCACGGGCAGGGACACCTCCCGGTAGATCAGGCTGCCTGAGGTCCATCCAACCTGGCCTTGGAGAGCTCCAGGGATGGGGCAGCCACAGCTTCTCTGGGCAACCTCAACCCTCAGAGTGAAGAAATCCCTCCTTAATTCCAGTCTCAATCTGCCCCTCTCCAGTTTGTCCCCATTGCTCCTCGTCCCGTTGCTCCAAAGCTTTGTAAAAAGCCCTTCCCCAGCTTTCTTGGAGCCCCTTCAGGTCGCTCTGAGGTCTCCTCGGAGCTTTCTCCAGGCTGAACAAGCCCAACTCTCTCAGCCTGGCCTCATAGAGGTTCTCCAGCCCTCGCATCATCCTCGTGGCCTTCTCTGGACCCGTTCCAACAGCTCCATCTCCTTAAGTTGAGGATTCCAGAACTGGACATGATCCTCCGGATGAGGTCTCACCAGAGAGGAGCAGAGGGGCAGAATCCCCTCCCTGGTCCTGCTGGCCACGCTTCTTCTGATGCAGCCCAGGACTCAGGTTGTTTCTGGGCTGTGAGCGCACGTTGCCAGCTCCTGTTGAGGTTCTCCTCCCCCAGCACCCCAAGTCCTTCTCCTCAGGGCTGCTCTCCATCCCATCAGCTTGGACTGAACCCATGGATTGCCCCAACCCTGGTGTAGGACCTTCCCCTCAGCCTGGTTGAACCTCATGAGATTCTCACAACCTCACTTCTCCAGCCTGTCCAGGTCCCTCTGGATGACGTCCTGTCCTTCTGGCGTGGCAACTGCCACGCTTGGCTCGGCATCATCTTCAACCTTGCTCCGTTTTCTCACTTTCCTCCCGTTTTTAATCATTTTAATAATTTTTAATCATTTTGGCTTCTTTTTTGTTGGCCTCAACCCGCTGCTTCAGGGGGAGCGAATCCTCCAGGAACTTCTCCACTTACCCCAGTGTGGCGTTGCCGTCCGCATCGCCATCATCCGCCCGTCAGCCAAATCGCCGCTCAGCGATCTCCGAGCACTGGAGGAGAGTGGTGAGTGAGGTGGGGGGTGGGGGAAAATTGCCCCCAAAAGTGGGATTTTTCGGGTGGGAATTTGGCGCGGGAGCCGCCCAACGCGTCTCATGCAGAAGCTGCGGTGTGCACCGTCGATATGCCGTGCCTCACCGGTGACGTCCTCCACACTAAGTTCTGGCTCGTTGACGGCACCCACCTCTACCTTGGCAGCGCCAACATGGACTGGAGGTGCTTGACCCAGGTGAGTGGCCCCGCCAGATGGGGCCGAACCTGTGCCGAACGGCGCCGGGGCTGCCCAAAAACCCAACATCCCCATCGCCGGGTGCTCCGTGCTGTAGGATGGGCATCAGGGGTAGGGGGGGCACCATCCAGTGATGTGACAGTGCCTCCGCACTGCCGACTGCAGGTGAAGGAGCTCAGTGCCGCTGTCTACAACTGCAGCTTGGCTGAGGATTTAGGCAAGTTCTTTGAAGCTTATTGGGCTCTTGGCATTCCTGGTGCTTCCATCCTCCCAGTGCCGTGGCCGGCCAATTATTCCACCGCCTTCAACTCGGAGACGCCGCTGGAGTTGAAGCTCAATGGCACCGATGCCGCTGTCTACTTGTCAGTACGTCCCTGATCCGCCAGGGCGGCTTTGCCCAGCCTGTGCCGGGGCTTTGACGGCTCTCCGGCGATTCTGGCAGAGCTCGCCACTGGCTCTCTGTGCCGTCGGTCACACCCAGGATCTCAGCACCATGGAATTCTCCTGCCCGGCTTTCCCTCAGCAGGTTTTGGCCAGCGATCGATAACTGGCTACGGCAAGCCATCTTTCAATGACAGGTCAAGGTCTGCCTGTTGGTGGCTTGTTGGCACCACAGCCGAGCAACCGTGTTCCCCTTCCTCCAATCCCTCACCACCATCGCCAATAACCACACCAGCTACAGCATGGAGGTGGTGGGTATCGTGGCGCTGGTGGGCAACGTTTCAGGCAACGAGGGCCTCCTCGCTCTCCCCACAGCGGCTTTTCCTGGTGCCGGCGATGGCGGTGCAAGCGCATCTCCCCTACGCCCAGGTCAACCACAACAAGTACATGGTGACGGAGAAGGTGGCGTATATCGGTGAGCGCCATGCCAGGGATGCCGCCGCTGTGCCAGG
This sequence comes from Phaenicophaeus curvirostris, assembly GCF_032191515.1. Lineage (NCBI taxonomy): Eukaryota > Metazoa > Chordata > Aves > Cuculiformes > Cuculidae > Phaenicophaeus > Phaenicophaeus curvirostris. The sequence goes on along the minus strand of NC_091423.1, from coordinate 3,234,922 downwards.
GGCCACTGGGTGACAGTGACTCGGGGGTGATTTCTGGGCCATCTCCATGCAGGGACATCCAACTTGTCTGGCAATTATTTCGTCCGGATGGCGGGAGCGGCACTGGTGGTGAACCAGACAGGGAGCCGAACCAGCACTGTTTGGGACCGGCTGCAAGCAGTATTTGACCGGGATTGGAGCTCCCAGTACAGCGCCGACATCAGCGACACCGAACGGTGGCAGAGCTGCTGCACTTCCCGTTAGGTTGCCGAATCCAGCTGCCCCGGTTTGGGGGAAAAAAACCCCATGCCATGTTTTTCTGGACTTTGTGCTTTGTTCTTGAGGTGGGGGGGGCTCCGGCACCGGGAAGGAAGCCAAGAAGCCCCGGGAGTCTTGGTGCCAAAGATGCCCTGACAAAGAGTCAAGAGCAATGCCAAGCTGTGATGAACCATTTATGAGGCAGCAGTTGGCAGAAGCGGCAGCGGCGGGCACAGCGCGTCCTGGTCCATTCCTGGCCGCGTTCGGTGCTGAGCTGGTGATCCCCCAGTGAAGGCAAGGAAGAGGAAGGGTTGCAGGGAGCTCCCTCGAGTGGGCTCCTCTCCTTGATGCCACCAAAGCCCACGGTGCCACCACGGCAGCTATGCTGGCTGACCTCGCCAAGAGCCAGTTGCTGGCAGCCGGCTCCATCTCGGCCCGCCGGTGGTGGCGCTGGGCATTGTCGAAGGTGGGGACAGCGGCTTGGAGGTCCGTCTAGTTCTTGTCCCCCCTCAGTACAGCCGAGGGGAGGAAGCTCCTTGCCCGGGAAGATCTCAACTGTGCCAACGTCCTCCTCAGTTGCCTTCGAGTCCTCTTGGCCGAGCCGGTAGCACCGGGTGGCCTCGAAGGCTGACTTTGACCTCCTATGAGGAGATGAAGGGATGTTTGAGGGCCATGCCGGGTGTGATTCTCTCACACCAGTCCCAGATGAGGACCCTCATGAGCTGTTCCACCAGCCCACGTCGGTCACGGCGCTCAGCCTACACCTCCTTGTTGGGAGCAGCCACCCAGTAGACGTTCACCTCCACCAACTGGTCTGGCGAGGAGAAGACGTACTTGACTCGATGATCCCGTGAGTCCTTTCCAACCTAGTGATTCTCTGATTTGATGGTTCCTCCTCCCCTTTGGCTTAACCGTGGCCTCGCCTGGTGGCCTGAGCTGCCAGGAACCGGTAGGATATGGCACCTGTCAGAAGGACAATGTCTTCTTGGCAGCCCAGAGCAACTTGCCTCGGGGCAGATGAAGAGAACCCGGTCGGACTTGTTGACGCCAGGGAACAGGGGCTGACCCGAGTGAGGCACAACCGTCACCCAACCTGGAGGCCACGTGTCCACCTTCTCACAGAAGGGCAGCCCCAACAACATCTCCCCATCCCTGCTACCCAAAAATGGAGCCCTGGTCCTCTGAAACCCATCCCCACTCCCCAAATCTCATAACAAAATCCAGCCCTAAGCCCCCCCAAACATGTCCCTGCTCCCCAAATCCCATCCCAGCCCCACAAAAGCCAGCCCCCCCCTGAGGAGAACTATTAGACATTCTGGGGGCCTGAAAGGGTCAAAGACAGAATAATGAAAGCCAAGAGCCTGGAGAGCAATATTCTGTCTGGCCTGAAAGGGTCAGGAACAGAATATCATGCCAACAACAAAGCTGCTCCTCCTGAAAGGGAGGTTGTGGACTATCAGGGCTCTTGGCAACATGCTTAGTTTCTCATCATTCCAGGGCCCGAGTTAAATATATTTCAAGAACACCTGCAGGTCTGAGATAAGACCAGCACAAACAGAATAATGTGTGAATCCTTGAACAGACACGTAGTCCCTCACTTGTAGAACCTGCAGAACTTGTATTCTCACGGTAAGAATAGCGGTAATGTAAACAGTGCACTCAAGCTTGGTAGAAACTGACAAGCTCTCCCAGGAGAGTATAAAAACTCTGGTTGAGGAATAAAGAATTGCTACTTGCCACCAGAGCAGTAGTCCGTCTAGTCTCTCTAAGACGTCCCTGTGAGCTGGTCTCCGTCATTTGGTGCCGAAACCCGGGATACTCGGTTGCTAAAGGACAGGACGTCGCTCGCCTTCACGAGCCGCGGTTGGTGAGTTGGAATCGAGGGCGAGGACAAGGGATTTTGAGGCAGACGAAAGAAAAGAGAAAGAGAGAGAAGAATAGAAAGAAAGAGAAAAGAAAAAGAAAAAGAAAAAAAAAAAAGAGAAGAATAATAGAAAGAAAGAGGAAAAAAAAAAAATGGGCATTGCTTTGAGTAATGAACGTAACATTTTTGCAAGTATGTTAAAGTCCCTGCTTTGTGCTAGGGGGGTAAAAGTTACAAGAAAACAAGTTGATCATTTTTTAGATTTCGTACAAGAAGTTTGTCCATGGTTTCCTAAAGACGGTACAATTAATATTGAAACTTGGAATAAGGTAGGAGATAAGATTCAAAGCTATTATACTATTCATGGGCCTGAAAAGGTCCCTATTGATGCCTTCACCTTGTGGTCTCTGGTTAAAGAATGTTTAAGAGGAGACACAGGTGATGAAAAGTGGGTAAGAGAAACGCGCTCCTCCATTAAACGACTGTATCCTTTGCTTCCCCGTTCTAAGTCTCTGGGTGCTTTTCCACCCCCCCACCCCCCCCCCCACCCCGGGGTCCCGGAGCTCCGCTCCGGCCACTCACCACCACCACTGCCGCCAAGAAACCAAGTGATGCTGCAATCGTCTGCACTTCACATAATACCACGGAACGTAAACGGACCATTGGGGGGTGGCTTTACTAACTTGTAATTAGAATGATTGTCAATAATTCGATTGGGAATCTTTGTTTTACCTGGGGTCATTAATGCAGGCTGTACTGGAACGATTTAAGCAAGAGTATGGATGCTGTCTCCACTAGTGTTATGAACACCATTTCCACTAGTATTAATACCAACAGATAGCCGAATAGTGTATTTAATTTTATTCAAAGCAATTGTGTTCCAAGCTGACTCTATAGAGCATGGCTCACAAAGATTTGAGTCCATTAGAATCCCTGGAATACATTTGGCTTAGTCCCTATAAACTCAGCCTCTTATGTTGAAATGTAGTGTAACCCTTAGTTGTGCACGTTCCACTAATCTTGTGGGGGAGAGATGTGTTAAATGCAATGGGAATAGACATTGGAATCATGAACGAGTGAAAAATTGGGTACATTTCCAAATTTAGTGGAAGAGCATATAGATCACGGGCATACAGTCCCATTTAATAGTCCTTGGAACATACCCGTATTTGTAATAAAAAAGAAATCTAGAAAATGGCATTTATTACATGACTTTTCTAGACAAACTACAAGAGACCCTAGATAAGCAAGCAGACAATATCACCGCTAGATAAGTGTTGCTTAAACGATCAGCCTAAAAGAATGCAAAGATGGACTTAGTGCATTGTTAATTGCATCATCACCTGTTACAAAGATTGCTTGTTTTACCAGAATTGACTGATGCCGACTTTATGAGAGCGATGCAAGTAATAGCTTGAATGCCTATGCCTCCTGACTTTATATCAAAGGGCACTAGAATCATTCAACTGATTTGTTTTTCAGCAGTTGTACCCCATGAAGAGACAGAGGCTGTGGTTCAACTGACCAGTCCGTGATTCTATCAATACAGAAACTACAAAAGATTACCATAAGTGAAATATTTGTTAGACAATCGACATAAGCCTTATTAGATAATGCATCTACGTAATTTAAGTGTTGTATGTTCCCGGTATCGTGTGTAATTTAAACACCCGTAACATGGAAAAATTGTGGATCCAATAGTAATAACCAACATTGTATGACTGTATTCGGCTAGCTGAGAAATGAGTGGGTGTGCGTGTGTGTGTTTGAAGCGCTTCAAACGTTTGTAAGACTTAAAAATTGGTTTTGATTAACCTTGAAAATATATCTCTGGGACCTTTCAATCTCAAATGTCCACTAAGCCGGCAAACAGGTAGATTTACCTGGGGATCTTTGGAATGAAAGGCTTCAGAAGGAAAAGTTTTAAAATACCTAGTAAAAGAAAAAAGTTTTAAAATGCCTAGCAAAACATGCAGCTGTATGTGTGTGAGTGCCCCCCCCACCCCCCGCCCTCCCACCCTTCCCTTTCCTTTCTAAGTTTTTTTTTTCTTTCAGCTTTGCAGCAGTCTAAAGGAGTTAAGGGTGTTATCTTTCTAGGAAAATGTTGTGAGAACGCTCTGCATTCCACTGTTGCTCGTCAGCAATTGCTGGGTCCCAGTGCAGACAACCTTTAGAGATAATTGAGGCAATAATAGACGAAAATTCAAAGCTTCATTACAAATTATTGAGTGGATATTTTGCCACATTAACCCCAAAAACCATATTCACTAAAATTGAAATGATTATAATGATAATCACTAAAGGAAGAAAAAGAAGTGTTCAGTTACTAGGCCAAGGCTCAACAATCATTTATATCCCAATGATAAATGAATATGCTAAGTGCTGCATCGCAAGTATTTTGAATTTATAAGTAGATCTAATAGATTATCCAGAAAGTATTGACATCCATTTACCCAGTCATGGCATTATTGAACCATCTACTTCTCCATGGAATTCTCCTATATTTGTAGTGAAAAAGAAAACAGGTAAATGGAGATTATTGCAAGATCTTCGAGCAGTAAATAAGACCATGCATCCTATGGGTGCTCTGCAACCTGGGCTACCTAGCCCTATGGCAACACCACCAAATTATCAGAAAATAATAATTGATTTAAAGGACTGTTTTTATACAATATTGTTAGATCCCGATGATTGCCAGAGATTTGCTTTTAGTGTTCCTTCTGTCAATTACAGTGAACCTATGGACCGATATCAATGGAAAGTTTTACCTCAAGGTATGGCTAATAGTCCCACTTTATGTCAGAAATTTGTAAACAAAAGTCTTGAACAAACTAGATTGTGTTTTCCAACATTAATTTGCATTCACTATATGGATGATATTTTGTTGGGTGCTGAATCTGTGGAATTACTGACAGCAGCCTATTCTCATATGGAACAACAATTAGAGCGAAATGGGCTGAAGATAGCCCAAGATAAAATACAGCGAACTTTTCCCTTCAAATACCTAGGATTTCAATTGTATCCTAAGTATTTTGCACCACAGAAAATTGCTCTTTCAGTACAACAATTGACAACCTTGAACGATTTCCAAAAACTTTTAGGTGACATTAATTGGATACGGCCGTTTCTGAAACTCACCACTTCAGACCTCAGCCCTTTATTTAAGATATTGGAAGGAAACCCTGACCCTAATTCCCCTCGTGGCTTGACTGAGGAAGCCTCTCAAGCCTTGACAAAAGTAGAAAAGGCCATGACAGATGCGAGATTAAATTATGCTGACATAAATAAGCCTTGGGAATTAATTATTCTTCCCACTAAATTATCCCCTACAGGAGTATTGTATCAGGATGGAATCCTCTGTTGGATTCATGGCCGTCATGGTCAGAATGTTGTCTTAAAATCATACCCCCATAAAGTTGCAGAGTGTGTACAACAAGGTCGAAAACTAAGTATAACTTATCTTGGAAAAGAGCCAGTAAAAATAATCTTGCCTTATAAACCTGATCAAATTACATGGTTGCTCAATATGATGGATGACTTTGCCTTATCCCTTGCAAATTTTCCAGGAGAAATATCTAACAAGTACCCATTAAACAAATTACTCAGTTTTGCAACATATCACTCTATTGTTTTTCCCAAAATTGTAAAACAAGCACCTTTACAGGATGCTTTGACTGTATATACTGACGGATCTTCAAATGGTCGTGCTGTAAGCACCGCCTGATCATTTTGTTTGGATTTTACAGGATGTTTCTGCACAAATGGCTGAACTATATGCTGTTTACCAGGCATTACTGAAATATGCGCAACCTTTGAACATTATTACTGATAGTTTGTATATTGTACAGGCTCTGTGTATGCTTGAAACAGTACCAATGATACATTCTAAGGTAACTTTCATTCAACAGCATTTAAGTCTTATACAGTCCCTGTTGCTGCAAAGGGACTGCCCGGTTTTTGTGGGGCACATTTGTAGTCATTCTAATCTGCCTGGTCCTATGGCACAAGGCAATCAATTAGCTGATGATCTGACAAAACCGCAAGTATATAATATATGTAAGGCTAAACAACTCCATGAATTACATCACTTATCTGCCCGTACCTTAAGAAAAATGTGTAATATTACACGAGAACAAGCACGATTGATTGTTAAAGATTGCTCCTCTTGTGCTCCATTACTGCCTGCCCCTCACTACGGCGTTAACCCTAGAGGCTTGTTGCCTAATGATTTATGGCAAATGGACGTTACTCATATTCCAGCTTTTGGGAAACTTTCGTATGTTCATGTCACCATAGACACTTTTTCACATTTTTCCGTTGCATCTGCTCTGTCAGGGGAGAAATTATCGCACGTATGTACACATTTACTTCATTGCTTTAGTGTTATGGGGATTCCGAAAACGATAAAAACTGACAACGGCCCTGCCTACATTAGTCAAGGATTCAAAACCTTTTGTCAACAATTTTCTATTCAACACAAGACAGGCATTCCGTATAACCCGCAAGGACAAGGTATAGTTGAGAAATACAATCACCTTTTAAAAAACTCAAATTAATAAACTAAAAAGGGGGACGTGGGGAATAAAGGATACCCCGTTTTCCTTATTATCACATGCCTTATTTGTTCTGAATTTTTTAACATTGGATGAAGATGGTCAGTCTGCTGCTGACAGACATTGGGATTATAAAAATAACAATAAGCCTGAGATATATTGGAAAGATCCAATGGATGGAAAAATACGTGGTCCTGATCCGGTACTAATCTGGGGCAGAGGGTATGTTTGTGTTTTTCCAACAGATGAAACCTCACCCCGGTGGATTCCAGAACGGTGCGTCCGACATGCCAAAAACAAAAATGGGAAAGCTGCGGAGACGAATGCAAAGACTGTCGTTGAGCAGAGACTGGGAGACGAGGATCCGGTTGGTAGCAATGCTGCTGAGCACCCTATGGCTGATACAACACGGATGTAAGGCAGAAACCTATTGGGCTTTTGTCCCCAATCCTCCTGTTATCCATCCAGTCACATGGGAAGAACCAGTGGACATACCTGTATACAATAATCAGACTATATTTATGGGACAATATTCTGATAAACATATTATGGCCTTTTCAGCAAACTTTAACTTTTCTGGAAAAATAGATGGAAATCCAATGTGTTTTCAGACTAATCATACTGAATTATTGTGTGAAGAAGTGATTGTTCAGCATAATTGGGATACTAACGTGTCGGCAGGGATTCATTGGGCTTTAGATTTTTATTATCCAAATCTTACGAATGGAAGTAAAGGTTCTGGAGTACCCCCACCACATATTCCCCCATGTCAAAATTTATCTCCTCCAAAGATGGATTTTGCACCATCTTGGAGAGTGTGTCACGCTAATGAAACAACATGTTCAAATACATCTCTATGTGACTGGAATATAATTAATAAACAATTGCGGCCAATAAATTTAGTTTCTGGAATATGGACAAAAAATAATCGTACATTCTATTCTAATTTATGGAAGGCTGCTGCCGCCATGGGAAAAGTTAAGCCAAAAAAAAAAAAACAAAAAAAAACCAAAAAACCAAACTAAATGTTACATGGACTCAAATAGGATCAGTATGGGCAATGGGAGAGACACAAAATGTCATTGAGTTTTATATGCGGGCTTGCGTTCCAGAACCTTATGCGTTCCTAAGTGGAATGTTGACCATTATTAATAATACAGTTAATTGTACCAACTGTCAAATTTCCAATTGCATAAACAGCACTAGTGATTCCTTTTTATTGGTAAAACAGCCTGATTATGTGTATTTACCTGTCAATCTATCACAAAACTGGTATGCGGATAGAGGATCAGAAATATTGGAAAAGGCAACGCAGCAACTCATGCACCGGCATAAGAGAATGATTGGACTAATAATAGCAGGAATTGCAGCCTTAATTACTGTTATTACTGTAACAACAGTAGCTTCCATTTCTTTGACCACAAGTATTCAAACAGCCACGTATGTCAATGAGCTATCAATAAACATATCAAAGGCATTCCAAAATCAAATCAATTGGGATGAGAAAATTGAACTACGTTTGAATTCGCTTAAAGATACTGTTGGTATTATGGGGAGACAATTGCAGATCTTAGCAACTCGAGAATCCCTTTTGTGCCATGTAAAGTATCGTACTATTTGTGTAACTCCAGTGAAATATAATTGCACCATATTCTCATGGCACAAAATCCAAAGTCACTTACAAGGCATTTGGGATAATGCCAATACTTCTTTGAACCTGGACGAATTGAGGCAACATATTCAAGATATGTTAAATTCTCATAAGATAGATCTATCTGTAGCTGAACAGACAGAAACTTTTGTCAATGCTTTAAAATCTGCTTTTCCGTCTTTTGAATCTTTCAAACAAGGGATTTATGGCCTGATAATAATTGCTGTTGTAATCTTGTTGGGACTACTTGTCTGTCCATATGTACTAAGACTTATCATAAAACAATTCCAACAAGTAATAGTAGATTTGAGAAAAATTAAATTGGAACATATTAGAGACAAGCCAATACCACTTTCAATTTAACAAATAAGAAAGGGTGGAATGAGGAGAACTATTAGACATTCTGGGGGCCTGAAAGGGTCAAAGACAGAATAATGAAAGCCAAGAGCCTGGAGAGCAATATTCTGTCTGGCCTGAAAGGGTCAGGAACAGAATATCATGCCAACAACAAAGCTGCTCCTCCTGAAAGGGAGGTTGTGGACTATCAGGGCTCTTGGCAACATGCTTAGTTTCTCATCATTCCAGGGCCCGAGTTAAATATATTTCAAGAACACCTGCAGGTCTGAGATAAGACCAGCACAAACAGAATAATGTGTGAATCCTTGAACAGACACGTAGTCCCTCACTTGTAGAACTTGCATAACTTGTATTCTCACGGTAAGAATAGCGGTAATGTAAACAGTGCACTCAAGCTTGGTAGAAACTGACAAGCTCTCCCAGGAGAGTATAAAAACTCTGGTTGAGGAATAAAGAATTGCTACTTGCCACCAGAGCAGTAGTCCGTCTAGTCTCTCTAAGACGTCCCTGTGAGCTGGTCTCCGTCACCCCCCAACATGTCCCTGCTCCCCAAATCCCATCCCAGCCCCACAAAAGCCATCCCAGAGCCCCAAAAGCATAGCCCTGGTCCCCTAAAACCCATCCCTGTCCCCCCTCAACCTGATCCCAGCTCCCCAAAATCCATGCCTGCTCCCCAAACCCATCCTGGCTCCCCCTAAAACCCATCCCTGTTCCCCCTCAACCCCATCTCGGCTCCCCCAAACCCATCTGAGCTCCCCTAAAACCCATCTCAGCTCCCCTAAAATCCATATTGGCTCCCCCAAACCCATCTCGCCTCCCTGTAAAACCTATCCCGCCTCCCCTAAAACCCATCTGAGCTCCCCTAAAACCCATCTCAGCTCCCCTAAAATCCATATTGGCTCCCCCTAAAACCCATCTCAGCTCCCCTAAAATCCATATTGGCTCCCCCTAAAACCCATCTCAGCTCCCCTAAAATCCATATTGGCTCCCCCTAAAACCCATCTGAGCTCCCCAAACCTATCTCGGCTCCCCTAAAACCCATCCCTGTCCCCCCTCAACTCCATCCCAGCTCCTCCAAACCCATCTTGGCTCCCTCTAAAACCCAACCATGTCCCCCCTCAACCCCATCCCTTCTCCCCAAACCCATCTCAGCTCCCCCAAAACCTATCTGAGCTCCCCTAAAACCCATCCTGACTCCCCTAAAACACTTCTCAGCTCCCCCTAAACCCATCTCAGCTCCTGTAAACCCATCTCGGCTCCCCCCAAACCCTTCTCAGCTCCCCCAAACCCATCTTGGCTCCTCTAAAACCCATATTGGCTCCCCCTAAACCCCATCTGAGCTCCCCAAACCTATCTCGGCTCCCCTAAAACCCATCCCTGTCACCCCTCAACCCCATCCCAGCTCCCCAAACCCATCTCAGCTCCCCCAAAACCTATCTGAGCTCCCCAAACCCATCCTGGCTCCCCTAAACCACTTCTCAGCTCCCCCTAAACCCATCTCAGCTCCCCTAAACCCATCTCGGCTCCCCTAAAACCCTTCTCAGCTCCCCAAACCTATCTCAGCTCCCCTAAAACCCATCCCTGTCACCCCTCAACCCCATCCCAGCTCCCCAAACCCATCTCAGCTCCCCCAAAACCTATCTGAGCTCCCCAAACCCATCCTGGCTCCCCTAAACCACTTCTCAGCTCCCCCTAAACCCATCTCAGCTCCCCTAAACCCATCTCGGCTCCCCTAAAACCCTTCTCAGCTCCCCAAACCTATCTCGGCTCCCCGTAAAACCCATCCCTGTCCCTCCTCAGCCCCATCCCAGCTCCCCAAACCCATCTCAGCTCCCCTAAGACCCTTCTCAGCTCCCCTAAAGCCCATCTCAGTTCCCCCCAAACCCATCCTGGCTCCCACAAACCTATCTCAGCTCCCCTAAACCCCTTCTCAGCTCTCCCTGAGGAGAGGGACATGGGGGACACAGGGGTATAGGGATGGGGGGACATGGGGACACAGGGATATAGGGGACACAGGGATATAGGGGGTGGGCGGATATGCCTTCCCTGAGCCGGGAAAAGCCCAGGGAAACCCCATTGGGAGCGGGGCAGGCGACGCTGGGCTCCTGACACCCGGTAGGGGTCAGTCCTGGCGGCTCCCGCAGGAGATTTAAATGCTCCCACAGCCCAATACCCTCCAATCCTGTCTCCTGGGGGAGGTTTTCAGCGCAGTCCCCATGCTCCACATGTCTGGGTTGGGGTGCAGATGGCCAGGCATGGCCACCCCTTGGACCTGACCATAGGCAGATGGGCTGGGCCATCCTTAGCTCATGCTTTTCCAGGACACATCTGCCAGGGTGATTCCAGCAAGGAGGGAAAGCAAACAACATCGTCCTCTCCCAACCCTCAGACCTAAATTCCACCACTCAACCATGTCCTTAGCACATCTCCAAGTCTTTTAAATCCCTCCAGGGGTGGGGGCTCCACCACTGCCCTGGGCAGCCTCAGCTGGACTGGATGATCCTTCTGGGCCCCTTCCATCTCAGGGCATTCCATGATTCACCACACTCCTCCCAGCCCCACAGCGAACCTCCCCTTGCTCCTCTCCTGCTGCCCAGGCCACCCCAACTGAGGTCCAGGGTCCCTGTCCTGCAGGGCTGCCCCAGGCCAGGCCGTAGTGGCCGAGGATGTCCTGCTGACGGAGCACTCTGCCTTGCAGCTCTGCCATGCCCATATGGGAGTTCATATTCTCCATGCCCCAAGCGATGGAGTCTTGATGGAACTGTTCAACTGGCATCAGGCGAAACACAATCAGCTCCTCTACACTTTGCCTGAGGACACTGGGATCTTTCAGTTGCTGGTGAGTTACCACCCAAAGCCCTGGTGGCATTGGCCTCAGCTGCTGGTGGAACCCAGAGCTGCACAGAGCAGGGAGCCCCACCTGCTCTGCCGCTCACTCACTGCTGCCTTTCTCCCAGGTCCTGGCCTGCAAGGACTTTGAAAATGAGAACTTTAAAGGACTCTACAAATTCTGGAGACACCTGAGATGCCCAAGCCCAGCTTTGCGCCCACTGGTTCTCCAAGGTCTCATCACACTCTCTCAGAGAGCCGAGATGGTGAGCACGGCATGGCCGAGGGCAACTGGGAGCTGGGGCAGTGGGGAAGGTGGTGGTTTGGCCTTGGCTGGAGTCAGGTGATAGAGTAATGGCCCCTAGCACCATCCCTGCCATGGTGGTCACCTGGGGAGCTTTCCAGGCATGGAGCTTTTCCCAACAAGGAAATTCTCTTCTTCATGCAGGCAAGAAGAATGAAGAGCCTCCTGCCAGATGTGGTTGAGGACCTGGAGGACAGCAACACAGATGTTGTTACAAAGGCCCTGGTGACCCTCCAAAACATGACAGGTCACCTAAAGAAGAAGGAGGCCAGCTCCATCACCGCGCAGCTGGTGGAGAAGCTGCTGCCCCTCTTTCATCACGTAAGGCTATGGGAGAGCCCGAGCCCTGCAGACGGGCACTGGGCATGGACAACTGCAGCACCTGGAGTAGGGGCTTCTGCTCACCTTTCTCCCCTGAGTTTTGCAGCCCAGGTTCTCCCTGAGAGCTGCTCTGAGAGCCCCGAGGGCTCCTCCTTCCCTAGCTGCGCTGGGGAACAGGACCAGATCTTCTCCCCAGGCAGCGTGGCCAGGGGTGCGTGGCCCACAGCCATTGCCGAGGACCAGCCCGGTCTCCTCCTCAGCCCATTTTGGCGGGAAGTCATCCCTAATGTGGCTGGTGGAGCTGGTGGGGAGCACAGGCCGGTCAGGAGAGCCCATTGAGGGGCCTTGGACAAGTTAGAGGCCATTCAACTGCACCTACAGAGTTGTCCCACACCTCCAGTGGCCAAATCCAACCCTGGAGCATCTCCCTGCCCATCAGCCATGGTGACACTACCGCTCACCATGGGCGAAGAGATCTTGATTCTGAAGTCCTGCTGTCCTTCTCCCTGCCAGGAGCTCAGCCCGGTGAGAGAACAAGCCATCAGGTTCTTCACTGAGCAGCTGAAGAGCGTGGTGTGGATCCACAAGAGACAGATGAAGGAGAAACTGCGAAGGACCCTGTTCCCACTCATTGTTCGCATACAGGACGAAACGCCAGGCGTGGCCAAGGTACGGATATCAAAGCTGAGCTGTGATGCAGAGAGGAGACTCCCAGGCACCTGGGCCAGGGCACGTCTCACCTTCCTAAGGCCACCATCGCCCCACCAACAAAGCCAAGAGGAGGAGGACGCCAAGTCTCCTTGCCCAGGCTGTGGGGCCATCTCCCACCTTCTGCTGCTCCACAGGCCTCCCAGGAAGATCTCCTGGCTGCGGCAAAGTTCCTGGGCTGGAAACTGCCCAAATGCCACGTTCAGACAAAGCTGATGTGGGTGATCGCAGACTACTTGGTGAGAAGATCCTCCAAACCTCAGGGCCCACAGTGGACGAGGGCTGCCCCACATGTCTGGGGTGTGGGTCTCACCCACCTTGCTCCAGCCTGGAGCCCACAGCCTGGAGATGCGTCCTTGCTCCCTGGCCTCAAGAACAGAGCCCCCAAGGGCTCTTCTCCATGCTCTGTGGGATGGAGAGCTCCCAGCAATGGGGGATAATGGGAGGAGGGACTGGGGTGGCCAGCTGGGGAGGGACTGGGACATGCCTGTACTCTTGTGGTCTCTCCAGCTGAATCAGGACAAGAAGAGGGCTGAGGACTACTTAAACCAGAGCCTGCAGTACCTGAATGCTCCTCAGGATGTAGTGCGAGAGGCAGCTGTGACGTTCCTTGGTGAGCCACCACCCCTTGGTCCCTCTTTGGGGACACCCTTGTCCCTGTTCCCACCACGGCACTGGGGAGCAAGGGGGATCTGATGGAGCTCTGTCCCTAGCTCTTGCTGCTCAGACCTTGAAGGACAAAAACCCACAGAAGATGTTAGAGATCTGCAGAGATGAGGAGGGGCAAGGTTGGGTTGGCCAGGGCTGGTGGGACAGGGGATGGGGTTCTACCATGCCAGGTCCTGCTCTGAGGAAGCCTGTGTGGTGCAGTTGGGGCATTCCTGCCCAACAGCTGTTATCTGGATGGGGTCTGGAGGGGATGCTTGGAGGTCTCTGTAGACACGAGGCTTCATCTCAGCTCTGGTTTTCTCCATCACAGACCTTGAACCCCTCAGAACAGATACCTCCCACGCAATCTGTAACGTAACAAAAACGGCTATCCGCTTGCTGACCCCTGAACAGAGGAACCGAGAAACAGAAAGCCTTCTGCGAAGGATCTTCTGCTGTTGGCGCTGAGCCAGGCAGAGGGGCAGCATTCCTCGGGAACACAGCTCCATTTCAGGAAAGCTGGAGATAAGAATCTTAGAATCATGTGACGATTGGGTTGGAAGGGACCTCAAAGCCCATCCTGTTGCAATCCCTTGCCATGGGCAGGGGCACCTCCCACTGGATCAGGTTGCTCCCCCTCCTCTCCTCTCCCCTCTCCTCCCCTCCTCTCCCTTCTCTCTCCTCTCTCTCACCTTTTTCTGTCTTCTCTCCCCCCCTCCTCTCTCTCTCTGTCTTCTCTCCCCTCTCTCTCTCCTCCCCTCCTCTCCTTTCCTCTCCCCTCCCCTCCTCTCCCTTCTCTCTCTCCTTTTTCTGTCTTCTCTCCCCCCTCTCTCTCTCCTCTCTGTCTTCTCTCCCCTCTCTCTCCTACCCTCCTCTCCCTCACCTCCCCTCCTCTCCTCTCCCCTCCCCTCCCCTCCCCTCCCTTCTCTCTCCTCTCTCTCTCCTTTTTCTGTCTTCTCACCCCCCTCTCTCTCTCCTCTCTCTCTCCTTTTTCTGTCTTCTCTCCCCCCTCTCTCTCTCCTCTCTCTGTCTTCTCTCCCCTCTCTCTCTCCTACCCTCCTCTCCCTCACCTCCCCACACTTCTCTCTCCTCTCTCTCTCCTTTTTCTGTCTTCTCTCCCCCCTCTCTCTCTCTCTCCTCCCCTCCTCTCCCTCCTCTCCCCTCCCCTCCCCTCCCCTCCCCTTCCCTCCCCTCCCCTCCCCTCTCCTCCCCTCCCAGTTCCCCTCATCCCCTCCATTCCTGTAGCAACTTGATCCAGTGAAAGGTGTCCCTGCCTGTGGTGGGACCTGGATAGGTTTCCAACTCAACCGAACTCAACACAAACCATGTTTCCATGATTCCATCAATGGAATTCAAGCTGTTCAGGCATGTCCTCCTCATCTTGTTGAAAAAAAAAGACAGTTCTACAGTGAACTTCTCTTGCTCTCTGCTGTTGGAAGCTCTATTTCTGTTCCCACACAAAGCCATATGTGCTATCATCGAAGGCATCAAAAAAAGATAATAAAAAATCTTTCTAGAAATACATTAACAATAAAAGGAGGACTAGGGAGAATATACAGTCCCTATTGGATGCAAAAGGAACAACAGTGACAGGACATGAGGACAAGGCCGAGGTACTTTAATGCCTTCTTTGCCTCAGTCTTTAATTGTAAGGAAAGTTGTTCCCTCTGTGTACAAACCCAGGAGTTAGAGGAGCAGAATGAGGCTCCCATGATCCAAGAGGAGGCAGTTAGAGACTTGCTTGCCCAGCTAGACACCCACAAGTCTATGGGGCCGGATGGGATCCACCCAAAGAGTATTGAAGGAGCTGGTGAGTGTGCTTGCACACTATCATGAAGCACGTGCAAGAGAACCGGGTGATCAGGCCCAGTCAACATGGGTTCACGAAAGGCAGGTCTTGCCAAACTAACCTGATGGCCTTCTATGACAAAGTGACTCGACTACTGGATGAGGGAAAGGCCGTGGATGTATCTTCCTGGACGGCAGTAAAGCCTTTGACACAGTTTCTCACAGCATTCTGCTTCGGAAGCTGTCAGCCTCTGGCCTGGACAGGTGCACACTCTCCAGGGTGGAAAACAGGTTGGATGGCTGGGCCCAGAGAGTGGTGGGAAATAGAGTTAATTACAGCCGGTGTTTTGATTAGATTCGAGAAGCTTCTCCCATACTCGTGGAGGCGCAGTGTCTCCTGGTGGTCGTGGTCTCGGGCTCAGGGCTGAAGTAGCCTTCATCTTCCTCATGAATTGTCCCTGAACCCAATCTGTGCGCAGGCGCAGACTGCAGAGACAGAATCAGTAAGCTTTCTGCTGTTGTCCACGTTCCAGCTTTCCCTTATCAGTGAATGTCTGCGAATGAGCTCCTCCCTTATCAACATCCAGGGTCTTCAAGGCCTTTTCTAGCAGACAGCACGTATTTCAGTGAGCTAAGCTTTCTAAGTTTTTCTAACTTTTTCCCCTATGTCATATGCCCGCACATCAATTCCCCCCTGTCTTTTAAACTCAGGCAAATTCGTTTGCCTCACGCATGATCTACTTTTTGAAGGGGAACTGGATAGTATTTTGCCTGAACATTACTTTTAAACTCATTTTCATGGGCATTAGACATAGAAGTCAACATTGTTAGTCGTTGTAGCATTCTCCAATTCCAAACAAACAACACAGTAGAGGAAACAAAGCTAACTAAAACTAACATCCAAAGGATAATAATGGGGTGACAAAGCTTATTTAGAATGCCAGTCGTAGTGGGGGACCATCCAAATAGCATGTCCCACCAACGATGGTTCACATCTTCTCTTACCCTTTTCAGGACCCTGTTCATTTCCTCCGTGTCATGGTGGACAGTTATCAGAGTCTTTCTCCCACTTTCTTGGACTTCATCCAAGATCTTGATCAGATCCTGATGTTTCATTAATTGTTTTACCAATGTAAGATTTGTTCCAATAGGTACAGGCGATAATTTGTGATACATAATGTAATTAGACTTTATCAACTGGTAGGATACAACTGGTGCTAAGTAAGAAAAGTCACACTCAACAACCTTAACAAAATTACAGATGCAAAAATTAGAATGATTCTTGCTATCTATAACTGTCTCATCTATTACTGTAGAAATACAAGCAGTTCTTAAACATACACAACCTAGGCCAGTATATACGAGTATGGTCTTCTGATGAGTGTCTGGATGGATCTCAAAGTGACAGATGGGTCACTGGAACCCCAAAACGGTGTATTATCTCTTGTATTAATGTTCTGGTTACTTCTCGAGCCTTGGCTGTTCTGGTAGGGAATGCCTCTGGCCAGCCTGAAAAGGTATTGGTTAGTACTCACAAATATCAATACGCCCCCTTTTCTTGGAAGTTCTAAAATAATCAATTCGCCATTGTCGTCCAGGCCCGTTGCCTTTCCTGATTTGGCCCATTTCCAGTGTGGGGGTATTTTTGGGATTAGTCTGGAGGCAAAGATCACACTGCTGAGTCACTTGTCTCACAGTAATGTATACATTTCTAGCTACACTTTCTCTAATTAGGCGTTTTTATAGGGCCTCTGCTCCCCAATGCCTTTTTCTATGCTTCTCTTTTACTAAAACCCATATGATTAATTTACCTTGTGGGGTGAGAACTCATCCCTCCTCATTATATGACCCTTCCAAATCTGCAGTGAGCTTTTGATCTTCTTTGGTATATTGGGGCTCTCCTTCCAGGGAGATTCGCCCACTGGGGGTCAAAGCCCCTTCTGTTTTTACCTCCCCTTTGGCTGCCTATTTTGCCTCTCTGTCCGCCAGCTCATTTCCTCTTCCCAGTTCCGAATTCACTTTCTGGTGTGCTTTGATATGCATGGTTGTTACCTTCTCAGGGAGCTGGACTGCTTCCAATAGTTTCAGGATGTCCATACTTGATGTGTTTACCCTGTGAGTTCAATAACTCGTTTTCCTTCCAGATTGCTCCGTGTGCACATACAACTCCAAATGCATACCTCGAATCTGTATAGATATTTGCAGCTTTGCCTTTAGCCAATTCCAAGGCACGGGTCAGAGCAATTATCTCTGCCTTTTGTGCAGAGGTATTCATGGGTAAAGGTCCTAACTCTGTTATGTCTCGACTAGTGATAATGGCATATCCAGCATGTCTTTTACCGCTTAGGACATAACTGCTCCCATCCATGAACCAATCTTCAGCACTTCCCATAGGACCGTCCTTCAAGTCCGGATGGCTCGAGTATGTTGCCTCAATAGTTTCCAGTCAGTCATGATGTACTGGTTCCCCTGTGTTTCCACTAAGAAAAGAGGCTGGATTGACAATGTTAGTAATTACAATTTTCTACCATTGCCGTCTGGTATTTCAAGAACCTTTGTAGGAAAAGCCAGTGTCCACCTTTCACTTCCAATACAGCAGATATTGTATGGGATACCAACATAATCATTCTCTGGCCCAGGGTGAATTTTCGGGCTTCCTGGATATCTAGTATTATGGCCGTAACCGCTCGCAGGCACCCAGGCCAACCTTTTGCAGTTGCAGCCAATTGCTTGGAAAAGTATGCAACTGCTCGGTGATATGGGCCCGGATCCTGTGCCAATATTAGAGGAGAAAAAAATGGTTTACTCACATCTGGGACTCCCAAGGCTGGAGCTGACATCAGGGCCTTTTTCAGTAGTTCAGAGGCCTGTATAGCTTCTTTATTCCTTTGAAGGTGCTTCTGTTCAGTGGTTGTTAGTGTGTACAGGAGTTTAACAAGCAGTCCAGCCACAGTCAGCACCACCCAGACATTCCCAGGAAAATTCGTAACTCTCTCATTGTTTGCAGTCTCAGAATTTGCATATTGCCTCTTTTCGGGCTTGTCCCAAAGTTCTCTGTCAGCACTGACTTCGTAGCCCAGGTAAATCATCTCACGCTGGGCCTTCTTTTTGGATTCCCAATACCCCTGTCCACATTCCAGCTTTCCCTTGTCAGTGAATGTCTGCGAATGAGCTCCTCCCTTATCAACATCCAGGGTTGGATGAAATACGTGCAGACAGCGCGTATTTCAGTGAGCTAAGCCTTCTAAGTTTTTCTAACTTTTTCCCCTATATCATATGCCCGCACACCACTGGAGGCCAGTTACCAGCGGTGTCTCCAGGGCTCAGTGCCGGCTCCAGCCCTGTTCAATGTCTTTATCAATGACCTGGATGAAGGCATGGAGTGCACCCTAAGCAAGTTTGTGGATGACACTAAGCTGGATGGAAGCGTGGATCTGATGGAGGGTAGGAAGGCTCCAAAGGGATCTGAACAGGCTGGACCGCTGGGCTGAGACCAATGGCATGAGGTTTAACAAGGCCAAACACCAGGTCCTGCACTTGGGGCACAACAACCCTATGCAGTGCTACACACTAGAAGTCTGGCTGGAAAGCTGCCTGGAGGAGAGGGACCTGGGGGTGTTGGTTGACAGCCGACTGAACATGAGCCAGCAGTGTGCCCAGGGGGCCAAGAAGGCCAATGGCATCTTGGCTTGTATCAGAAATGGCGTGACCAGCAGGTCCAGGGAGGTTATTCTCCCTCTGTACTCAGCACTGGTGAGACCGCTCCTTGAATCCTGTGTTCATTTCTGGGCCCCTCACCACAAGAAGGATGTTGAGGCTCTGGAGTGAGTCCAGAGAAGAGCAACAAAGCTGGTGAAGGGGCTGGAGAACGAGAGGAGCGGCTGAGAGAGCTGGGGTTGTTTAGCCTGGAGAAGAGGAGGCTGAGGGGAGACCTCATTGCTCTCTACAACTACCTGAAAGGACGTTGTAGAGAGGAGGGAGCTGGCCTCTTCTCCCAAGTGACAGGGGACAGGACAAGAGGGAATGGCCTCAAGCTCCGCCAGGGGAGGTTCAGGCTTGACATCAGGAAAAAGTATTTCACATAAAGGGTCATTGGGCACTGGAACAGGCTGCCCAGGGAGGTGGTTGAATCACCTTCCCTGGAGGTGTATAAAAGACGGGTGGATGAGGTGCTGAGGGGCATGGTTTACTGATTGATAGGAATGGTTGGACTCGATGATCCAGTGGGTCCTTTCCAACCTAGTGATTCTATGATTCTAAGAATCAACGGTATCCCCCTGAAAAAAAATTACTCCTGGAGATGCTGGGAAATACCTGGGTCTGAAAATTGACCCATGGGTCGGTACATCTACACTGGAGCTGGAAAGGAATCTCCTTGAATGGTTGGATCGGACCGATGAGGCTTCTTTAAAACCTTTGCAGAAAGAAGACATACCATAGGGTTATGCTGTCCCCGCATAGATTCAGTCACATCTGATTGGTCAGCCAACTGAATTTATCTGGGGATATCATAACCCTATGTCTTGAGACTCTTGACTTGGAAATAAGATCTGTCATTAAAGGTTGGCTCCATCTTCCTTTGAGTACCTGCAATGCCATCCTATACTCCAACACCAGGGATGATGGATTAGGGATAAGTAGATTGTTGACAATGATTCCCAGTATACGAGCTTAGAGATTGCACCGCCTGCCACAATCTTCGGAAACGCTGGTTAAAGACTTTGTTAAGAAAGACGGTATTGAGAAAGAATATACAATTATGGGCAAATGTCTACCCAAGAAGAGAATTCTTGTCTAGGGGTAGACAGGAAACCCACGTGAAATCTTATAGGCATTGCTCTGCCAGGACTGAGTCCTGTGCCCATATAACAGGGTATTGTCCTAGGGTACAGGATGAAAGAATTATAAGACATAACATGGTTTGTGAAATCTTAGTCGAGGATACCAAGAAAACGGATTGGAAAGTATTTGTAGAGCCACATATAAGAGATGGCAAAAAATGAGTTATATCAACCTGATTTGGTAATTGTTATGAACATTTAAAAGAACAAATTCAAGAATTAATGGGTGCTTCTTCAATTAAATTTGTCAGCTTCCCACCTGGGTGCACGTGGGAAGCTGCATGCTGGCAATGAAGGACTATTATCTGAAATGGGAGTCTCCAGATCCCATATAAATAAAATCACAAAAAGACTTTCCAAATTGGCCATGCTGTCTTCCGTAGACATTATTCACATTCTGGCAAGTTGGTCTAGCTCTTCCAGAATGTAACTGTAAACTGACTCACAATTTGTAATAAACAATGCGATCAAATTTGGCAAATTGGAAGGGGGTATGCAGTGTGAAACTTTGTAATGATTATAAGACATGACACATTCACTCTGGACTTGGCAATAGGTGGACGAGCCACCTTAACTAACTCAGAAAAGGGATGCATCTTCATATGCATTCGATAAACAGCCAAATGCCTCGTTATCTAACTAGCGCCAGGCCATACCCATATGCGCAACAGGTCTCCAAGATGAACAGCCTCTGGCATGTTGGCAGAATCCAACTTCCATAACTTCGGGATAAAGATTGGCTCTAAGGGCTGGGCCAGTCGGGCTGGGGCACAAAGCAGGGCTGGGCACGCACCACGGCTGGATGAGGCGCCGTGTGCCTCCCATTTCCTCTGGGCAGTGGCGCAATGGTGACTCTGGACGTGCACTGGGCCCTTCTCGTGGATCACATCAGCTGCGCTGGGCACTGCCTCCCATCCAGCACCCAAGCGCGGCGGGGCACTGCTGTCGTCTCCGCACATGCCGCAGCCCCACGGCCGTTCTGTTCCACAGACCCTGGCTGAGGCCGGAGGGTTCCGGTGGAAAGCACACGTGGCAACCTGTGCGCGCATCCCCGTCTGCTGGCATGCAGTTCTGCGAGGGTGGGTCCCCGGGGGGGTCCCCAGGCTGGTGCCCCACCTCGACTGGCGCCTAGCAGCTGGCTTGGAACTGGTACGGACCAGGGGAATCTGACTGTTTAATTAGAACAAAGCATCGCGAAGGCCCGCAGCGGGTGTTGACGCGATGTGATTTCTGCCCACTGCTCTGAATGTCAAAGTGAAGAAATTCAATGAAGCGCGGGTAAACAGCGGGAGTAACTATGACGGGATCATGGTTACTGGCTGGGCTTTGCTGCAGAGGTCACACCTCCACGTGGTCCCGCCGGATGCCCTTTGGGGTAACAAAGTTGGCCTCTGCCCCAGTATTACGGAGTTATGGTTATCTCCGCCCTATCGAGTAAGCTCACCACTTGCTTGATAGTATTTTTATGGTGCAACAAACTTGAGGCTCTGTATCGTACGGAAGCCAGTGCCCTTGGCCCACGGGGTGGTAAAGTTGGGCAACAACCCGTTCATCTGGAGGGGGGTGGTCAGGGGGTGTCTAGCCCTCACCTTATACCAATCTTGTCAATATCATTCTAGTCTGACTGCCCTACTGGACAAACCCCAGTGGGGGTCTTGTAATGATTACAACAACATGACGCGGTCACTCTGGACATGACAATATGTGGACGGGCCACCTTAACTAACCCGAAAAAGGGACGCATCCGCGTATGCGCTTGATAAATAGCCAAATGCCTCATCATCTAATTAGTGACATGCATGAATGGATGAACGAGATTCCCACTGTCCCTACCTACTGTAGGCAGGAGTAACTATGACTCTCTTACGACGCGCCTACGGTTACTAGCTGGGCGTTGCTGCAGAGGTCACACCTCCTCATGCTCCTACTGGATGCCCTTCGGGATAACCGAGTTGACCTCTGCCCCAGTGTGATGGAATTATAGTTGCTTCCTCCCTATCAAGCAAAACCACCGATTGCTTGATAGTAACCCTTCAGGTGATACAAAAATTCAGCTTTGTATGTTCACTTAGCCCCATCCTTAGCCCACGGGTGTTTAGTTGGGCAATGTCTGGCTATCTTGAGGGAGAAGCCAGACAATTTCATCCCTCATATGGAATTGGAATTATGGGCTGTCTGTTATGGACTAGTTTCCTATCAGTGGCCGCTCAAACAAGTCCTTTCGACTGGTGTGAAAAGTTGGCCACAAAATCCATCAGTGGCCTTATACAACCAACGGATGAGCAATGGGAAATAAGAAGTTGGGAGTTTGTGAACTCACAGTTGGTGGTGGAAGGACGTCATCCATCCTATGGTTTGGATGAGCTTGCCATTCTCCCAGAGGTATATGAATCTCTCATATCTCCAGATCTTGCAGGCAATAATACCAGCCCCCACCCAATAGAGGTGGAAGAGAGGGAAGATGTGATATATTCATCTCCCAGGAGTGTGACTCAGGCTAGTCCCACGCCAGTCACTCCCATTTTGGGTTCTCGCACTGAACTCTCCACGGAAGGCACACCTGTGGTTAAAGTTCCAGACAAAAATCCATCTTGTCCATGTTGAGGGACCCAGACCGTAAAAATATCGGGACTTGTTGAACATCTCAGGAGAGTCCATGGAAGGAAAAAGATTTTGTTCCAGTGTGCCAAGTGTGGTAGAACAAATGTGAAACAACATAGTATCGCCTGCCATTTCCGCAAATGCTCAGGGTCTGCTGAATCGGCTGAGCTAGAAGGACGTGTGTGGGGAATGTCAAAGGAAGTTTGGAACCAAGATCAGTTTAAGTCAGCATAAACGCTTGCTTGGCCCATCCAATCACAAGGAATAAAGAGCAGATCGAAGCATCTCTCCCGAAAGAGGGTACTTCAAGAGGATTACATCGACAATGTTGGACGATCCAAGAGATTACGCTGTTGCAAGAATTGGAAGGCCAGTATGTGGGGAAGAGAAACATCAATAAACTAATTGCGGAACATATTCCATCAAAAATGGCCAAACAGATAAGTGATAAAAGGTGAGATCTGAAAAGACATGAAGAAAGACAGAGGGTTGAACATCATGATGGTGAAAAATATAATGAGGAAGAACATCTAACGGACATTGGGAGAAGAAAGAATGAGGGACTTAGATCCCCTTATAGAAAGGCTATTTCAGAATGGAGAACAGCAAATAAAGTATCCACTTTTTGGAACACATTTCAAGATCTGATCAAAGGCAAGGAACATCACTCAACTTTAGTTGATGAGGCAATGATAGTCTGCCTGGCAAGCCTTGGGAAAAAGTCCTCCGAGATGAAAGCTGCCCTAAAGCTGAATCCACAAAAGGCCAGCAAGCAGACTCCTCCTCAAACTCCTCCAAAAGGATGGATGAAGAAGAGGGCTTTAAGTAAAGGAAATTTCCACCGATACCAGAGGCTGTTTCATCTCAATAGAGGGAATCTCGACGGTATCATCCTGGACAGGAGGGAAGCCTTGAAATGTGAGATCCCACTGGAGGAAGTTCACAATGTGTTCAAATCTAGATGGGAAACTCCCGGTACATTCCGCGGCCTGGGTGTTTTCAGTCTGGTTGGGATGGCGGACAACTCGGCCTTCCATGCCATAATTACGGAGAAGGCAATCTCGAAAAACATCAGAGAGATGAAGAAGGGTGTGGCACCAGGACCGGATGGACTGAGTTTGAAGGATATTGAAAGTTATGACCCTCAGTTCACCAAAATGAAGGAAATCTACAATCTATGGCTGGTGTCTGGAATGGTTTTGGACATGGTAAAGGAATGTCGGAGAGTATTAATACCTAAACCCGCAGCCAGTGAATGCCAAAATAATATCAATAATTGGTGACCAATTACCATTGGTTCAACCATTTTAAGGTTGTTCACAAGAATTTTGACTGCGAAATTGTCCAAGGCTTGTCCTATAAATCCAAGACAAAGGGGTTTTATAGGATCTGCAGGTTGTGTGGAAAACCTGAAATTATTACAACTAATAATGAAAAACGCTAAAAGAGAATATCGTGCCCTTGCGGTAGTCTTCATTGACCTTGAAAAAGCCTTTGACACGGTGAGCCATGAACATCTAATTGAGGCTCTGAAGATAAAGGGGGTGGACGAACATATAATCACTCTTATTAAGAACTTATATTGTAATATCACCGCTCGTATAGAACTGAAAAGTGGCGAAATGGATCCTATTAAAATCCGGATTGGGGTTAAACAGGGTGACCCAATGTCTCCACTTTTATTTAACTTACTGATGGATGCCCTACTGTGTAGACTGGAAGAGAAAGGAACTGGATTCCAACACTGCTAAAAAAATTGAACAACTTGAGCTTTTGCGGATGATTTGGTTTTGCTAAGTGAATCATGGGAGGGAATGCAGGACAATATTAAAATACTTGAGGCTTTTTGTTCTTTAACTGGCCTCAGGATCCAAGGGGAAAAGTGTTATGTGTTTTTCATTAAACCTACAAAAGATTCATTTACCATCACAGATAGCACTGTTTGGAAAATCAATGGTATCCTCTTGAGAATGGTTGATCCGGGTGATTCTGTGAAATACCTGGGTCTGAAAATTGACCCATGGGTTGGTACATCTAAACGAGAGTTGCAAAAGAATCTTGTTGAATGGTTAAATCAGATCAATAAGGCTTTTTTGAAATCGCTGCAGAAAGTAGACATCTTGAAGGGTTACGCTCTCCTAGCTGAGGCGGGGGGCCAGAGGGTTCCTGTGGAACACGCGTGGCAATCTGTTCGCTCATCCCCATCTGCCCGTGTCTGCTTCAGTGGGGGTAGGTCACCGAGGGGCTCCCCAGGCCGGTGCCTGCCCTGGCCAGCACCTAGCAGCTGGCTTGGAACTGGTGTGGACCAGGGGAATCTGACTGTTTAATTAGAACAAAGCATCGCGAAGGCCCGCAGCGGGTGTTGACGCGATGTGATTTCTGCCCACTGCTCTGAATGTCAAAGTGAAGAAATTCAATGAAGCGCAGGTAAACAGCGGGAGTAACTATGACGGGATCATGGTTACTGGCTGGGCTTTGCTGCAGAGGTCACACCTCCACATGGTCCCGCCGGATGCCCTTTGGGGTAACAAAGTTGGCCTCTGCCCCAGTATTACGGAGTTATGGTTATCTCCGCCCTATCGAGTAAGCTCACCACTTGCTTGATAGTATTTTTATGGTGCAACAAACTTGAGGCTCTGTATCGTACGGAAGCCGATGCCCTTGGCCCATGGGGTGGAATAGTTGGGCAACAACCTGTTCATCTGGAGGGGGGTGGCCAGGGGGTGTCTAGCCCTCATCTTTGCTGGACATGACAATTCTCAGTGGGATCTCATGATGATTACCACTCTCTCATGACGACATCACATTGGACCTGACTTGGCTGGTGGACAGGCCACCATTTAACTCAGAAAAGGGACACATCCGTGTATGCGTTCGATAAATAGCCAAATGCCTCATCATCTAATTAGTGACGTGCATGAATGGATGAACGAGATTCCCACTGTCCCTACCTACTGTGGGAAACTCCCAGAACATCCCTAGGCCTTGGTGTCTTCAGATCGTCGGGGATTGTAGGAATCAGTGATAGCAAGGTAGACCTGTTGGATACTTCTTTGACTTGGGGTCCTTGAACTGACCTTGGGTTGTAAGAGCGGGAAACTGAACAAAGAGGTGAACATCAGAGATGCAAATCAGGGTGGAGACAGCATGTGGGGTTTTGGAGGTCAGCCAACCAAATGTTGATGCTGGTGATTGCAAGCGCGTGCACAATAGGCCTGGGCCAATCAGGATGCTATGGGAAGCACGTGGACAGATGAGCAAAGGTATATAAACCTGTAAGTTGCAATAATAAAGGTCTCTGCTTTACATCTATCTGGAGTCCGTCTTGTCGTTTCATTCCCGCAAAATGGTGACCCCAATTTGATAGGGTATTTCAACGCGATCAGCATCCGGCAGGAATCTCAGCTCCGACAGGATCATCGGCAGGACCGACTGACTCCTCACACATTCCCGGGCATCACCGTCAAGACGACAGGTGAGGAGCTGAGTAATCGTGGGGCAGGGTGCATCATCAGAGCAAGAGGCAATAGTTAAGTTACTGCTCCAATTCCTTCAAAAGAGAGGAATCAAATATGATGAGACTAATTTACGCATTTTGCTGAAATGGCTTCGCAACAACGGAGCCCCGTCGGATGGTGCCCTAGTATTCCAACCAAAAGCATGGACAGAAGCGGGCAACTTAATCTGGGAGGCAGCTTCTCGTGGTGATGCTAATGCTACCTCTATAATGACAACTTGGCATTTAGTTAAGGACACAATTGCTGCTTGGGACCCGAAAAGGCTGCAAGCGATTCCAACTCTAACTGCCCATCAGAGTCAGAACAATCCTTAATTGATCTAATTGGACAGAGCCAAGGGTGTTGCCTGTGGTTGCGCCCCCTGGTTTTAACCCCTCAGATGACTCAGAGTCGAGGCCCCAAACCCCTGCCTATAACTGGGAGAAGATAAAGTGTGATGCATTGGCGGACAGACATCATTTTCCCTCTGCATTCCCAGTTATCATACGTCAGAATGCACCCAATGAGTGGGCTCCTTTTAACTGGGATTTGATAAAGGAGCTGAGGAAAACTGTTACCACGTGGGGACTTACCTCTCCCTACGCTCAATCCCTTTTGGAGAATGTACTGTCAGGCAATACAATTATACCTTTTGACTGTAAACAGCTCGCTACAATGATCCTGACACCCACGCAAAAATTATTATGGCAACAAAAGTGGGGAATGCTTTGTGAAGCGGCAGCCTTGCAAAATCTCGACCGGTCAAGCGCCTCTGCTGCAGAGCCGGCTCCGGCTCAGGGTGCAGGCCGAGCCCGCGGGCGGGCGGCACCGGGCCCTGCCCAGCCGCCACTGCCGCCCTGGGGCTGCTGCCGCTCGGCAAGAACTACACCGTGCAAGTGAACAAAACACTGCAGACCATCCTCACCCAGCTGTTCCCTGGATACGGCAATGGACGGTGACTCTGTAACGCACTTCTAATTTTCTTTTGTTCAAACTTAACGTGGAAAACAGAGCAACCTGTATGGATAGATCAATGGCCCCTATCGACAGAAAAATTAGCTGCCCTAGAAACAGTTAATAGCTAAACAAGAAAAACAGGGACACATTATCCCTTCAACCAGCCCTTGGAACACACCTGTGTTTGTAATCAAAAAGAAATCAGGCAAGTGGAGGCTCTTACACAACCTCCAAGCAATCAACAATATTTTGGAAGATATGGGACCCCTTCAGCTTGGTCTTCCATCGCTGACAATGATCCCGAAACAATGGGACATAATTATTATTGACTTAAAGGACTGTTTTTTCACTATTTCATTACACCCAAAGGATAGTAAAAGATTTGCATTTTCTATCCCAACAATCAATAAAAGTCAACAACAGCGTCATTATCAATGGACTGTACTGCCACAAAGAATGAAAAACTCTCAAGATGTATCTTAACAAATTAAAGAGGGGGAGCCAAGGTTATACTCCTTATGAACAACTATATAAAGCCTTATATGTTATTAATCATTTAAATTTAGGACCGTTTGATAAACCCAGAGTTGAGGTACACTTTGGAAAACCTGTACACATGTCTCTGGAAAGTAATCAATGACCACCAGTACAGATAAGAAATTTGATAGATCAAACTTGGAAAGGACCATTTGAATTGTTGGTATGGGGACATGGGTACGCTTGTGTTCTAACAGATACTGGACCATGATGGATACCAGCACGAGTGCTCCGCCCATACCTCCCACAAGACGAGGCATCAAGACTTGAAGAGGAAGACAATCATTCCAACTCGTAATATTGGGAATCGTACTGTTGTTTAATGTTGGGGATGGGATAATAACTTGAATTGATCCGCGACAAAATATGTGGGTAACATGGGCAAACCAGACCAGCCAAACAGATTTTTGCCTTTCTATGGTGACACCTAGTGACCCCTTTAGAACGTACCTCATAGGCATTACTGGATGGCTACAGCAAGTTATTAAAATAGGATTCATGTTGTTAATGTTTGTGTTGTTGTTAGTTATACCCTGTATTATGCAATGTTGTTGGAAAATGTTAGAAACAACCGTCAAGAGAGCTTTGGTTGTTTGAAGTTAAAAAAGGGGGAAATGTAGGAATCAGTGATAGCAAGGTAGACCTGTTGGATACTTCTTTGACTTGGGGTCCTTGAACTGACCTTGGGTTGTAAGAGCGGGAAACAGAACAAAGAGGTGAACATGAGAGATGCAAATTAGGGTGAAGACAGCATTTAGGGGCAGCATGTGGGGTTTTGGAGGTCAGCCAACCAAATGTTGATGCTGGTGATTGCGAGCACGTGGACAATAGGCCTGGGCCAATCAGGATGCTATGGGAAGCGCGTGGACAGATGAGCAAAGGTATATAAACCTGTAAGTTGCAATAATAAAGGTCTCCACTTTACATCTATCTGGAGTCCGTCTCATCGTTTCATTCCCACAGGGGATGGTGGACAACTCGGCTTTCCATGCCATGACCACAGAGAAGGAAATCTCCAAGAACATCACGGAGATGAAGAGGGGTGTGGCAACGGGGCCGGATGGACTGAGTATGAAGGACATTGAAAGGTATGATGCTCAGTTCACTGAACTAAAGGAAATTTACAATCTATGGTTGGTGTATGGAGTCGTATCTGAAATGTTAAAGGAATGTCGGACAGTGCTAATACCTAAATCTACAGCTAGCGAGTGCCAAAATGACATCACTAATATGCGGCCAATTACTACTTGTTCAACCATTTAAAGCCCTTTACCAGAATTATGACTGCTAGATTGACCACAGCTTGCCCTTTAATCCACGACAAAGGGGTTTTACAAGAGCTGCAGGTTGTGCTGGAAACCTGAAATTATTACAACTACTTATGAAAAATGCTAAAAGAGAACACCGTGCCCTTGAGGTAGTCTTCACTGATCTCAAAAAAGCCTCTGACACGGTGAGCCATAAGCATCTAATTGAGGCTCTAAGCTTAAAGGGGGTAGACGAACACATGATTACCCTCATTAAGAACTGATATTTTAACATCTCTGCTCGTATTGTTTCGAAAAGTGGAGAGTCAGATCCTACTCGGATCCATATCGGTGCAAAACAGGGTGACCCAATGACTTTGTATGTTTCTGGGTATGACGGGGTGGTGCTGCCTGTGGATCTACAACTATGGACTCCTGGTAAGACCGTTCCATGAGCTTTTAAAGGTTAATCCTAAGGAACTTGCGTGGAATAGGGAAGTGGACAAGGCCTTCCACAAACTAAAACAAGAACTAACGAGGGCACCTGCTTTGGGCTTGCGAGATACTACTGAGCCCTTCTGGCTATTTTCTCATGAGAAACAAGGAATAGCCTTGGAAATCCTAGCCCAAACTTTCGGGCCTTATCGGAGGGCGGTGGCATACTTCTCAAAACAACTGGATGAGGTCAGTAAAGGGTGGCCAAGCTGCCTAAGAGCAATTGCAGCAGTAGTGATCGATATCCAGGAGGCCCATAAATTCACTTTGGGCCAGAAGATGGCAGCGTTAGTCTCACATACAGTACCTGCTTTGTTAGAACAAAAGGAAATCACTGGCTTTCCCCACCTTGGTTTTTTAAAATACCGAGCCATCCTAGTTGAATCAGATGATATTGAAACGGAAGTAACTAATGTGTATTCCAGCAGACCAGATCTGAAGGAAGAACCTCTGGAGGATGCACAAGATTCCTGGTTTACAGGTAGAAGTAGCTTTGTCCGACAAGGTGTTAGCAGAATGACAAACACATAACCACACTAGGAGGTTATATGTGGTGCTTTATTTCGAGGCCCCGGGAACCAGGGGTACGCACCCAGATCTGGTTCCAAAGACCGTCACATCGCGTCCGCTTTTTATTCTCTAAAAGTTTCGCAATCTATTATATATTCAACAGGTTAATTCATTATCTAATACATATGCATAGGTAGGTAACTTCATCGCCTTATTGCGACATCAGTCTCTATTGCGCCTGCGTAGCCCCCCTCTGGTGGTCGTCCTGATGAAGTAAGTAGTCTTCCTCGCATTGTCTTTATTACTTCTTGTTCTTTTGGCAAACTCGTCGGTTTTTCTTGGCTGGACCCGCACTTATCTCCACTTGACCGCTCAGGTATATCTTTCTTGCCTCCTGAAACCTATTCTTCTGTCCTTCACAAGATTTATGATGGTCTTTTGGCTGTTGCAGGTGTATGTTCTACTTGGGTAGGGTAGCTAGTACGTACTTTTCCTAAGCACACCTGGATCCTATTTGTTACATGAGGTCCTTTGAGCAAGTACCTCGGGTCTGTTGCTAGGATACATTAAGAATCAACAGAATCATGAAATTTTACATTCAGTCTTAGTTCCTGATTAGTCGATGATCAGTGTTTTATCCTACTTTAAGTGTAACTTTCCTAGCATTTCCCCCCTTTGAAAATACTTCACCTTAGCAAGTATTTTCATTTTATGTAACTGTTTCTTGGTAAGTTGATGGGGGTATTGGGTGCTGTGGATATTCTCGTGTCACTGCTCCAATAATTTTGTGTGTCCAGTTTTGTTTGCGAGTAATTTCTCTCCGGATACACAAATACACCAGATAGATTGTAAGGAATATAAGCAAAAGTGTGAATGACGTTTGAATGAGAGAGTGTATCCAGCCAGTAAGATGGATGCCTAATCTATCAAATAATGCCCCAACCCAATTTTGACCAATTTCTTCTTTCTCTTTTTCAGCTTCTTCTTCTATTTTTCCCAATTGCGAGATATCATATTCCACATCGGCTGTGACATTAGGTATATGCACACAGCAGTGATTAGTTCGATCTTTGAGATATCCACAGACACCATGTTCTTTTAACAAGAGCATGTCTAATGCCATTCTGTTCTGCAAAGTCATTTTCGTTGTCGCCTGTAGTTGCAAGTTTAAATCTCGAAATCCCTTCTTTGTTATTTTTGCCAATCTTTCAGTTTGTCCAATTAGTTTGTAAATCATTTCTCTATTACGATACGTCGCTATTTGGGCAAAAAGGGATTCTAATGCCCATCCCACTTTAACTCCTGTCTCAGGCTCCTGCCAAGTGTCATCTATGTCTTTAATATCATTTTCTATGTCTCTTTTAGCACGAATTTGTAAAGTTTCCAATTTACCTCTGAAGGGGGATCGCTTCCAAATTGGGCACAGGGTAGGCAACCCCAGAGTTATTTCTTTAACTGGACCCTCCATTGATAAATGTGTAGTCCAAGTTCCATCATTAGATGCCCAAACAAAATTACCCATACTGCGTACTGTCGAATATTTACAGTCTATTCCATTAACTGGTACTTGTATTACCTTTCCCCCGACCTTAAATCCCCGACAGGCACACCCTACTATTAGAGCCATTTTAACTGGAGGTATGGTGATCTCTTCAGGGTCTAGGTCACAATCTAAAATTTTAGAACAATTCCACCATGGAACGCTATCAATAGGATCTCTACTGATCCGGCCATTTACTGGTAATTTGTCACTACTTTGTTTTCCTGTCCATTTAAAACACCAAGACGTTTCTCCTCCGTATTGGAATTTTTGTAAAATACTTGTTGACCAAACTGTGTCCCAATTTTGTTCTGTATCATTTCTTTTCTGGCACACCCATTCCATTGTATTTCTTTCCCTCATTATTTCTTTTATTTCATCATATGAGCACCATCCTACATCTTTAAATCGTCCGATACGTGTGAACTTATAATTTGGTAATTTTTCACAATCGCTTCGACTTCCTGCAGTTCTCCACTCCCTTCTTATACTTATTTTCTGTTTTTCCTGTATGGGTGTTATTATTTGTTTACATTCGGTTTTATTTTCTTTTACCTCTGGGAGTGGGAAAGTCAATATTCCCCAGCTTATCGGTTCTCCAGCCGTTTTTGGTAAAGGCAAACATGCTGTAATCTTACTTGTATTTTGCATTCTAGCAAAATCCTTGATTAACCCAATCATCAAATTTTCTTCAGCATCTTTCTTTTGAACATAAATCTCCTGGGGTGCCTGGGTCAGTTCTATGGCTCGTTTCACTCTGGCTTCAGTAATATTGATTTCGCTATATCCAAAGGTAGTAGCATTTTGATACTGGCATCTGTAAGTTCCCAAGTCGGATCTTTTTATCCCTTTAATAATCTGGACTAATATTCCTCCCAGTCTCAATTCTATTGAGTGTCTTTTATCACTTAGAACTGCTTTTCCTTCCTTTATCCATCCAAATTCCTCAGGCTGGGGGTCCTCTAGGAGGCAGTAAATAAGTGCCTCACTACCCAGAGGAGCCGGATAATGTGTATGCCCTGCTTTTATTCCATGGTCTTGAAGGGGATTTATTATCAGTGTTCTTTCTCCATAGTCTACATTACTTCCTGCTCCCACAAAACACCTATATTTTCCTTGGTCAGTCAAAGTTAAATTCGTCAGCTCCAGTTTTGTCTCACCTCGTATGGGATTTTGCGGATAAAACTTGTTCGATACTTTCCCTTTAAGTTTCCATGTCCCTTGTAGTTCTTGTTTGTAACCATCTAACCCCAAATTTTTGCTATCATAGATTGTTTCAGGTGCTCCACAAGTTCCAGACACCTTTTCCCAAAAAATCTGAATTAATTTCCTTTTCATTGGGACATGACTTTGAAACCTGCAAGACAGAATGGCATTTTGTCCAATGGTATACTTGCTTGTTTCTCTCTTACATGGAATTTCTAGAGATGTGACACCTATTATAGGTATCAAGGACCAAACTATAATCAAAGTCCCATACTCGAAGTACGACATTTTACTTGCTTTTCAGCTTCAGTCTCGTTGGTCCGACTACTTCGACTCTCCAGTCCTTGGGTGCCTTCTTCACTCGTGTGTAGTGGATCCAAGAGTCTATTCCTTTTACCTTTACCGCAGTGAAAGTTGTTAGCAGCACCAGGTACGGTCCATTCCACCGTTCCTTCAGTGGCTCTTCACTCCAATCGCGGACGTAGACCTGGTCTCCCGGTTCAATTTCATGTACTGAATTCTCTAATGACACCGGACGGTTCCAGATCAAGGCCCTTCGTAGCTGTGTCAAAGTTCTACCAAGAGATAACATATAGTTGTACACATCTTGGTGTCCTTTAATATGCATGTTTGGGTTTGGTTGTGGCGACTCATATGGTTTCCCAAAGAGGATTTCATAAGGACTCAGTCCCATCCCACTCCTAGGCTTTATCCTTATTCTTAGAAGGGCTATTGGTAATGCCTGGGGCCATTGAATTTTAGCTTCTTGGCATATTTTACTGACCTGTCTTTTTATCGTCTGATTCATCTTTTCTCCTTGTCCACTAGATTGTGGTCTCCATGGGGTATGGAGACTCCAGGAAATTCCCAATGCCTTACTTACTTCTTGTACAATTGTGGCTACAAAGTGTGGTCCCCTATCAGACGATAGACCTAAGGGAACCCCAAACCTAGGGATAATTTCCCTCAACAACCATTTCACTGTTTCTTTGGCGTGATTGGTGCGACAGGGAAAGGCTTCTGGCCATCCAGAAAAAGTGTCGACCCCAACTAACAAATATTTGTACCCTTGAGCTTTAGGTAATTCTACAAAGTCTATTTGCCAATAATCTCCTGGTTCCATGCCTACTCTGATGTGTCCCATTTCTACTCTCCTCCTAACCACAGGATTATTCCTCAAGCAAAGTTCACATTTTGAATTTACAGATTTTGCCATTGTTAACATCTGTGCCGAAATTATGCTTCGTTTCAGATAAGTCACTAATGCTTCTGCTCCCCAATGGCACTTTTGATGTTCTGCCTGTAGAATTGCCCGCATAATGACAGGAGGTACAATTATTTGTCCAGTTGTAGTTACGTACCATCCTTCAGAATTTAGGTTTGCCTTCATTAAATTGGCCAATTTCTTGTCCTCTTCCGAGTATTTCGGTTTCTGTGTCAGGTAATCTTGTAAAGGGCTTACCTTGGTAGGTATCAAGGCCATCATCGTCTGTACCTGTCGTGCTATCCGCCGAGCTGTTCGATCTGCCAATGCGTTTCCTTCGGCCACCTTAGAGTCTCCTCCTTGATGTGCCTTGCAATGCATGATCGCTACCTGCTCCGGTAATTGCACAGCAGATATCAAGTTTAAAATTTCCTTTTGGTATTTTATATTGGTTCCCTGCGAGGATAATAATCCTCGTTCTTTCCATAAAGCTCCGTGTACATGAACTACTCCAAAGGCATATTTTGAATCTGTCCATATGTTTACTCGTTTATCTTTGCTTAATTCTAATGCCTTTGTGAGGGCTATTATTTCTGCCCGTTGTGCTGAGGTCCCCACCGGTAGGGCCTGTGCTTCTATTACCATGCTCTGTGTGGTCACGGCATATCCTGCATACCGCGTCCCATTCTCCACGAAGCTACTCCCGTCTGTGAAGAGCTCTTGATCAGGCTGTTCGATTGGAGTATCTTTCAAGTCCGCTCTCATTGCATATGTGTGTTCTATGACTTCTATGCAATCATGTTCCAAAGGACCATCTTCTGTTGCTGCACCTAAAAAGGCTGCTGGGTTTAACAGGTTAGTTGTTTTCAAACTTACATCATCCTGTTCAGTGAGTATGGCTTGGAACTTCATCATTCGGCTAGGGGAAAGCCAATGCCCCCCTTTTTGTTCTAAGACTGTTAACACCATATGAGGTATATAAACTTCAATGTTTTTTCCTAGAGTTTATTTTCTGGCTTCTTGTATCAGAATTACAGTTGCTGCTACAGCTCTCAGGCAGGATGGCCAACCTGCACTAACGGGGTCCAACTGTTTAGAAAAGTATCCCACTGGTCGTTTCCAGCTTCCTAATTTCTGTGTTAAGACACCCAGTGCTAATCGTTGTCTTTCGTGAACAAACAACTGGAAAGTCTTTGTTAAATCCGGTAAGCCCAATGCTGGTGCCTTAGTCAAGGCCTCTTTTAGTTTCCTAAAGGCCTCCTTTTGAGGTCCCTCCCAAATGAGATTAGGCAATTTTTGTGCCTCATACAGAGGTTTTGCTATAAGTCCATAGTCCATTATCCACAGCCTACACCACCCTGCCATTCCCAAGAATGTCCTCAGTTCATGCAAGTTCCGGGGTTCTGGAATTGCACAAATTGCTCTAACACGATCCGTTCCTAACCTTCGTTGTCCCTGTGTTATCTCACATCCAAGATACAATACAGTTGTGCATGCAATTTGAGCTTTTTCTCTTGAAACCTTGTATCCATTTAGGCCCAGTTGGTTTAAAATCTCAATAGTCACTTGTATGCATAATGATTCTTGTTCTGTTGCAAGGAATATGTCATCTACATATTGTAACAAAAGATACTGTGTTCTTGGTACCTGAATTTTTCCTTGCGTAGTCCAGATCTCCAATTCTTTCGCCAGTTGGTTTCCAAAAAGAGTTGGGCTATTCTTGAATCCTTGTGGGAGCCTCATCCACGTGAGTTGCATTTTTCGTCCATTATATGGGTTTTCCCACTCAAAAGCAAAAAGTTTCCTACTATCTTTGTCAAGGGGAATGCAGAAGAAGGCATCTTTTAAATCAATTACTGTAAACCATTTATATTTTTCCTTCACAGATGTCAACAATGTATATGGGTTAGCTACGACTGGATGTATATCTTTCGTAATATTGTTGATGGCCCTCAGATCTTGTACTAACCTATACTCCCCATTTGGTTTCTTTACTGGAAAGATCGGAGTATTATATTCTGACTCACATTCCTCCAATATTCCAAATTTTAAAAATTTTTCAATGATTTCTACTATTCCGTATCGGGCTTCCATTTTTATGGGATACTGTTTTATTCGTACTGGCCTTGCTCCCTCTTTTAACTCCACTATTACCGGTTGAGCAGTTTTTGATTTTCCTGGTATACTTGTTTCCCAAACTGTAGGGATTACTGCCTCTTCTACCTTCTTGGGTATCTGAGGTTTGGGATTTTCCTTCACTACTAAAATCTTTCCTACGTTCGATTCTGGGACTTGCATAATCAATTCTCCATTTTCAAAGCTGATTTTTGCATTTAGTTTAGATAACAAGTCCCGTCCCAGAAGAGGAACCGGGCAGTCGGGTACATATAAGAATTCATGTGTTAATTCCTTTCCCCCAAATCGTAACTCTAAGGGTCGCATGAATGGCCGTATTTCCTCTTTCCCTGTGGCCCCCACTATTGTAGTAGTTTTGTTTCCTATTTTTCCATATAAATCATTTAAAACTGAATATGTTGCGCCAGTATCCACCAAAAATTGCACCTCTTCCCCTCCTAATTTTATTTTCACTAGGGGTTCACTGCTTTCTAAATCTAGTCAGCTTTGGTTTCCATAATTTCCCAGAACCATCATTTTTGCTGCCTCTGCATTTCTAAATGAACTCCCTGTCTGTCTTATGCTTTGTGGACATTCATTTTTCCAGTGTCCTTCCTGCTTGCAGTACGCGCACTGGTTGAGCCCTAATCTGGCCGGATAATTGAGCCCAAATCCTCTTCCCCGTCCGCGCACCATTCCTCTTCCCCTACCTCGGTTCCCAAATTCATTCTGACCTCTACTTTGCATCACCGCCAATAGGTGCCGTTGCTGCCTTTGTGCACTATCTTTTTCACGATTGTTGTACACCTTCCAGGCAACTTCCAGCAATCTATCTAAGTCTCGCAACTCCGCACCCTCTAATTTTTGCAATTTCTTTCTAATATCATCTTGCGACTGTCCTAAGAAAATCAAAGCTAACTGGGCTTTAGCCTGTTCTGTCTCCACATCCAAATCAGTGAATTTCCTTGCCACTTCTTTCAACCGCTCTAAAAATGCAGAGGGAGGCTCCGTCTTCTCCTGTTTAACACTATACAGCTTTGACCAATTAATTGTTTTGGGCATAGCATTCTGTATTCCAACAACTACCCATTCCTGGTACCTTCTCAAATTCCTCATTCCTCCCATAATATTATAATCCCACATGGGATCTTCAAGAGGAAAGTTCTGATCAACCGTCCCAGTGACAACACCCTGTCTAATATCTTCCCTGACCCGCTCACGGGCAGTTCTCAACACCATCTCCTTTTCTGTAGAATCCATCAAAGTGTCCAATAACACCTGAATATCATCCCAATCAGGATTCTGAGTCTTTAGAATCATTTTTACTACCCTTGCTACCTTATCTGGGTTTTCTCGATAAACTCCAGCAGACTGTTTCCAAAGCATCAAATCTCCTGGCGTAAAAGGCACTTTAACATATACCGGACCCTCCGCTCCGACCCCCTGACGCAGTGGTGCTAGTAATGCCTTAGATGGCTGACGTTCAGCCTCCCTCCCCTGGATTTCTCTTTGCCACGTTCGATGAGAGATCGGAGTACCTGGATAAACCTGTTCCTCCTCATATTCGCATTTTCTATCCTCCCCCTTTCTGTCCCTCCCCTCATTACCCGATCCCCCCTCCCTGGGGTCTGGGGCTGAGGGGGTTATCAATAAATCAAAATCATCATCTTGCTGATGTCGTGAAGCATTTTCTACTGCTAAACATTTTATGCACTTTTTCTCAGCCACACAACCATCACATTGCCCATTTGATTTTACACTGACAACCATTAGTCCGCATGCTCTTTTCCATTCATCATTCCGCCTTAAAATAAAAAACAGTTCTACATATGGTACTTCATCCCATTTTCCCTCTCGTCTACAAAACAACATTAACTGAAAAATTGTATTATAATCTAGAGTCCCATTTTCTGGCCAACGAACCTGGTCTTCTAATTCATATTGTGTCCACCAGACATTACAATATTCAATCAACTTTCCTTTTTGCATATCCTGCCCAAATCCTCCCTCCTTCCAGTGGCTCAAAATACATCCTAATGGAGATGACTTAGGTATTGACATTGTGGTTGAGTTTTTGTTGGTTTTTTTTTTGTTTGTTTGTTTGTTTTTCTCTTTTTTTTTTTTTTTTTAGTTTTTCTTCCTTTTTCTCTTTTTTTCTCTTTTTACCACAAACAGCTTAAAATGGATTAACTAGACAGGAAAGTATAAATTACTGAGAGCAGAACAAAACTACAAAATACCAGAAATACCAGAATTCCGGAATTACCAGACCAGACCACTGATGCCGAACCTGCAGAGCTTTCGCCGCTGTCTTACGGACGGCGCCTAGGCTTCCCGTCGGAGCTCCTGAGCCCAACCAAGCGCAGCTTTCGCCGCGTCTAACAGACAGGCTTTACCAGACCCTTGAGCCCAACCAAGCGCAGCTTTCGCCGCGTCTGACAGGCAGGCTTTACCAGACCCCTGAGCCCAACCAAGCGCAGCTTTCGCCGCGTCTGACAGGCAGGCTTTACCAGACCCCAAATGGTACCATTCCAGATAAAGCACCGTGTCTTACCAATATCCCTGGTCCGTCGGGAGCAGCGGAGGTCGGTCGCGGTCGATGGCTCCCCGAGAATCACTCGGTGCCGGCTGGAGCAGGATCGATGCGCGAGCCGCCTCAGCAATGCCCGCGAGGTCCCACCTGGGTCGCCAAAAACTGTTAGCAGAATGACAAACACATAACCACACTAGGAGGTTATATGTGGTGCTTTATTTCGAGGCCCCGGGAACCAGGGGTACGCACCCAGATCTGGTTCCAAAGACCGTCACATCGCGTCCGCTTTTTATTCTCTAAAAGTTTTGCAATCTATTGTATATTCAACAGGTTACTTCATTATCTAATACATATGCATAGGTAGGTTACTTCATCGCCTTATTGCGACATCAGTCTCTATTGCGCCTGCGTAGCCCCCTCTGGTGGTCGTCCTGATGAAGTAAGTAGTCTTCCTCAGATGAAGTAAGTAGTCTTCCTCGCATTGTCTTTATTACATCTTGTTCTTTTGGCAAACTCGTCGGTTTTTCTTGGCTGGACCCGCACTTATCTCCACTTGACCGCTCAGGTATATCTTTCTTGCCTCCTGAAACCTATTCTTCTGTCCTTCACAAGATTTATGATGGTCTTTTGGCTGTTGCAGGTGTATGTTCTACTTGGGTAGGGTAGCTAGTACGTACTTTTCCTAAGCACACCTGTATCCTATTTGTTACATGAGGTCCTTTGAGCAAGTACCTCGGGTCTGTTGCTAGGATACATTAAGAATCAACAGAATCATGAAATTTTACATTCAGTCTTAGTTCCTGATTAGTCGATGATCAGTGTTTTATCCTACTTTAAGTGTAACTTTCCTAGCAAAGGTAACCCTAAAACTGGATATGCAGGAACTACTAGGAACAAAGTAACCAAATCCCACTCATCACCTGCAGGGACTTTGGCACAGAAGGCTGAAATCATTGCCTTGACCCGAGCCTTAGAACTGGTAAAAGGAAAAAGATAAATATTTGGACAGATTCTAAACATGACTTTGGAGTTGTTCATACTCACGTTCATCTGGAAGGAACGAGGGTTATTGATGGCACAAAGAAAACAAATTGTCATGCTGAAGAAATACTTCGCCTATTGGAAACAGTACAACTACCAACCAAAGCAGCCATCGTGCACTGTCAAGGACACCTGAGAGGTAACAGTCACCAGGAAACAGATAATAGATTGGCTGACTATGAGGCTAAACGGGTGGCAGAAAGAATGCAAGAAGAACAAACTTTAGCTCTAATCCTAGATAATAAAGCTTTTAGCTTTTAGACACTTTAGCTTATATTAGATACTCCAAGTCTGATCGGAAATTAATACAAGAACTTGGAGGACAAATCCCTTCCCAGAAGTGGACACAATTAAAAGATTGCAGGACTATTGTACCTGCCAACTTGGTCTGGGAACTTATAACATGATAAAACCCACTGAGAACCAGACCCTTTATATAAATTCCTAAATCAAAAATAGATAGAGAGGAAATTTATATACTATGGTTCAGACTCAACAGCATGAAATATGTTAAATTGAATACAATTAGGAATAATTAGGCAAGGAAATGTGCCTAGAAAGAGTTGGCAAATTTATTTTTCTGAACTCCCAAGAAAAGAGGGGTACAGATACTTGTCAGTATTCCCAGATACATTTTCTGGATAGCCAGAGGCCTTTACCAAACATCATAGCTACACTACACCAGAATGAAAAGGGCCCCTAAGCCACGATGGAAAGCAACCCCGACTGGGCCTATGAAACTATGGATTCAACAAAAGATGACATTTGTTAATGTAATGTTATATACAGGAACAACAAAGTCTTGGGACTGAAATGCATATTTGCAACTGACCACAAACATATCCAAAATGTTTAAGCTGCCAGATTGTTGGTTATGTACAGCTCTTCCCAGAGGTGGTATAGAAATGCCTGTGTTTGGGGTGCATACTCAAAATGGATGTGGGGACCACAAAATTGGACAAGCACTTATATAGCAAGTTATGTAACTCCACACCTATGTTGGGAATTAATGAACTTGAAAAGACAATAGTTAATATCTCAGCAGAAATGGAAATCATAACTAACCACACTGCAGATGCCCTCACAGCTATCCAAACTGAAGCGACACCACTGAACAGAGTGGTTTCACAAAATCAATAGGTTTAGATAGATCACCGGTGCAGATGGGAAGGAGTATGTACCTTAATTAATACAAGTTGCTGCACTTACATTAACCAATCAGGAAATGTGACAAAATACATAGACGAAATCTGGAAACAAGCCAAGGTTTTACACGAAGCAGCACAAAATAGTACCTCCTTGGGTTTTACTAAACTTTGGGAAAATCTTACCTCTTGGTTACCTAACTTCGCTTGGCTTAGAGAATTGTTTGCTTTGATAGTTGCTTTAATGATTTTAGGACTTTTATTGTATTTTATGTTTAAACGTTTTATATCTTGTACTAGTGAGGCTATTAATGATTACAAACAGTGGAAAAAACCATCAACTTTGCCAGAAGATAGAATTGGAAAATACTTTAAGAAGAGCCTCAATGCAGAATGCACCCTTTAGATAAGTATAAGAATTTACTAATAGGATAGAAAAGGGGGGAATTGAAACAGGGAACAAAAGGGTTAACCAATAGAGGCATTCAGTAACAAGAATTGAAGGCATTCTTCAAAACAAGGGCACCTTATCAGGATCACCCAGTGCCTTCGACCTTGTACAGGCCAGAGCTGTGCACCTGTGCTTCAGTGAGAAAGGACACTATCCAAGGCTAACTGGTTCTGTGGTTTGAAACACAGCCATAACAAGTTCCTAGAAATAATTGTAATAGTAACACTGAGAGACGATATGCAAGTACTGTGGGGTACGCCAGTAGTGGGGTACTCACAACTGCATGCTTACCCGACTACTATCGATTAATTTGATGTGCAGGGTGTATCAGTGGAATCGGTGCCCGATTTGTCACGTGTTTCTTAACTGCCTGCCTGCATCACCGTTGTCCTTCCCTCCTGCTTCAGCTTGAGATTCCATCTATCGATCCAGAGAGAGGGGCAGGGGAAGAATATCCATCCCCAGCCTGCCCTGAGACTGCTGCGGAAAGAAACAACACACAAGTGCTCTGCTCAGCACCCGGTCCTGTTTACTTTATTATAGAATCATAGAATCACCACGTTGGAAAAGACCCACCAGATCATCGAGTCCAACCATTCCTATCAAACACTAAACCATGCCCCTCAGCGCCTCGTCCACCTGTCCCTCAAACACCTCCAGGGAAGGTGACTCACCCACCTCCCTGGGCAGCCTCTGCCAGGGCCCAATGACCCTTTCCGTGAAAAATTTCTGACGTCCAGCCTAAACCTCCCCT
This sequence comes from Phaenicophaeus curvirostris, assembly GCF_032191515.1. Lineage (NCBI taxonomy): Eukaryota > Metazoa > Chordata > Aves > Cuculiformes > Cuculidae > Phaenicophaeus > Phaenicophaeus curvirostris. Next base: position 3,192,988 of record NC_091423.1, on the reverse strand, counting down.
GGTGGAGCTTGAGGCCATTCTCTCTTGTCCTGTCCCCTGTCACTTGGGAGAAGAGGCCAGCACCCTCCTCTCTACAACATCCTTTCAGGTAGTTGTAGAGAGCAATGAGGTCTCCCCTCAGCCTCCTCTTCTCCAGGCTAAATAACCCCAGCTCTCTCAGCCGCTCCTCTCGTTCTCCAGCCCCTTCACCAGCTTAGTCGCTCTTCTCTGGACTCGCTCCAGAGCCTCAACATCCTTCTTGTGGGGAGGGGCCCAGAACCCTCCTCTCTTTCCCCGAGCCGCTCACGGACACCTGTATTTCCGCCCCCGCCCCGTGTCTGCCTGTCTGTCCCAGTTTTCGGTCCATCAGGACGTGGTTCCCCACTCCGCCTCCGCCCCCTTTTTACCGGTGCTTTCCCCATCTCCGGCGGGTCCCGTCTCAACTTTGCCGCGAGACGGAAGGCCGAGGGGCTCTGTGCCCACGGGGAGAGGGTGGCCCGGCCGGAGCCCCCGGCCCAGGCTCCCCCGCCCCGAGGGGACAGGAACGAGCCCGCTGTTCGCCGAACCCGCCCCTGCTGGCAGAAAACGCCTGCGCAGGGCGCCGAGCCACTCCCCCGCCCTCTCACTCCCCTCCCCTCCCTTCCCCCCCCGCCACGTATCTTCATAAGGTTACTTTATTGAAAAAAGCAATACTGAAGAAAACTTTTGGCCCGACCCCCCGGCAAGCAGGTACTCCCAGGGAATGCGCGGCTGCCCTATTCCTGCAGGGGTTCAAGGCCAGGGCGGTTGGGGACTTGGGCAGCCCGGTCCGGTGGGATGTGTCCCTGCCAAGGGCAGGGGGGCTGGGATTAGATGATTTTTAAGGTCCCTTCACACTCAAACCATTCTACGATTCTGGGATTAATAAACTACAAAATAAATTGTCTGCATAGCTATGGACCTGCATCTGTTGGACTGCACTAAAGGAAAGAATTTATAAATAGAGGAAGTAGCATCAAGCAGTAACATTCACAGTGTAGGCACGCAGAGGTACAAAATCCTTTCCTTTTGTGGAAGATACTTCCATAATATAGATTTAAATGACTGTATTTTTGTTAGTCCTGTAGCTCTTTGTTTCCATGGCATAATGTTTGCCAAGAACATGTTGGCCCTATTGGAACAATCTGGAGACTGAAGATTTCATTCAGAAATGATCAGCTGAAAAGAGAGTTGACACTAAAAGCTTATAAGCCTTAGTTTAGATCTGAAACCTATTACAAATCAGACTGATTAGGTCCTAATGTAGGAGAGTAGGATGAGAAGAAATGGCTTCAAGTTACGCCAGAGGGGGTTCAGATTAGATATTAGGAAGAATTTCTTCACTGAAAGGGTTCTCGAGCACTGGCAGAGGCCACCTAGGGAGGTGGTGGAGTCCCCATCCCTGGAGGTATTTAAAAGACAGGTAGATGAGGTGCTCAGGGATGGCTTAGTAGTGGGCGGGTGTGGTTGGACTTGATGATCTCAAAGGTCTTTTCCAACCAAACAATGCTGTGATTCCGTATTGCTGTGATACACAGCAGACACAATCACAAAGACTGTTGGATGTAGTCACAATGCACAAGTAAGAAGTTGGAGTCCAGACAGGGCATATGCCTTTTGGCCACTGCTTTGCCTTCAGACCGTACAGTATCCTCCTGCACCTTTGAAGTTTCATAAACAAGTTATTTTCAAGAAGAATGTGCAGGGACACAATAATGGAGGCTAGCTGCAGCTATGAATTCTATCAACAGTTTGATGTAAACCATATTAAATGGAAACATCGGCCCACAAATCAGCTTTGCAGTGCTCTTACTCCGGTCTGGTATTGAGGGTGATTCACTGTGAATTTCCTTTTCATGGCCACCATTTCGTGCAGTGTCTTTTATCAGCATATCACCCACTTGTACTTCAGAAAACTCGGATATTACACTTTAGCAGTCTTAAGAACTAGCATTTTTACACTGCTGCTCGTGTTAGCAAAGTAAGTACTGTAAATAGCATTGCAAAGCATACAGTAATTGTCCTTTTTGTAATGTGCCTGTTCACCTGGCTATCAAGTTATAAAGCCGTCACATCCTGACTCACCATGCACTGTATCTTAGAACAGTAACACAATTTCTACTCAGACCAAAACAGGTCAAAATGCAGTCTTAAGATGATCCAGCAGAGGAAGATCTGGAGAGCACAAGGAAGAGAAAGATACCCTTATTAAGGGAAAAAAAAAATCCTTTCTTGAGAATTGTGACTGAGAGGTATATGCGGAAAAATGAAGATGTGTGCTGTTAAAATGTAAAACATTAACTATTATGAAAGAGAAATGGTTGGGTTTTTTTTTCTTTATTTTGACAAAATATTAGTATCCAGTATTCTGTGGCTCCTGTAGTCCCTTCCAGGTCTTTGGTTGTCCCCTGGCTTGCAGTTCTTCCACCCAAAGGCTGGGTATGAAATAGGGTTAGACTCTGTAGTTCTCCTTTCCCTGGTGGCATGTCAAGGTAATCTATGACCAATAACCTTCTAGAAGTGCAATTTATTTGGAAAGAAGGCATCAAACCCCCATGCTTTAAGCCATTAGATGCAGCGTATATTCACATAAAGCTCTTCCCTGCAGCTTGCTATGCCCTTGTTTTGGAAAGGCACCAATATCTTAGGCTCTTTCTATCGAATCTGTTTCTTTCTTCCTTTCCCTCTGCTTAACCTTCCAGTCTGTTCCCCCAGCCATATTCTGAGAAGCATCCTACCCTTTCTTCTCAGGAGACCTTTAACTACTCATTAGCCTTTACATTTTCAGGTTCTGAGCTTGGAAAAGTAAACTTGGATCTTATTAGCACACAGGATGTCATGTCCTTGAGGTTAATAATTTTGCCCATTATCTTTGAAGAGCTGGCCTAAGTATTTGTTCTGGGAAGCTAAGTGTTGCTTCCCGATTAGTTTTCTGTGCATCTCACCGTAATTTAAATCAATATACTCACAAAGAATATTCCTGAACTCGGTACAACTTCACCAACTGGTCACATAAAGCATTAACTCTAATAGTGTCAAAGTAGTCACATATTTTGTTCAGTTCTGTGAAATGAGGTCATAATAAATGCACTTCAGCAGAAAACAGTGAACCCGTTTCTGTCCTTTGAAAGCAGTATTGTATCCCTCTTTTATGCAGAGAGAAGCTCATGCCCTTGCCACGGCCCCTTGCTGTAGAGTAAGGGCCTCTTTGCAATGTCAGTAGAAATATGTGTGTTTGGATCCAGAGCTCCCACATTTAATTCTTACTCGTGATCATTTATCTTTGCTTGCAGTGGCACAGCTTACGACTTCCACACCTCAAGATGAACGTAGGGAGAATCTTAAGTTTCAAAGCAAACAAAATTGAATAATATTTGGGTTTTAATTTTTGATTCTTATGAAAGCTGTAAAGAAGAAGAGAGTTTTTTAGTGGAAGAGCAAAATCTATGTGAGAAGAATAGCTCTGGAAAGAACTACGTGCTTCAGGAAACCCAGTTCCCAACTGTCACATCTAGCAACAAACTAAATGTCTAGATTAGAAAAATCTACTAGATCTCTCCTAGGACATCACTAGAGGATGATTAGGAGATATCTAGACTGCAAACTCCTCTCAAACTCAACACATTACATAAATGGAAAGAACAAAACCCATACAAAGTATCAAAAAAACCCCACAAAACAAAGGAGGAAAATCTCTAAAATCAGCAGTTGAAATTATTTCATTCCCAGAATTCACATATTTTTTTTTTAATTTGCATTCTTTATATGAAGCGAGTCTGAAGTTGGTGGAAAGAAGTGTGACAAATATCCGTGTTGTTGTTTAATGAGTACTTTTAGCCAAAGCATTCTCCAGTAGAGTTATATTCCCACATTACAACAGTTTGGGCTTGATTAAGATGCTTAAACACAAATGAGGCTTCTTAAGAATGTGTAGGCTTCTTGGGATATATACATATCTCCTTATAGACCTGTTGACTGGACAAGTTGGATGACTTCCTCTGATTTCAAAAGGACCTAAGCTAGGCTCTAACATAGATGAATAAATAATAAGTAGCATAAATGCTTCCCCAGCCTTCTTGAGCCACGCACAACGTCCAGATCAGAAATGGTCTTTCACACTTTTTTGTTTAAAAATGTGCACCATGCTTTTATTTAGCTAATTAAATATGGGGTTAGCATTTTGTTGTGTGATGATGATGCTTGATATTCAGAATTTAGCCTGCTCTGTGGTGTTGGTGAGCACTTGTGTTGGATGAGCAAGCAAGTACAGAAAAGTCAACTTAGCTCTTACTCTTTCAGGCAGAGTAAAGAGTGCAGAGAGCAAACACAGCAGAGGAGACTATAGAATCTGAGCAGCTTTTGCTTGCTCCCAGGTGTAAAGTGGGTTCAGAGACATGCTATTATGAATAGCTATGAATAGAAGGCTGCTACAGAAAATAGGACGTAGGTCCTCCCCAAGGAGTTGCATGACCACTAAGTCTGAAAGAAGTTTCTGGCCAGTTTGATTTAACTTTCTGAAGTCTCTGAATGGGCTAGAGATAGCATTTATTGCTGATATCTAAAAATTGAGTTGGCTCTTTTTCCTCCTTAGCAAAAGGACTATGTGTATCAATGCAGTACATGAAAAACTGCACTAAAAGGGCTGTGGTTAGTGGTTGGGGGGGGAAAGTCTGCATACTCCTGTCCTGGTGGCTGCACTCTGGGCCAGGTGGAACCCTCCAAAGGTGGAATGAGGGGGTAATTGCTTCAAGGAAAGAAGCCTAAAGAAAGATCTGACAAAATCTTTTGAATCTAAAGTGTCAATACAGGCTGAAGACACGTCCAAAGCAGCAAATTTTAAAGCACTGGGAAAATTCTTGGGAAATGGAATCAGTTTTAAATGCAATGTTGAGATGTTAGCCCAGTCTCTGACATGTCTTTTTAGTTAGGATGAGCCAGACAACATTCCCAGTAAGTAGTTTGTATGTGGAGAGTTTGATTTTTAGAGACCAGTAGAAATGGGGCCTTGAGCAGCCTGGTCTGGTGGGAGGTGTCCCATGGCAGGGGGGTTTGAACTGGATGGGCTTTAAGGTCCCACCCAAACCATTCTATGATTCTAGCAAATGAACTGTGCTGGAATGGATCATAAGAAATGCTGACTTCCATCAGTCTGAGGATCCATCTTGCACAGGAGGCTGTCTCTTTTATATTGATTCAACAAAGATGAGTTGACAAGGGATAAAAATGAATGAAAAGCAAGCAGCTATTACACCTTTCTGAGGATGTGTGAGAGCTTGGGGTAGGAAGACAAGAGTACATACGGTTATGTCTCTGCTTGTTAAATGAGACAACTGCTCCCAACTGCAACCATTTAAAAAATTTAGAACATACATAGCTTTTAATAGTCTCTCTTGAGGGGCGTATCCCATGCTCCCCCTTTTTTGTTTTAACAACATATTTTTTAATGTACCATGAGCTCGTTCAACTATGGCTTGCCCTGTTGGTGAGTGAGGAATGCCCGTGACATGCGTGATTCCCCACCATTGCTGAAAAAAGGATTTTGTTATATTAGAAATATATCCTGGGCCATTGTCTGTTTTTACTGGTTTTGGCACCCCCAAAATAGCAATTGCATATAACAGATGTTTTTTTACGTCTTTTGCTCATTCCCCCGTATGTGCGGAGGCAACAATGCAGGTAGAAAAGGTGTCAATTGATACATGTACATATTTTAGACGTCCAAATTCGGGGATATTTGTTACATCAGTTTGCCATATTTCAAGTGGACCTAATCCATGAGGATTTACACCGTCACAAATAGTGTTTGGGATTCATTGACAATCAGGGCACATCTGTACAATTTGCCGAGCTTGCTCATGAGTTAACTGAAACATTTTCCTAAAGGGCTGTACTACCTTGGTGATAAGAATCATGTGACATACGTGCTTGTTGTAATGTATCTGGAATGATTACAGGGGCTGCCAGAGCATCAGCTTGGTGATTGCCTTCAGCCAAATATCCTGGTAAATCTGTATGAGAACGTACATGCATTATAAAGTAAGGTTCATGTCGATTGTCTAACAGATATTTCAATTCCTTTAAAAAGGCATATAGCTGTCCACTGTCTACATACTTTAAATAGGCATTCTCCAATCGTGAAACAATGCAAACAACGTAGGCTGAATCAGTAACAATGTTTATGGGTTGTGAAAACAGCTTAAAGCATCTAACAACTGCAGCCAATTCCACAATTTGAGGTGATCCTGACACTTTACAAATTTCTGATTTCCACATTTGTGAAATATTTGTTTCCGACGAAGCTTTTTAGCGACCTTGTCTAATGCAACCAATGAATATTTGTCTAATTGCCTGGGAGAGGTTAAATCTGAATCCCCTTTTAACAACATAAACCAAGGATGTAATTCTTCTGTAGTGATACCTATCAAGGGGCGTACCCAATTTATGACTCCTAACAGTTTTTGCACATCGTTCAATGTCTTTACAGAATATAAAAGTTTAACTTGCTGTGGTTGAATAGTTTGTTCTTGGATTTTCCACCCCATATATTTCCACGGAGAAGTTTTTTGGATTTTTTCTGGTGCTACACAAAGACCTACTTGAGTAACTGCTGCGGTCACAGCTGCTACAGCCTTAGCCGTCTGTTCTGGTGTCAAGGCTGCAACTAAAATATCATCCAAGTAATGATAAATCAGGGCTTGAGGATATAATTCACGAACTGGTGATAAAGCTTTTGCTACAAACCACTGACAAATTGCTGGACTGCTACTCATGCCTTGAGGCAATACAGTCCAGTTGGCTCGGTTCTGCCCTGTTAATAGAAGGAATAGAAAAAGCAAAACGGGTTGCATCCTTTGGATGTAACGGAATGGTAAAAGAACAGTCTTACAAATCTATAACAGTTAAGTCCCAGTTTTGTGGTAACATTGTCGGTGAGGGCATTCCTGGTTGCAATGCTCCCATAGGCTCAATAATCGTATTTATTTTTCGCAAGTCCTGTAATAAACTCCACTTTCCGCTTTTCTTCCGTATTACAAACACCGGTGTGTTCCACGGGCTGGTAGTTGGAACGATGTGTCCGGCTTGTCATTGTTCTTGCACTAAAGCTTTAAGGTGGTGCAGTTTCTCGGTGCTGAGGGGCCACTGTTCCACCCAGATCGGCTGAGCAATTCTAGTGCCCTTTGGTATAAAGCAAGGTGGCAAAGGCGTCCAAGCCATTACTTGTATTGTTCCCGTAAAATCTGTATCAATCAGTCCTGGTAAAACAAACAATCCTTGCTTTGTGATAAATGATCGTCCAATTAACAGTGCACTAAGTCTGTTTCCTAAGGGGCCCTTAACTGCCGTGGGGATGAGCTGAACTGCAGTGGTTGTTAATTCTGTATCGCTGGCGGTGGCCAGGTCCAGCCCTGCACTCCCTGCTGTGCTGGCGCAGAGCTGGCTTGCATTGCAGCAGGGCTCTGAGGGGGTACTTGTATCGGGGCGCACCCTTTCACCATCGCGCTCAGCTGCATGTTTCCCTGTGTGCCCCAAGGAGCGAGCGCCCAACCGTCTTTGTGCAATCTAGATCTGCAAGTGTTCACGTAATGTCTGCCTTTTTGACACCGCGGACAGAGTCCGGGACCTTGATGTTGTCCCTCGGTATTCGGACCGACATGGCCCCTATTTCCGGAAGGGCACTGTTGTCGCAGGTTTCCTGTTTTTCCACAACTGAAACAAGTTCCCTTCTGCTTAGATGTATGCATGGCCACAAAAACATCAGCTATTAACGTTAGGTCATGAGATCGAGATCCGACATTTTGACATGCTCTCATCATCTCAGTAAGTGACGGGTTTCTATTTTGTAAAGGCCGTAAGATTTTCTGACAATCTGCCTTTGCATTCTCTATTGCTAATTGTTTAAGCAAAGTTTCTCTAGTGTCGGCATTGTTAACCTGCTTATTTAAGGCTTCTTGTAGTTTGTCTAGAAAAGTCATGTATGGTTCTGTAGCTCCTTGTCTAATATTCACAAAGGACTCTACGTGAGCCCCAGCGTCAGGGACATTCCGAAATGCCTTCAAGACAATAGCCTGTAATTGATGCAGCCCTTCTATTGGTATTCTAGCCTGGGCCGCATCATCGATATAATTGCCGTCGCCCATTAAGGCATCGAGCCCCACCCATCGCAAGGGGCTATCGTGTGGGGAGTTGCAAATTATCCAGGGCTGCTACAGTCGCCGACTCCTTCCAGTTTGATTGAAAGATAACATACTGCATAGGAGTCATAACTAATCGGGCAATTGATCTCCAATCCCGCGGCGTAAGATGGTATGTGTCACCGATACCTTCTACCAAATTTAATGTGAATGAGGCAGTGAGTCCATTCTCTTTAACAGCTTTTTGAATCTCCTTTATCACTTCGTAACTAATTGGTTCCCTGCGCGGACCGCCATCCTGCGCATAGATCACAGGAAAAGCTTGCAATATTTCAGCTTCTCCCTGCCGCTGCGCCTCCGTCCTGACTTGTGCCCATTGGTCTGAGGGACAGGGTGGAGGTGGATCAGGCTCCTTCTCGGTGACTATCGGACCCGGATTAAAGGGTTTGTCGGCCCCCCCATTGCGGGGTGCAGAGGTCAGCGCAGGCAGTTTAGGGGGGTGGGGGGTTAGTGCAGTTGCACTCGGCTCGGAATTATCGCTGTGCTTTTTAGAGCTGACATACACCTTTAACGCTTCAAAAACAGTCCGCCACGGGCCGAGCAACTTAGTAGCTGTTTTATCTGACCTAGTCGCTTTATCCCGTAGTCGAACTCCAATCTTATCCCAGGCTTCTTGATCGAATGCTGAGCAAACGCCAGAAGACGGCTCATGATCCCGGGCCCATGTCAAAAGCGATTTAAGATCACTAATATCTAATGTTTGGTTTTGATCTTTTAGAATATGTTTAAATAAGTCAATTACATCTTTCTGTTCCTGGGTTATCTTGTTCCCCATCCCCTTATCAGCAGCTCACCTTCCGTCCAGCGGGCAGGTGTCTATGGCGCGCACTCCGGACTTTGTATCAGCCCCTCCAGGCTTCGTTTCAGCCCCTCCAAATGTTCTGCCGATTGTACGCCACTGGGCCGTGCTCCTAACTCAGCCTCCGTTCAGACCCGATACAGGCGCCATTTGTGGCGTCTTAAACAGACACGGACTCTGCTTTCATTTCAAGCTGAGACCAAGTTTATTGTTACAACCTCATCTTTATACCTTAGTGAAAATGTCAACAACAGTCCTGCAAGTCCTTCATAAAAATTTCCACAGCTGTTCTTCTCCTTCCCAGCTCCTCGTGACCACTGTTATTGTTTCTATGCCTTCTTGTTTTTGCCACTGATGTTGAATTTTCTCAGGCTGGAGGCTAGCTGGTTATCAAAGCTCTCTGCGCTGTTATCTCCAGAGGCTCAGCAGCATTCATGGTCATTCTTGCTCAGCATCTCTTCTGAGAGTATCTTTCTAAAATTCTCTTCCCTTTCAGTTCTGATTTTTGACCCACCGTTGATTTTGATCTAAGACGCTGACAAATATTGTAAAAGGGATTATGCATTAATGAAATGGGTTTAAAACTAATTTTTAAGACAGAATTCTTTAGAATGGGCTTCTCTACTCTCAGATTTTCAAACACTGCTCATGAGAAGGAAGTCCTGAAACAAGGCATTCTTCAAAACAAGGCATTCTTCAAAACAAGGCATTCTTCAAAACAAGAATGTGTTCTCAGGAACACCGGGTGCTCAAGCCAGAGCTGTGCAGCTGTGCTTCAGTGAGAAAGGAGACTCTTCAAGGCTTACTGTTTCTGTATTTTGAAGCTGTGGTTGAATAATAACCTAAAAAATTAGAAGTCTAGGCTGTTATTAGTCTTAGTGACTTCTACATCACAGTGAAGTGCAGCTGGAGCATGAGTTAAAGTACTCTGGAGCGCTCCCAGAGGGGCAACAGGCATGGATGTTTTTCTGTGGGCCTGGAGGTCACAGCAACTCGAGCAGCACAGTGAGAACTGATGGTCTTTTCTTTCATTGCAAGAGTTACTAACATCCATGGATGCAGTTTTAAGGAAGTGTCAACAGCTTACTAAAATGTTGATGAGAGTAAAATCTTGCTGTGACACCCTGCTTTCATTTTGTTGCTGGGAGGGAAATATGTTGAAAAAGAAAAAATTTGTGTTTTCAAGAAAAACCCTACAGAAATGGTTTGGATACTAGAAAATATATTTTACAGTAAAACCCCCTGAATATATTTAGCTTACTGAGCAGGTATTTAAGAGGCAATGTAATTACAGACACAAATAACCTGAACAAGGACAGGGTATCTGTTAGTAGAAGACTGACCCTGCAGATATAAGTAGTACTCTCAGTGGATCAGAATCAAAAGCAGAGCAATTTAGTTTGAAAATAATGCCCATATTTTAAATCATGAATGTGCTTAATTCTCAGGGCAGATTGCCAGTGCACATGTAGGTTTTTTCTTTCTTCATGTTGTCAAGTAGGATAGCACATATCCAAACTTGCATGCATATAGGCTGGACGTGGAAATTACTGGATGAGGTTTTATGGGTTGTTATACATAGAATGGAAGATCCTGTTGTGCTTTTTGCCCTTAACACTAATACTCTGAGAATAAGCTTTTTTCACAATCTCAAAGATAAAATTAGTCATATTTAGGCAATTTGTCATAATGATTGTCATACTCCTATAGCATCATAATGACATAATTTCACTTGCCAAATGGGGGGGGGGGGGGGGAAAGAGTAGCAAAAATTCTCTTCCCTTCCTGTCATTTTCTTTGTTATGCGGGGCTCAGCACTCAATTATTCGTGTGTTTTCTGGTACAGTGAAAAACATGGTTGTCAGCCTTTGAACATCTGTTCTGAGCAGTTTATTTTTATATTCTCTCCCAACCAGGACAATTGTGTTCAGTGTCTTGTTAAGCAAGTTTTATTACTTTTTCTTTTTAGTGGAAAGAGGAATTTTCTTACTTGGGAGTTGTTTTGAGGGCTTTTTGAGTCTCTTTAAGTATTCACGTTGTTTAACACTCGTGTTAGGAATAGTTTGAGCTTATGATGCCCATGCTAAGAAAATAGTTAGGTTTAAAAAGCCTAGGTTTTGGCCTTAAATTCCATCATATCGGATTACTCTGTGTAAGAGTCGGTCAAAGGATCGATTTCTGCCTCAACATTTTCTCTCAGGTGCTAAGCACAGATGGAGGCCTTGCGAAAACGGCCAAAGCTGGTATGGAACAAATGCTTTGTACCTAACTACCCGTACCTATCTCCTTGTCTCAAAAATGTTCTGTACCTGTCTCCAAGCCTCCCTGCTCCCTACCATTGTGAAAGATCCATGAAGCAAGGAGGAAAAGGCAGGAAGATTAATGACGGGACTTACCACAGACCCATACCCCAACAGAGCATGCGCAAAGTTCAAAGTGATGATGACTACTGGCCTTCATCGGGAGACCTCAGGTCGACCACTGCTGCCAGAAGGAGTGCATGTGCAAGGGGATATGCGTGTGCATACCACGGTGTGACCCCCTCAGGACGAAACTCCCCTTTGCAATGCTTTTGTCAGATCTAGTCTCCTGGGAGAGAAAAGGGGAAATTTGACTTTTAAGGTGTGACCCTCTCAGGACAAACCCCCCCCTTTTTTTTGCATTAGAATGGCCGCCCAGAAGGCAGCCGATGTTTGTGAAAATAAAGCTCACAAGATTGTACAGCATCTGACCTCGTTTGTGTCTTAATCTTGCTCTTGGGATCGTTTAAGAACCCTCCCTGATATTGGATTGGGACATTTTAAACCCTCTCCCAAACCTCCTGGCCCACAGCTAATTCATGAACCATGAGATTAAAAATCCCAACCAATCAACCAAAGACAACAACAAAAAAAAACCCCAAACAACCTCAAATCACAGTTAAATTAGAGGATGTTTTTAATTCGGCCAAGGATTGAGTCAGTACATCCTGAAATCATAAATAACCCTACTGGCCTAAAACTCTTAATCAGTTCACTCTTTTAACTGTTCTGGCTGTTAACACTCTTTTCGGAAGACAACCAAAATGGGAATAAATTCCTTATAAACTCTTTTCTGAGAGTGTTGATTTGCTACCCGAGATTATGCTAAATGACTACAGTAAAAGAAAGGCACGCTATATTTTGGATCACAGAGAGTGCAATTATTATATAGGGTTCATAACAAATAAGCAGATTAGCAGTACTGAATCCATTCAAAATAAGGGTGCACAGAAATTCCCTGCAAAGCTAAATCCAACTGACTGATGGAAGCATGTTACCCAATATATCATGCCTGTTTAGGCAATGAAGAAAGATGGATCCACGTCATTCAGGCAACCATTACTCACAGAGGCCAGGAACAAAACTTGTCCTTTCACTAAAGGAAATAGATTGTTCAGAAATTCCTCTTCGCTTCTACTTTATTTAACAATAGCAACTCTCCTTCAGGAGCTACATAAAGTTCATCCTCTTGCATGATTTTACAGTACATTACTGTAACTTGTGAAACAAAGAAACTGACGCTTAACAGTTCAATTTAACCATTAAGGCAGGTACACTTTATTCAGCGCTGGAGGAGACTTGGGATTTGTCCTCAGAGTGCTTCTGCCAAGCAGTGATTTCACAGAAAATTTATACACAGAACTGCTTTCAAATTCAAAGTGACAATTATACTTGTTCCGGGAACCTCAGATCAGCTCAGAGTCGTTAAGGTGTGGCCATATCTGAGTGGTCAATCTCAACGACTCTGGGTGACAAAGGATAAGGGTCGTTAAGGCTATCTTAGTTAATCTTGCTTCTAACACATTACAGTTGATGTTCCATCCCACCATTTACAAATCACCATTTCAATCCCTCTTTTTCAAGGACTTTGCAAATTCTTTTGCAAGAGAGTCACAAGAGGTCTTATTGTTTAAGGTTCTCTTAAAATATTTTCCTGACTCTACTGTGTGTCTGATCTGATTTCTTTTCCATGTCTAATAACCTTCTAGTGTTCACTGACAACACCAAAATGCACATTGAAACACTATACGGGTTAACAAAACTGATAGTCCCAATGCTATAACACTGAGAAAAGATTGTTTCAACCAGGGCAAGTTTAGGAGCTAGGAATTTAACTAAGAAATATCTATACCCTCCCACTCTTGTATGGAGTTAAGAAGGCCATACTAATTTTTATAGAAGTTCCGACAGTCTGAGACTGATTGGTCAAATTGGAACAACTCATGCCCTCAAAATCAGAGAATCATTTATGGTATCTTAATAACAGATAATCAATTGCAGCTTTATTTTCTAAAACTGATGTTGAAGTTGTCTAGTTTCAAGATTTGAGGCCTCCAAGGCTCGGGGTATAATTGAGGTTCCTTGCATACTTACAAATAAATCTCTTTAAATTATTATAATGCATGGGCATGGCTACTCCTGGTGTTAAAAGGAAGCCAGCGTAGTTTCATATTTATATGACAGTTTTGACAACCACGTCTAGCTTCCAAAGGTTTGAATGCTTGCGGGGATTCCCCAAATACATGGAATATATATATGTTGTACTGAAAAAAAATGGCATTTAAACAAAAGGCCATACTATTGTATATTATACAAGCAAGTTTTGTTTTGAAGGTGTTAAGCGTTCTGTTGTCCACTGACTGGTAGGTGATTTTCTTCACCTGATCCAAGTTCTTTCATCTTGATTGCTGCGAAGGCTGTTAACAATACTTCATATTGTCCATTCCACTGTTCTCCCGGTGGTTTTCCTGTAAAATCTTTAACAGAAAACCTCATCCCCAGGTGTAAAAGGATGTACAGGTTGATCTTAAACCTCTAGGCCATGCAGCTTGGGTTTTTTATTTTGTTTGTTTCTCAAGCAAGTTCAGCTGGATTTGTTAGCTGATTAGACAAATTCGCACCTAATTCTGTGAGATCTTCTCCTGTATACTGCAATTGGCATACCGGGCTAATACTTTTCTTTCCTTATTTCAAAACCTAAGCAAGGCCAAAAGAAGTGCTTGATGCCAATATAGATTGGCTTCTTGACAAATTTTAGCTGATTGCTGTTTTATCAGCAACAATCTGATGATTCATTTTCTCCACCTGGCCTCTAGCCTGTGGTCAGTATGGAGAATGTAACTGCCAATCAGTTCTTAAAATTTCACTAATCTTTTTACCACTTTAGCACAAATGTGTACCTCTACCTGACAATATCACTGCAGGCACTCCAAATGAGGTATAATTTCATTCAATAATACTCTTGTGACTTCTGCTTTATTTGTCCTGCAAGGAGAAGCTTCTGGCCAACTTGAGAAAGTATCTGTTAATGCTAATGAATACCAGTGCACACCCCCCCCCCCCCTCTTTCTTTTGGGAGTTCAGAGAGATCTATTTGCATTCCTATTATTTATACAGAATATCTGTGCCCAAAGGGTTTGTTTTGTTTGTTTTGGTTTTCTTTGGGTTTTTGGTTTTTTATTTGTAACTCCCCTAGGACCAATTTCCATAGCACTCCTGATGGCACTATTATTTGTCCATCTGGAACATAAAATCACCCATTATCTACTTCTCTTCCTGCCATATTGATAATCAGGTTTCTATCTTCCCTTGAATATTTCTCCAATTTTAAATCAGAATCAGGGATTTGAAGTTTACCATCTGGAATCAAAGCAGATGTTACTTTTGCCTTTTTCTGCGGCCATCCTGGCCTCAAAATTTCCTGCCAATTTGTTACCAATTTTCCGGCCAGTATTACCTCTCTGGTGACCTTTGTAGTGTGTGATAGCCACTTCTTCTGGAAGTTCTACAGCTTCCAGCAGCTTTAGGGTTTCTGCTGCATGTTTAATGTGTCTTCCTTGGGCAGTAAGGAGTCCTTGCTCTTTCCATATAGCACCGTGAGCATGCACCACTCCAAAGGTGTATTTTGAATCTGTCCATATATTTATCTTCCTTCCTTTTGCTAATTCCAGTGCTTGACTTAAGGCCATTACTTCGGCTTTCTGGGCTGATGTTCCTGGGGGTAATGGTCTGGCCTCGATCACTTCTCTGGTGGTAGCCACTGCGTATCCAGCCTTGCGATGTCCTTGCTTCACGAAGCTGCTTCCATCAGTGTACCAGGAATCTTCCGCATCCATGAGAGGTTTTTCTTTTAGATCCAGGCGGCTGGAGCATACTGTCTCCCTCGTCTTCAGGCAGTCGTGTATCACTGGTTCTGAAGCAGCTCCATTAAGGAAAGATGCTGGATTTACACTGTTAGTGGTGATTATATTCACATCATCTTGCTCTACCAATATGGTTTAATACTTCAAAAATCTAGAGGGGGAAAGCCAGTGACCTCCTTTCTGCTCCAACACCGCTGAGACTGTGCGTGACACCATGACAGTAATTTTTTTTTTTTGGCCCTTAGTGAATTTTCGGGCTTCTTGTATATTCATAACTACAGCTGCAACTGCCCGTAGGCATCCAGGCCATCCCTTGCTTACATCATCCAATTGTTTGGAGAAGTAGGCTACAGCTGTTTTATAGGGGCCTAGCTGCTGTGTCAGCACCCCCAGGGCCATCCCCTGTCTTTTCTGAGAAAATAACCAGAATGGTTTTGAAACGTCGGGAAGGCCTAAAGCTGGGGCCTTCATCAAGTCCTTCTTTAATTGTTCAAATGCCCTTCTTCCCTCCCAGTGCAACCAATTTCGATGATCCCATTGGATATTCTTTCAATGGTTCATACAATGGTTTCACTAAGACTCCATAGTTATATATCCATAAACAACACTAACCTGTCATTCCCAGAAAGGTTCTGAGCTCCTTTACCATCCCTGGCATGAGTGTGCAGAAAACAGCTTCCTTTCAGGCTGTCTGTGTCCTCTGGAGATCTTGAATCCAAGGTAAGTAAGTCGTCGCTGCATAGGCTGGCCCTTCCTGCTGAAAGACCTGATAACTGCTCAGTCCAAAAGTTCAATAGGCTTATGGTCCGTTGCTCACTGTCCTCCTCTGTTTGTTTAACTATCAGGAGGTCACATACTCCGTCAGGGTTCCAGTCCCATGTTTCCAGGTCTCGAGCCAGCTGGTTCTCAAAAATAGTTCAGCTGTTCTTAATACCTTGAGGCAATACTGTTCAGGTTAGTTGTGTTTTACTACCAGTTTCAGGGTTTTCCCATTCAAAGGCAAATCACCTTTTTGCTCTCTTCAGCCAATATCAAGCAGAAGAAGGCATCCTTCAAATCCAGTACGGTAAACCACAATTGATCTTTTAATTGGTCGGCAAGGTACAGGGATTTGCCACTGCTAGAAGTAGTTCTTCTTACAATTTTTATTTATGGCCCTTAAATCTTGCACTAACCTACAGCTTTTATCCAGTTTCTTTTTCGGAAATATTGGAGTATTATATTCTGCTTTACATTTTTTTAATAACCTGTAAAGGGTCCAGAGTCTAAGAATGACACGGGCATGGCAAGCAGGTACAAAACAAAGTACAAAATTTATTTTCTTGCGCAAGAGGTTGAAAAACCAGACTGGCTGGCCAGGGCCGCCCTACACAGGAGAGCAACCCCGGTTGCATCTGTGGGGTTACATTTATAGTAAAAGCAGGTACATACAAAATTATTAGTTGCAAGCTCATTGGTTGCTCTAGGGGTACATTCAGTGTATTTACAGTTCGTGTTACATTCTGATAGATTCCATGCTGCATATGCAGCAATCTCTTATCCGTACATTGTTTTTGCTCCAGGATGTGATTTCTCATCCCAGGGGGTGTCTGGCATGAACAGTTTCTAGTCCCCCACTTCTCTTTATTGTTTGCTTGTTATTTTTTTTTAACTAGCTCTGCCCAACCCCCCTACATCCTGTCGTGATAGCCCTCATGTTCCCCCCTTTTCTTTGAGACTGAGTCAGTTCCCCCCTACATCCTGTCATGATGGCCCTCACGTTCTTCCCTTTTCTTTGCATGATGGCCTTCACGTTTCCCTCTTTCTTTGAGACTGAGTCAATTCTTTGACTCCTCCTCTTCCGTATAGAGGGGGCTGTATTGTGTCCGTAACACTAACATTCTCACTGCTCCGATTCGATCCTGCACGAATCTCATGAGGGCATTTATCAGGCATGGTCCTATAAACAATAATAATAGAAGCAATATGAGGGGTCCTGCTAGCGCTGTTATGAGCGCTGTTAGCCAGGGGGACCAATTAAACATATGCTTGTACCAAGTTCTGGATTCTTGTCTTTCTTTTTCTCTACGTAAGAGGCTCTCTTTAACTTTTTGTAAAGTTTCTTTAATGACCCCGGAGTGTTTTACGTAGAAACAACATTGTTCTCCTAAGGCTGCACATAATCCTCCTTCTCTTAAAAAGATTAAATCTAAACCTCTCTGATTTTGCAGGGCTACTTCCGCTAATGATCCCACTTGCTCTTGGAGCCTTTCAATAGAAAAATGCAGTCGTTGGATATCTAGATCTACCTGTTCAGAGAGCCTCTTAAGCTGAACATCATTATTTACTAGCGAGGCAATACCTAACCCCGCCGATCCTGCTATGCCTGTGGTTATGAGAGCCGGGATTAGAATTGGCACTGCTCGTTTTTGTTGTGGTTGGTTCTGTAGAAAGTGTTCCCATCCTGCCTGCCCGCCCGCTGAAATAATAAACTTGCGGAAGTAATTGGACTATTAGGCAGAGCTCTGGGTTTACATGGAAATGCACACAGTATATGCAGGGGGTTAGTCCCTTGGTGCAAGCAAACCATGTGTTGTTAGGTCCTTTATATAAGAGGTTGTTCTCTTCATTGTCATTACTCCTCGGTAAGGTAATGGTTTGGTTACAATAATTCTTATATGGTGATTTTTGTATAGGGTACTTCTCTGACACTAGACAGGTTCCTTTCCCGTGTACTTCCTGGAGAGTGATTATCCCGTCTACCCATGGACACTCTCGCCAATCTGTGACGTTAGTAAGGCCCCCGACTATAGTCCCGATTCCAAAATAATAAGGGGGTCTGGGATCTAAACATAGCCAACATTCATTTGTTGTATTTGGCTGGGTCGTATTTAGATAATCAAAAGTGGCATCTACTACTTTTACGAGGTCCCCGTATTGTTCATTAACCAGGTTTTCTCGTTCAGGCTCAGTTGGCCCGCTTGTGGTTCTCGGGTTGTCTATGGGTTCTGGATCTATAGGAGGTCTAGGGAGACTATGTTCAAAGATTTCTTTGTTGGGCCCTATTCCTTGTTGTATGTAAGGGAGTGGTCGACGTTGGACAGTGAATTCCGTACCTGGGTCTCTTCCGCTGATATATGCCCTAATTCCCCAGGTTCGTCCAAGGTCCCACCCTGCCCCGAGGATCGGCTGCCAGAGTTTTATTTTGATCTCTATGGGATTACAAGTTCCTAGGCTGCCGTAGTTACAGGCTTTAGGCCTACCGGTCCGACTGAAGGATATATAGGCGTCATGGTCGGTCCAAGGTGCAATTGTCTCACACCCCCAACTAGCACAATGGTAATTCCCTGCACCCTGACAGTTGGGTCCTCCATTGGCTGGGCAGAGGTAAAACTGAGTATATTGGAGGGCCATTTCTAAATTAGGTTCCCCGCATCCGGCAGGGTGAACTGGAGCGAAATGATAGTTTCACGGATCATTGATGGTATGGATTCCTTCCTTTGTGCTCAAACCTGTGTCAATACTACTTATCAGTTTACAAAGATCAATTCTAAAGACCGGTTGTTCTGTTGTATTGACTTCTGCTAAGATTCAGCTGGTCTGAGTATCTGTCAAGGTCCATCTCCAATTCATAGGTTGATACGGGTTTCCCTCTGTACCTGGAATTGTTATAAGCGTAACAGTAATTGACAATAATACCTGGTTTAGGGTTTTACCCTTCTGAGTTTTAGTTTTAGTCCATAGTTGTCGGATGAATTCTGCACCAGTTCCCACGTTGGCACCTGCGTGTCTTCTTTTGTCGCTCTCTTGACGTGGGATGCGTGGATCCAGGGCTTCAGGCCATCTACTTTTACCGCCGTAGGTGTCATCAGGATGACTGCGTATGGTCCCTTCTGTTAAAGTTGGATTGAGACAACCGAAGTCCAAAAATGGATCAATTGATTATTCATTTATTTAGGTAGGAAAGCAAAAGCAGCGCTGGGCGGCCGGGGAGTTGCAGCTCCACCAGGGCTCGCAAATTCAGGTAAGTTGAGCAGCCCCTTTTATTCCCCCCCCCCCCCCGAAGTTCATTTCGACACTTCAGAAAATGCCCCTTGGTTTCTTCTGCGTAAGTGGCTTTTCCCACTTGTTTGTTTCAGGCGATTTCGAAGGGCTTGGTTGCAAAATCAGTAGATACTATCTATATACAAAACACATATTGTCATGGTAACCTTTAACATTTACTTAAGATAGCATTGTGGTTTCATCTTTCTTGTCAAACAGGATGTTCTTGTGCTTTAAAACAAAAAGACCGTTGCTCGTTTAGTCGGCTTGATAGGCAAATTACTTTCTGTTACTCATTACACCTTCCAGCGGGGTTCCAGGTTTCCTACTTGATGCCGGCGGACCCATACCAGATCACCAAGTTGGTATGGATGTGGGTCAGCTGCTCCTGTGATGAATGCAGTTCGCATTAGATAGTTTAGCTTGTTTACTGATTGAAAACAGTTCCACAGCAGGGACAAAGGACAGGCCTGAAGACACAAGAAGTGGGGGGGAGATAAGATAAAGACCATCAGAGGCAAACAGAAGACACAAAGAAACTGTGATGTGGGTATGCTAATAAGTTCTGGAAAACAATGGACAGAAATTTCTTACCTACATAAACTTAGAAAAATGTATAAAGTGGGAGTAATCTCTTCAATCATTACTCGGTTATCTGCCACTAATTTTGTTCAACTATGCTTTGGAATTATCAGGCAAAGACTGGTCCAGACTAAATAGATCTTACAAAGCAAGGATTCAGGAGAGAGAAAGGTATTGATGTGAACATACCCATCAGTGAAATTGTAATGAGTAACAGAAAGTAATTTGCTGATCAAGCCGACTAAACGAGCAACTGTCTGTCTGTTCCAAAGCAGTCTATTACAGAAATCCCAGGTCAGGAATTTGGGAGGGACCAAGTGATGTATTATTTAACGGACGAGGATATATGTGTGTTCTTACTCCGACAGGACCCTTGTGGGTGCCCAGTAAATGGACCCGCGTTAGTACAGTGGAAAGGACTAACTCTGTTATGAATCAGGAAGAGAATGAGAACAATGAGCATGATTAGAGGAGTTTAGATGCTAACAGTAATCTATGGTATTGCTGCATAGATTCCATCGCAACCAAAGACTAACGTCTGGGTGATATCTGACCAGACGAGAAGCTATTTGAAAAAATTTCGAATTAGTAATAACCTGGGACTGGATAAATGGCTTAGAAACCTGGAACTCTTTGAATGGCTCTCGGAGACGGTTAAAGGAATGATACTGGTTGTAATAATTGTTAATTGTACCTTGCTTGTTACATAGTTGATAAGGAGCAGCAGGAAAGTGGTTAAATCAAGTGTTGATAGTGCAAAAAAACAAAAAGGGGGAATTGTAGAGGATTGGTTAAGAAGGAAAGGGCATCAGGACACTGGCTCTTTAAGGTTTGATATTTTGGCAGCACCTCAGTCTCAGAATAACCTTGACATTTAGAGGAAGTTGGCTTGTAGCAAGGCAAGGTGGGTAATGTAGTAAGTAGTACAGCTGAACGCAAGGCGGAACAAGAACAGAGCATGCTTGGCAATCACTACCAATAGGCACGTAGCACGTAGTAACTGCTGACCAATCAGTGTGTGAGTAGTTGACACAGACCAATAAGCACTTTACGCGTAGACTGTAACGCGGTGTATAAAAGTTGGTGGTGGGTTCGTAATAAACTGAGCAAGATCTAAACTCACATTGGGTGTGGTCTTGACTACGGCTGCTCTCCTCGCAACAAGAGAGCAAACAACAGAGCTGTCATTCGTTAAATTGGGTATTGTCTCATTAAGTTTCTAAGCATAGTGTCAGGAAAGATTAGGAGCAGACTGACAGATTCAACTGGCTCAACAACTTTGCCACAATCACACAGAAAACATTAGCTCAGCCATTACGGGTATATACAAGCTAATTTCTGACAGACATTTGCTTTTATACAAATTTGATGTCATTACATTTCACTGAGTATCCCAGCCATAAAGCAAACATACCTTGGTGTATGCCGAAAAGAGGATGAGGAGATAAGCTAGGAAGGATGAGACTGACAGAGGATTCTATGACTTGGTCTTTTTCTGTGATTGAGGGATATTCTTATCAAACAAACCATTCTAACAAAATGAAATGCACCTTGAGCCTTCTGTCAAAACCCGGATCTAAACCAAAGACTTCCCCAGGTTTTAAAGTGTCCCTTTTCCCTCCTTTAGGCTGTCATATTTCCCACTCATGAAGCACAGGAAATGGAAACGTTGCAGTACTATTATCAAGGTAATTATACTGTGCTCCAGGACCAGATTTTCCTGTGGAATATTCAGGTTGAATTTGAGGCCAGAGTAAGAATAGTGTCTTAGCATGAAATTTGAGCGAGTCATGCTTGAACTACGTAATATTTCTCTGTGGAGGTTTAAAGCTCTTGTGGAGCACTAAGCAGCCCCAGCCTCTCCTCACAGAAGCCTTTGCCACCTCTACAGGTTTTCTGGGCCAAATCTGTCCTCATTTCTCTGAGAAGCACCACATACTGTTTGTGAAGTTGGAGGGCAGAAGTCTGCTTCTTTTTGATACAGTCTCAACTATAGTCTATTTTGTGCCACAGCTCCTTAAAAATCAATGCAAGCTAAAGGGCTACCCCAGAGATGCATGGCAAGAAAAGGCTTTTGTAGCTAAAAGTGAGTTAGAAGGATGAGAAGCCTGCAGGTGTATTGTGAAAGAGAGGCTGGTTGGGAAGATTAGGGTTTGTGCTGTACTGTGGGGACCCAGGACCTTTCTGCTCTATTGTGAGCTATGCCTCTTCAGTCAAAGAACTTAAATTTGTTGCATAATGAAATTTAGGTAAAACTAACGTATAAAATAAGGAACTGCTTGGGAGTCAGACTTCTGCACGCAAACCAGAATATTCACAGGTGCCTTTCATGTCGCACAGATCCTTGTGAGGGGGCCATGCTTTTATACCAGTTGTATGCTGTACTAGTACCTCAAACAATCATGTTTCTTGCGAGTTAATACTCATCACATTGCACTTTCTGCCATGGCTGCTTTGGGGATGGTTTTTTTTCCTTTTCTGCTACCTGTCCGTGGAGAGAATCATCTCTGGTGAATGGGGCTGGAGAACAGGCCTTATGAGGAGCGGCTGAGAGAGCTGGGGTTGTTTAGCCTGGAGAGGAGGAGGCTGAGGGGTGACCTCATTGCTCTCTACAACTACCTGAAAGGAGGTTGTAGAGAGGAGGGTGCTGGCCTCTTCTCCCAAGTGACAGGGGACAGGACAAGAGGGAATGGCCTCAAGCTCCTCCAGGGAGGAGCTCTATATTCATAGCATTACACACAGAGATATAAAAAATCTGTCACAAGAGCAGTATAGATAGAACTAGTTTTACTAAAATAGCTTCTTTTTCTTGCTGTAATAAGAAATCATTTATATTTCTTGCACAGGAATTGTACATGCCATTGAGGGATTAAGGTTCCCAATACCTTACGTCGGAAATAAAGGCTTGAAGCTGTGCTATGGTAGGCATATCATTATAGTTCATTAGCTGTTGTTTTATCTTGAAGTATATAGAATAATATAGATATTAATACCCTCCCTGACTTGAAACTATGTTGTAAATTTTTTTCTCCATCTCAGAGTCAGCCTTTACCTGCAGATTTATGCTTTTCTCTCAGTAAATGTGACCAACAGAAACTAGGCAACAGAGCATTAGATCCACAGGGCGTGGGACTCCACACAGTTCTGAGATGTTTGCTTTCTCCAGATAATACCAATTCAGATTAGCAGAAAGATTGCCTCAGTGTTTAAAAGCTTTGAAATTCACCAGAAATTTAAAGATGTAGTACTTGATTTTGACAACTGTATTTTTTTAATGATGTTTGAAAGAGAAATAGATAAAATAAAGGTCATTTCAATATCAGAATATAGCTGTATCTGAACAAGTAGCTGGCACATTTTCCATGTTGGTCTGTAAGTCCTGCTCTGTTTCCCAAGTTGCCTCTAATTGGCTTCACCTGTGTGAAGGGAAGGGTTTATAGCCGTATCACAGGCACTTGCTTTGGCTTTTCCTTTCCTGATTGGTAGCGCCTATGCAGGAAATAACCGACAACCTTGATAGCGGTTGAACTGGAGGGAGAATTGCAATAGGAACCTTGTTTGTGAAAGCAGGTATCGTTTTATTTTGATTTTTTATTTTATGTTGTGGGGCGGGGCAGGGGGGTGTGGTGTGGTGGGGGGAGTGTGGTGTTGGGGGGGTGGTGGTGTGGCGGGGGGTGGGGTGTTGGGGGTTGTGTTGTTTTTACAGGTGATAGAAAAAGAGCAAAGAAACCCTTGCTTTTTCTTGTCGCTATGTGCAGTATAAACACTACCTGCCAACTTTAGAAGTTGAGTGTTGTCCCCTGTGGGAAAATATGCTTGATGTTGTTTGTAGGTGGAAGCGATTTGTTAGGGCTGGAGTGTGGTTGCAGTGGTATAAATCGCAGTTAACCTGGTAGACTCTAAACACTTTTTTGTAGCTGTAGAGTGTATTTTTAATTTAATACTGCTGTGCTGAGAACAGTCAGCTCAATTGTCCTTTTAGGTTTTCCCCAAAATAATGGAAGGGCAGGGAAAATGTAAGATTAAATGTCTTTTTCTCTGTTTAGGAGAAGAACCTTTTTTTCTCAACAACAAATCTGTATCAGCTTTTAGGAATGTCTGGAACTTCACCTTCAGCATATGATCTTTAATTTTTCAAATTATCACTATCTTCTTGGGTGCAGCTGTGCCATCTCATAATTTGGTTGGTAGCTAACATTGCAGATGAATTAGAATTAGAGAACAGACCTTTTGCTTTGATACTAGTGAAGGAACAAAGGTACTAGTGGAGGCAAACAGAATTACTACCAGATTCTTTTTTTTGTGATTCTGCCTGGTTTGTGCAGCATGAGCAGTAATAGTGCATAAAGAAGTGTCTTGACTGAATGCTCTTCTTGGTGCAAGGTCAGCCTGCAGCAGGTTTTATCAATACTAAAATTAAGAAGTCAGCTGAAACCAGATTTGTGGTCAGAAAACCAGTCAGCTAAGTAATTGTTTTCAAATTCTCTATCTAAATGATTAAACACTTTTAAGAAGAATTTCTGTAAAAAAAATTATTTTAAAAAATGTCCTTTCTTTTAATTGGTTTGCAAATAAATCTGTTTATGTAGCTTTTTTCTTTTGGTGTGCATGAAATGCCTTTTAAATAAGATATGTTTTATGGATTTCATAAAATCTGTCTTGTTCTTCTTTTATAAGGCAAAAGATTTTATTCATCAAGAGAAGAATAATACTTTGCTGATAAAGAACATATTCATTAGAGATAGGGCTTATAATTTAATGTGTGTAGGAAGTGATAAGCAATAGTTCCGATTCTCCAGTAATAGTGGCAGTTGTGATGTAGTGTGAATAATACAAAGGATTCTTCTTTTGACTCAGTTCCAGAAATATGTCTTTGCTAACTTTCGATTGTTAACTATATAAGCTGAGCTGTAATAGTGTACATAGAAAACTTAAAATGCTACTCTGCTTTTATTGCTTTACCTGACAGAAACTCTTTTTATAGTATTAATTCTAATACAGAATTACGGGGGTCGCGAACGATGTGTTTCCCGCCTGGAAGCAGTACAGAGAAATTCCTCTGTAGAAAAGAATCATTGTCAGCGTTGCTGGCATTTTATTACTTTCCCCATTATTTTGACTGTTTCACAGCAGTCATAAAACAGATATTCGTCAGTAAAAAATCAATATGTTAGAGTATTTCAATTCACTAATGGCCAAATCCTCTGGACAGGGCAGTAAATAGCTGTAAATTACTTTCAGAGAAAAACATTTCAGGAAATCCAGCTTTCTAAAACTGCCAGAGACCTGAATACAAAGAAGAGGTGGAAGAACTATAATTTCTTGACATATCTGAAAGATTATTTGGCTGACTTATACTGGCTTTTTTTGGGCAAGATTATTCAAGGTTTTTAAAGGGTTTAAAATTCCTATAAAGTTTCTGGAATGCAATGTTTCATAAAGAAAAAGAAAGAGAAGAACTAAAAAGTTAAGTTCTCTTGCTGTGTGCGGCAAGTGGTAGTGCTTGTTTTCAAAACTATTTAGAAGGCTTTAAATCCTGCTCAGTCTGTTAAAATTCCAGGTTCTTCCAAAAATCACATCATCTTTAATACGTTATGACCTTGGTTTATTGTTTTGATTTTTTTCAGAGTTTTTCTCTCTTCCCTTCCTTAGTTCATAATGTGACTGACAAAATTAGCACTGGTTCTGCTATTTGTGTAAAAAAATTCCACAGGAAATTCAGTTCTGTTGGGAAAACCTTACACAAGAAGCAGCTTTTATAACCATCCCAGTCTAAATTTGGCAACTTCTAAAGTTTTCATAGGTGATGCTTACAACTCCTTTAGAAAGGCTTTATAAACCGATTTGTACCTTTGATGCTTTCAAAATCTTGGTTTAATCTAGGGGCTTGCTTTTGCACAAAAATCATCTTATTTATATCTGCTTTTAAGAGCTTGCTTTTTCCTTTTCAGCTTTGTTACTGCTTTCTCTATTTGCTCCATTGGTGTGGGCTCTAAGGCTCTCCTGATGCCTCCTTTATACAAGCTGATTCCTTCTGTTCGTTGAAATCCTTCTATGAAATTCAGTTTCACAGTCTTATCTGGTTTAACTAGATTTTGTAAAATTTCAGTTGATTTTTCTCATGGAACACATTGCGATATTTTTTAGTATTGGTGAATCTACATTTACAGTGGGGGCCTCTAAGCTTGCATCCTCGTTTTAAGTAATTAATTAAAAAAATGTATCTGTGTTGTGTTCTATCTGAAATTTTGGTCTATTTGTTTTGGTCATAATTACAGAATCTTAGATCAAAGACTTGTTGGATACCTTTTTTTTTCTCCTTTCTCTGATCCTTAGGGTTTGTCTACAGAGGTGCAGACAGTTGTCTTTGCTGCTAGCCAGCTGGATGCAAGCCAGTTCTTCAAAAGCCACGTGGCAGAATTGTTGTGATTATGAGCTGCAGCTACTGTGTCCCGCCTCTTGGTTCAGGCAAGATAGATGTGTCTGTGTTAATTTATTTGTCAGCCTATTCTGGGATAGAAAGAGCTGGAATTGCCTTTTAAAGTGCATTCTTTAAGGAGTAATACCATACAAGGGATAAATGAAGTACTGTATACATAACTGAACATCGTTGTGGGGGCTGTCAAATTTCTATTAAGTATTTAAAAGGTTTTCTTCTTTTTCATTTTAGTATTGCCTTTTTGGAAATGATGCTTCCTTTCTCTCAGAAAGAAACATTTTCCTAGAAAATTTTAAGTATAATTCTTTCTTTTTCAAAAAAACCCAACTCTAAATATTTTATAACAGTATTTTAAAAATGTTTCACTTGCATTGAAAAAGTACTAATTTTAGTGCTTGGCACTGTCGGAATAATGTGTTTGCCTAGCAGGTTTGGTCCAAGATGGATAGAAACATTAGATTTTTGATAGTATGCATGTAACTTCCCTGGCACCATGGTCCAAAGGCAGACTTTGATTATTTTTTCCCATTATTAGAGGCAGCAGAGCTATATGTCTTCTGGCAATGACAAGTTTAGTTTCTTGCTTATGAAGTCTAATGCTATATTATAGTGTGTTAAGGATCTAAGGGATGAAGGGTTTATGTGGAGAGAAAATAATCAGTGGAAAACATAACTTGCTGGATTGAGAAGACCTGTTTTTGAATTTGTACTTAATTTATATTTGTTATATTTCAATTTACCTATGTTAGAATACATTAAGGTATACCTTAGTGTTCAAGTAGGGCTCCTAAGTAAGATAACTTCAGAAAAGAAATGTACTTATATATGTTTAGAAACTTCTGGTCATTTCACAGAATACTTACTTTTGGACCTTGAAAATTGTGTTTATAATTACATGGCTGTGCAGGAATTTGCACAAGAATTGGCACAACAAGGAATTTGCACAAGAATTGGCACAACAACCCTATGCAGTGCTACAGACTGGGAGAAGTCTGTCTAGAAAGCTGCCTGGAGGAGAGGGACCTGGGGGTGTTGGTTGACAGCCGACTGAATATGAGCCAGCAGTGTGCCCAGGTGGCCAAGAAGGCCAATGGCATCTTGGCTTGTATCAGAAACGGCGTGACCAGCAGGTCCAGGGAGGTTATCCTCCCTCTGTACTCGGCACTGGTGAGACCGCTCCTCGAATACTGTGTTCACTTCTGGGCCCCTCACCACAAGAAGGATGTTGAGGCTCTGGAGCGAGTCCAGAGAAGAGCAACAAAGCTGGTGAAAGGGCTGGAGAACAGGCCTTATGAGGAGCGGCTGAGAGAGCTGGGGTTGTTTAGCCTGGAGAAGAGGAGGCTGAGGGGTGACCTCATTGCTCTGTACAACTACCTGAAAGGACGTTGTAGAGAGGAGGGTGCTGGCCTCTTCTCCCAAGTGACAGGGGACAGGACAAGAGGGAATGGCCTCAAGCTCCGACAGGGGAGGTTTAGGCTAGACGTTAGGAAAAAATTCTTTACAGAAAGGGTCATTGGGCACTGGAACAGGCTGCCCAGGGAGGTGGTTGAGTCACCTTCCCTGGAGGTGTTTAAGGCACGGGTGGACGAGGTGCTGAGGGATATGGTTTAGTGTTTGATAGGAACGGTTGGACTCGGTGATCCGGTGGGTCTCTTCCAACCTGGTTATTCTGTGATTCTGTGATTCTGTGAATAAAGTGCAACTATGTGAAGGAGAGAGAACAGGAATAATATTGACATGTAAACAGGGTATCTTCAGATTATATTAAGAAATTTGCAACAAAAGGGGGAAAATTTTCACTTCAATGAATTAAATATGAAAACTTGTCCCTCAGAGGCACTTAGTCTGACCTCAAATACATTAATCTTTTGAGGGTTCTAGTTTTTCATAACAATTTTCTTTTGAGTACTGATGACGTCCAATGCCTGGATTGTGAATGGAACCATGTTATGAAGGGAAATATTGTTGTTCAATAATGGTATAATAATAACTGACCATGGCAGGGGGGTTGCAACTGGATGATCTCCAGGGTACCTTCCAACACAAATCATTCTATACTATTCTATTCTATTTGCTGGCTGAGGGAAAGGCTGTGGATGTGGTCTTCCTGGACTTCAGTAAAGCCTTTGACACAGTTTCTCACAGCATTCTGCTTGAGAAACTGTCAGCCTCTGGTCTGGACAGGTGCACACTCTCCTGGGTGGAAAACTGGTTGGCTGGCCGGGCCCGGAGAGTGGTGGCAAATGGTGTGAAATCCAGCTGGAGGCCAGTGACAAGTGGGGTTCCCCAGGGCTCAGTGCTGGGTGCAGCCCTGTTCAATGTCTTTATCAATGACCTGGATGAAGGCATCGAGTGCACCCTTAGCAAGTTTGCGGACGACACTAAGCTGGGTGGAAGTGTCGATCTGCTGGAGGGTAGGGAGGCTCTGCGAAGGGATCTGAATAGGCTGGACCGCTGGGCTGAGACCAATGACATGAGGCTTAACAAGGCCAAATGCCGGGTCCTGCACTTGGGGCACAACAACCCTGTGCAGTGCTACAGACTAGGAGAAGTCTGTCTAGAAAGGTGCCTGGAGGAGAGGGACCTGGGGGTGTTGGTTGACAGCCGACTGAACATGAGCCAGCAGTGTGTCCAGGTGGCCAAGAAGGCCAATGGCATCTTGGCTTGTATCAGAAACGGTGTGACCAGCAGGTCCAGGGAGGTTATTCTCCCTCTGTACTTGGCACTGGTGAGACCGCTCCTCGAATCCTGTGTTCACTTCTGGGCCCCTCACCACAAGAAGGATGTTGAGGCTCTGGAGCGAGTCCAGAGAAGAGCAACAAAGCTGGTGAAGGGGCTGGATAACAGGTCTTATGAGGAACGGCTGAGAGAGCTGGGGTTGTTTAGCCTGGAGAAGAGGAGGCTGAGGGGAGACCTCATTGCTCTCTACAACTGCCTGAAAGGAGGTTGTGGAGAGGAGGGTGCTGGCCTCTTCTCCCAAGTGACAGGGGACAGGACAAGAGGGAATGGCCTCAAGCTCCTCCAGGGGAGGTTTAGGCTGAACATTAGGAAAAAATTTTTCACAGAAAGGGTCATTGGGCACTGGAACAGGCTGCCCAGGGAGGTGGTTGAGTCACCTTCCCTGGAGGTGTTTAAGGCACGGGTGGACGAGGCGCTGAGGGGGCATGGTTTAGTGTTTGATAGGAATGGTTGGACTCGATGATCTGGTGGGTCTCTTCCAACCTGGTTATTCTATGATTCTATGATACTTCTATGTTTCTATGAAGTTGTCAACTTCGTGTTACCAGTCAGTATTTAGATGCATCTCATAAACCTTTTGAATTCTGAGACGATTTTTGTATGTTCAGATCAATGAAATGATGAAAAGTAAACACATCCATCCTTATTTCTGACTTGCAATATAGGTTGAATTAATCAGCTACGCGACTATTTCAGTGTAGGTTAGTCTAGTCATGTACACCACAGGAGAGCACAACTGAATTCAGTGTGTCACGGATAGACTGCATGGGATCTGTCTTGGCAGCAATCCTTAAAACTGATTTCTATAATACTAGTATCCTCAGCATATAGATTGGAATGATGAAACAAAACTAAAACAAATGAAATTATGGTATGAAATGGCTAACACCACCTTTGAAATGGTATGTTTTCACTCTTTAGTGTTATCTTTAAAGAACAGATGTATTCAGATAAGCATATGTACTGTAAAGTATACATATCTTAAGTTACAGAAGTGACAATAAAGCAGATTGTAAGCAGAGTTACCCTTTAAATAGAAGAACAATAAAGAGCTGCAAAGGAAAAATTAACTAGGAGAAAAAAATCTCCTACATAGAAGTCAATATCCTGTATGTTTGCTGAACCAATATCAAATGCTTTCAAGAAATGATCACAAAATGAAATATTCTACTAGCTAGATGTTGTTCTTTGCTGATAATTACTTTTTGATTTGAAATGGTATCTCTAATTTTCATCATAATAATTTATCTAGTGCAAGCTTATGAAGCGGGTGGAAAGTATTGACACGATAAAGCTAAAATTATTACTTCTTACTGGAAAAAAAGGTATCTAAATATCTGGCTGAGTTCTTTGCAGGTCTGACTTCAGAGGGAATGGTGAATGATGATTTTCTTTGAAAAAGAGACCACTTTTAAGTCCTTTAAAATTTTCTTCTGAAATCAGATCTGTGTAAGTGGAGTCATATGAACACAAAATTTCATTATGCAACTAGGGCATAAAATCACATTAAAGGATCATTATCATTAGTAGTAAGGGTGGCTTGGCAAAAATTTTGACTCTGAATTGGGTCAATCTGAACTGTCATGCAGATTTGTGATTTCCTCCACTGCTTCCAGCCAACAAAAAGAAAAAATGCTGTTTGGTTGTTTCTTGTTAGAAATAGTTATAGTTACTAACTATTTTTATATCATATATCAGGTTTTGGGTTTATGTTTTTTGTTAAATTTATTTCGGGATTTAAAAAAAATGTTTATTCTTACATGAACTACTAGATTAAAACTTCAGTAACAGCAATGTGATCGTGCCAGAGAAGTTTAATAATTAGTTCAAAGCATGTATTTGAAGAGAAAAATATTTAAAAAAAAAATCCATCCCGTGCATCTCGCTTATTGTAGCCAAGCAAAAGGCAGGAGGGCAAGACAAAGCAACTGGTTACACTGCAGAATTTGCTGCTGCCACCTGATTTCCCATAATTAATTTCCTGCTCTGTCATAATGCAGAAATAATAGTAGTGATTCAGAAGAGAGCAGAGAGAAGATGTAAACCTTCAGAAGTAGCTTGAGAATTGTTTCAGCCATAACTTAATGAGGTTCATAGTTTTATTTATTTTTTTGAAGTATGGCAACAAGTTATATTAATATAGCCAAGCAAACTTAAACAGCCTATATAAATAGTAAAAGACTCATTGTTTGTGAGTATTCAGGATGCTTGTCTGCATTGGAGGTAGGCAGAGGGAAGAAATCTTGATTCAGATTTCTGATGGCAAATCTTATGCACATTTTCCTGGATTATCGTTAAATACTTTAAGCATGTAGGAATGTGGGCTTTTTTTAGTCGTACGAACTCCCTGATACAACTGAAAATGCGCTGTTTGGAAATGCTTATGTGCTCACAGAAACTCAAACTTTGAATAGTTAATACTCTTTTGGCAATATTTGTCAAGGGACTTTCATAAGATATAAAGATCCTTGAAAATGAGCAGCTTCTAATAACTGCACAGGAAAAGAAATAGTGAATGCAAATTGAATAAATGTTTGATATTGTAAGGAAACAATGTGTGTAGTGTATATATATTTATCTAAATTGCTGAATACCCTGTTTCGTGTTTTGGTTGTAAGCAGGGCAGTCTCCAAGAATTGAAGTGCTGAAGAAATTGTTAATGTTGACAACATAACCTGAAAATTTAATTAGCTCAGAATATTGAATACTAGTCTGGAAGCTGTATGTGATTATCCACAAATCATTTACATGTGACTCATTAGAAAGTCACTTGAAAAAAGCAAAGTCCATGTTATCAATACTTAAAGTAGACAGGCTTTAACTGGTAACTAATTTGACATCTGCCTTTAGTAAAAGAAACTTTGTACTACATGTGCTAGTAGCCAAAATGTCATTTTCTTTAGTATAACATGTAAAAAGTAATAGCTCTTAATCCAAAAGCAAAGTGTAAACTGTATTCTCTTTCTGAGATGTTTTTTACTTCATTGAAATGATGGGCATTTGACTTCTGTGTTTGAAAGTAATTAAGGTGTTTGCTTCTTTATTTTGAAACGTAGAGGTGTGTAACGGTTAAAGCCCGATACTGTTAACAGGAGTATTTCCTATTGATTAGAACAAACTAGTGTTAGATTTAGGGGTTTATAGCAAGACTGTGTCACTTCAGATAAAAGAATCAAAATTCATTTTTATAAACCTCTGCATGATTAAGTGTGTGCCTATATATAGCACATACAGGTTTGTGTATATACAAGTAGTACATCTTTCACGTTTCCTTCTTCTTCCAGAAGTGTTTATCTATTTTCATCTTTGCTGTGGTACTGCAGGAATTTGCGTATGCTTACTACAAGTAACTTGGAACAATCAGTTAAAGCCTCAGTTCATGTTCAGAACATCAGTTCATGTTCTCTAGAGCTCATCTAATTCCTTCCTGGATCTCTGCAGCAGCCTATGGCTTCTCACGTGTTAGTATGAAAGAAGTCCCATTTTCATTTTCAATCTGTAAAATGCTGATTTCTCGTTTGCTCTAGCTCATGTTTTAAGAGACAATGACTAATAGTTCACCATTTACCTTCTAAAATGTAACTTGATCACCTCATCATCAGAGCTTTTGCACTTGAAAATGTGCACGTTAGTGAATAAAGTTGGTTTCATACTAACAGCAGAAGGGAATTAAACTATTGGTTATATTTAGAAGGAGATATTTTGGTTGTTGGGTTTTTCCTTCTCACCAAAGGTCTGTCACTGTAGGCCTGTACCAGAATTCGTGTGTTGTTTAAACCTCTGGCTCTGGGGAGATACCTTCAGCCACAGACAGAATCACCGGAACTGTTTTTCTTTATGGTTGTACTCTGGTCATGTGTATCCCCTGAACTCCTCATCTTGCCAACTGCTTCTCTGATGATGTATAGTTGCAACATGTCTTCAGTGTGCTGTAAGTACCTATTATGCCGCTATATGTCATTAGAGACCCTTCTCTCAAGACAGGTTACTATTATATGTCACTAAAATGATGGCTGGTGGGAACAGGCATCCCAGAGAGGGAATCTTAGTATTTTATGTGGGGAAAAAATCCTAGTGTATAGGTGAGTTGGAAAAAAAAAATACAATAGGTGGGAGTTGTAACATAAGTAATATTAAAAATAAATATTATTTGTAATATAAATTTTGTATTTAGAAAGAGTTTCTAGGTCATAGAAAAAGCTCATGCACAGCAGGAAATATTTATAACTGAAATTTTTATGCATAAGATGTTCTGTGCTGTGCTGGATCTCGCTGAGTTATGGCAGGTGTGGCCAGTCTGTGCGGAACAGAGTTTGAGAACCATTCTGAAATTAGAGAGGGCTGTAGATGTTTTCAGTATCCAAGTAAGTACAAAATTTGCGGTATGAATCTGCCTCCAATGCTATATTAAAGCTGCATAACTTCCCTAGTGTCTCAGAACTAATCATTTTAAGTGATGACAAGTTTGAGAAGCTGAGTGCTGAGAGGAAGCTGTGGCTTCTGTCATAAGAACTTCCAAACGTATGGAAACTACAAGCAACTGTGCAGGCACATACAATTCCCATTGAAGTTGAATTTATCCGGGAACGGAGTTTGTCTTGGAATGTTTGCTGTAATCTTAAAAGTCTTTGTTAACTTTTCTTGTTAGTGAGCATTTTGCAAATACATACCCATTAACACCTTTCTAATGCAAATACGTTTCCTGCTTGGTAACATAAAAATGAATTGAACTTCAAAAATAATAAGTGTGAGGACTGCACACGTGTGTGTTTGAAGATTTGGAATGGGATGTTTTCTCTCTTTCCACACTAACGAGAGCATTCATCAGAGATTTAGGCTGCTGAAAGCTGCTTGCCCTTCCCCTCTTCTCAGTGCAGCTCACAGGATGTCTTTTCCTCTGTAATTGCGGTAGAAATGTTTACCTAAAAACCAAATGGTTAAAAAACAAGACTGCAACTCCATAATGCTAATATCTATCCTTAGAGATTTACACTGTTTTATAGCTAGTGGAACATTAAGCCTCATCACTTTCCTATTATCTCTATTAGAATTAGACACTGGTACAACTTCTGCATACTTAGTATTCTGTGATTCCAAAGTGCATAATACAGACGTTACTGAATGGAGTGAGGCTTCTGTTTGTTTCTCTATGTGCTCTTGTGATTATGATGGTATTTCTAATCTAAAACCAAAGTAAACATTCATGTGTGTACATATTGTTGATGAACAAGTAGAACAGTTTAGATTCTTGTCAGATTCACCATAATGTTGTGTGTGTCTGCGTGTTCTAGCTTTTCCTTAATTCAATTTTCCACTTTCCTGGAATATTTCCAGACTTAGTACAGAAAAAAAGAAAAAAATCTAAATCTTGGTCTATTTAATATTAGCTTTAGTTGTGTGATTCAGTTGTTGTAGAGGACGTTCTGGATTTATAGAACTCGTGCTAGAATTAGGAAGGGAAAAAACTGTGAAGGTAAAGGAACATCAAGAAGAAACGCTGGGATACTTTGAATTTGACATATCAAAATATTCAAACCAGCTTTTAAATCAAACTGTGAATCTCTGAACTTCTGTTAGATGCAGATACAAATATATGTATGTTTTTTCTAGATGTGAATGCTGACTCTTAAACAACTGACAGAGATTGGAGAAATGTATACAAGAAAAGGGAATCGGGTATGGCTTTGTGAGCATGTTCTCTTAATGTGTTATGTCAACACCATCTGTTGACTAGGGACAGAGTGAGTCTAGCCTGCATTGCTTCCACATTAAATTTACATTATTGCCAGCAGTGTTACAAGGATGAGAGGTAGGCCACAGTGTTATAGGTATCTCGGGTCAGGCTGCAATGTACAGCATGCATGAGGGGGTACTTGGGTCTTTGTATATCTGCATATCTACATAGGGCTGGCACCACTTGTTATGGAATGAACATACTGAGTGCTATTTTTCTGTTGATGTCTTACTATATCTTGAATCTCAATACATATGTATATAAAATCTCATGCATTAACAACTGCGTTAGGCTAATCTGAGATTTTGTTAAAATATCAACTGTCTTTAGAAGAATTCTATTTATTCTATTCGCGTTCTTCCCCAGATGTCTTTCTACCTTTAAAATTTAATCTCAAAGACTATGCCTTTATATTGAAATCTGAGTCTAATCAAGAGCAAAGCGGATAACATAAGTAATTATTATAACATCATTTCAATAACTTAACGTTAAAAGTAAACTTCTGTTCTGACGTGATGCTATGGGATCTTCTGAACCCATTGATAACTTCTGATCCGGGGAACACCTTTAAAGTTATAGATTCTTTCAATTGAGGGTGATTTTAAAGTTCTAGGTGGTGTTTTCTAGAAACAGACTTTTTCCCCAGTCTCCTGGGTTTTTTACGTTTATAGATATCATACTAACACACGCACCATTAAGTGTAAAAAGTATAACTTAAACCCCAAACAGCTCTTAGTTTCTTTTTTAAGCTATCAAGTCAATATTTCTTCTTTTCAAATTAATTTCTTTTCGTTATGGTTTCCATCTGTAATGCTCTGACTGTGCTGTCATTTGGAGATTGTCTCTTGATTTACTGCATAACTTCTGAGGTAATGCTCGTTATCTGAATGCTTTTTGTAGCGCTATAAACTGGTAGTAAAGGCACAAAATCTCAGTCAAATTGAAATCCAACCCTGTCCAAGACATACTTATTGTTTTAAGTCCTAGATGAACTGAAAAATACATTATTTTTAAAGCTGTATTTTGTGCTTGGATAAATTGCCCTCTCACTAACTCAGCGGGCTGCTGGAGCTGGTGTGTCCGAACACCACCCACCAGCCAACCGCAAGGTTGGGGCAACAAGACATGGGGAATGGCAGCAAGTTCCTGCCCGACGAAGGAAACTTGCTCCCCTCACCTAGACAACAAAACCCCAGATGCCCCTGAAGAACAAATACGAAGCACTGCAGGTGGAATCCACCCCCAAAGATGAGGATGATGGCTCCCACAGCCTAGAATCTTTCCCTAGGCTGCACCATCCTCAAAAAACCATAAAAAGATCCTCCATTAAGAAGAGGAGGAGAGTGATTGTTGTAGGGGACTCACAGAATCACACAGAATAACCAGGTTGGAAGAGACCCACCGGATCATCGAGTCCAACCGACTCCCTCCTAAAAGGAACGGAGGGACCCATCTGCAGACTGGACCGCTCCACAGAGAGGTCTGCTGCTTACCTAGGGCATCGGTGAAGGAGGTAGCTAGAAAACTTCCTTCCCTGGTCCAAGAGACAGACTACTATCCTCTGATAGTATTCCAAATTGGTAGTGATGATATAGAGAATAGAAAGCCCAAAGCCATCAAAGAGAGACTTCAGGGCTCTAGGGAGAACGATGGAGGGCTCTGGGGCTCATAGTATTTAGCTCCATTCCAAGGCTAAATACAGAGGAGCAGGAAGTCAAAGAGAAGAATTTGATCAATGCCTGACTCCGAGCCTGGTGTGAGGAGAGGGGCTTTGGCTTCTTTGATCATGGGGTGGCTCACGCACCCCCAGGCTTTCTTACTAGGGTTGGGACGCGTGTGTCTCCTAGAGGGGCTAAAGCCCTTGCTAAAAATCTAGCAAGGCTCATGAACCGAGCTTTAAACTAGATGTGAAGGGGGAGGGGGATGAGACAAGGCTAGACAGGAGTGAGTCTGGAAATGGGGCACAGGTGACTCAGAGATGGTGTACATCACCACACAGCAAGTGGGGGCGATTACACCTGGGGATGGCAAGGAAGATAGGGGCACTCTGACATTAGCTACTCCAATGACCAGGCAATTGGGAATAAACTCTATTCCCTCTATGAGGGCTGAAGGTTCGCCAGTCCAGCTGAAGTGCATTTACACCAATGCACACAGCATGGGGAATAAGAAGGAGGAGTTGGAAGCTGTCATAGGGCAAGGAGGCTATGATGTCATTGCCATCACAGAAACATGGTGGGATGACTCATATAACTGGAGTGCAGCTATGGTGGGGTACAAACTCTTCAGGCAGGACAGGAAGGGTAGGAGAGGCAGCAGGGTAGCCCTCTTTGTAAGGGAGGACTTGGACACTGTTGAGATGGATTATGGTAATGAGGAGATTGAGTGCCTGTGGGTTAAAATCAGAGGAGCCCATAAGAAGGCAGATTTTGTGATGGGAGTCTGTTACAGACCACCCAGCCAAGGAGAAGCAGCTGATGAGCTCTTCTATAAACATCTGGGGTTAATCTCTGGATCGATGCCTCTTGTTCTTGTGGGAGACTTCAATCTTCCAGATATCTGTTGGAAGTACAATAGAGCAGAAAGGAAGCAGTCCAGGAGGTTCCTGGAGTGCGTGGAAGACAACTTCCTCGCACAGCTGGTGAATGAATCGACAAGGGAAGGTGCCCTCCTGGACCTGCTGTTACTGAACAGAGAAGGCCTTGTGGGGGATGTGGCGGTAGGACACAGTGATCATGAGATGATAGGGTTTTCAGTTCTAGGTAAGGTGAAGACGGGGATTAGCAGGACAGTAGCACTAAACTTCCAGAGGGCAGACTTTGGACTGTTCAGAAGGCTGGTTGGCAAAGTCCCGTGGGAGGCAGTCCTTAAGGGCAAGGGAGCCCATGAGGGCTGGGAGCTCTTCAAAAAGGAAATCCTCACAGCTCAGGAGAAAGCCATCCCCATGTTCCGGAAAAAAAGCCAGCAGGGGAGAAAGCCAGCTTGGTTGAACAGAGAGATCTTGAGTGACATCAAGAAGAAGAGACATGTTTATGGGTTTTGGAAGAAGGGACAGGGGTCTTGGGTGGACTACAGGAGGGAAGAGAG
Source organism: Phaenicophaeus curvirostris (assembly GCF_032191515.1). Taxonomy (NCBI): domain Eukaryota; kingdom Metazoa; phylum Chordata; class Aves; order Cuculiformes; family Cuculidae; genus Phaenicophaeus; species Phaenicophaeus curvirostris. The sequence goes on along the minus strand of NC_091423.1, from coordinate 3,155,233 downwards.
ATTGTGCAGGGGAAGAATCAGAAGGGCTAAGGCCCAACTAGAAATCAGATTGGCAAAGTGTGTGAAAGATAATGAAAAATCTTTCTATGAATCCATTAACAATATAAGGAGGACTAGGGAGACCATACAGTCCCTATTGGACGCAGACGGAACAACAGTGACAGGGAATGAGGAAAAGGCTGAGGTACTTAATGCCTTCTTTGCCTCAGTCTTTAATTGTAAGGAAAGTTGTTCCCTCTGTGTACAAACCCAGGAGTTAGAGGAGCAGAATGAGGTTCCCATTATCCAAGAGGAGGTGGTCAGAGCCCTGCTTGCCCAGCTAGACACTCACAAGTCTATGGGGCCAGATGGGATCCACCCAAGGGTATTAAAGGAGCTGGTGGATGTGCTGGCCAAACCCCTTTCTATCATCTTCCAACAGTCCTGGAAGACTGGGGAAGTTCCACTGGACTGGAGGCTGGCTGATGTTGTGCCCATCTACGAGAAGGGTCGCAGGGAGGATCCAGGGAACTACAGGCCTGTCAATCTGACCTCAGTGCCAGGGAAAATCATGGAACAGGTGATCTTGAGTGCCATCATGAAGCACATGCAAGAGAACCAGGTGATCAGGCCCAGTCAACATGGGTTCACAAAAGGCAGGTCTTGCCAAACTAACCTGATGGCCTTCTATGACAAAGTGACTCGGCTGCTGGATGAGGGAAAGGCTGTGGATGTGGTCTTCCTGGACTTCAGTAAAGCCTTTGACACAGTTTCTCACAGCATTCTGCTTGAGAAACTGTCAGCCTCTGGTCTGGACAGGTGCACACTCTCCTGGGTGGAAAACTGGTTGGATGGCCGGGCCCAGAGAGTGGTGGGAAATGGTGTGAAATCCAGCTGGAGGCCAGTGACAAGTGGGGTTCCCCAGGGCTCAGTGCTGGGTGCAGCCCTGTTCAATGTCTTTATCAATGACCTGGATGAAGGCATTGAGTGCACCCTTAGCAAGTTTGCGGACGACACTAAGCTGGGTGGAAGTGTCGATCTACTGGAGTAGGGTAGGGGGGCTCTGCGAAGGGATCTGAATAGGCTGGACCGCTGGGCAGAGTCCAATGGCATGAGGTTTAACAAGGCCAAATGCCGGGTCCTGCACTTGGGGCACAACAACCCTATGCAGTGCTACAGACTAGAAGTCTGGCTGGAGAGCTGCCTGGAGGAGAGGGACCTGGGGGTGTTGGTTGACAGCCGACTGAACATGAGCCAGCAGTGTGCCCAGGTGGCCAAGAAGGCCAATGGCATCTTGGCTTGGATCAGAAATGGTGTGACCAGCAGGTCCAGGGAGGTTATTCTCCCTCTGTGCTTGGCACTGGTGAGACCACTCCTTGAATTCTGTGTTCATTTCTGGGCCCCTCACCACAAGAAGGATGTTGAGGCTCTGGAGCGAGTCCAGAGAAGAGCAACAAAGCTGGTGAAGGGGCTGGAGAAACAGGCCTTATGAGGAGCGGCTGAGAGAGCTGGGGTTGTTTAGCCTGGAGAAGAGGAGGCTGAGGGGAGACCTCATTGCTCTCTACAACTACCTGAAAGGAGGTTGTGGAGAGGAGGGAGCTGGCCTGTTCTCCCAAGTGACAGGGGGCAAGACAAGAGGGAATGGCCTCAAGCTCCACCAGGGGAGGTTTAGGCTGAACATTAGGAAAAAATTCTTCACAGGAAGGGTCATTGGGCACTGACAGAGGCTGCCCAGGGAGGTGGTTGAATTGCCTTCCCTGGAGGTGTTTGAGGGACGGGTGGATGAGGTGCTAAGGGGCATGGTTTAGTGTTTGATAGGAATGATTGGACTCAATGATCCGGTAGGTCTCTTCCAACCTGGTGATTCTGTGAAATTTTGGAGCTTTGGTTAGTTTATCACTGTTGCTCTGTCTTTTTTGTGACTAGTCTGTATAACTTCTGTCTCTGTTGAAACATTTTATATATATATATAAAATTGGTTTAGCTGTACTGTCTGGTGCAACTGCCCATAAAATACAGAAAAATGTGAGGGAGTAAGTATGAGAAAGCTGAGAGCTCTGCGTCAAATCTTGCTTTCCTTTGTTTTCCCTATGTTTGTACATTTGGGTGTCTCTGTAGTGATCCTCTCAGCTTTTTCTTTAGTCATGAAAATTATTAAGATTATATGCTAAATAGAAAAAGTAAGCAGAAATGACCTTCTAAAATAAGGTAGAGATATTTAAATGAATAAATAATTATGAGAGAAGAGAGAATCCTTTCATTACTGCTGTCAAATTTATGTTGTGTATTCTGAGTTGCATCCTTTCTTTGCTAAATCTAGTAATAAGATGTTTTGCTTTGGAAGTCATTGATAGTGAAAGGATAAATAGTTTTTGAACGTTAGTTGAAGACAGTTAGGAAGATGGTATCTTTAACTTATTTCTTTTTATGTTGAGTATTCTTTCATTCCACTTGAGTATCTCTTGTGTAAGTCTCTGACTTGCTTATTTCAGGGTAGGGATTTGAACTTGGCTATTTCCCAGGTGGGTTTTAAAAACATTTGATTATTGGTTATTTTGGGATAAACAGTGATTCATCTGATTCATTCTAATAGCTTCCCTGTGCTAGAGCAGCTTTGTTTCTTGTAAATGATTAAATACTTTTTTAGCCCTGACAAAGGAATAGAAGAGTGCTTAGCCTATTTAAGCAGTTCAACCTTTTGTGTTGCTAATTTACACAGGCTTGATTCATGGCTGGAGCTAGCAACTGAAAACTTCACTGCTCTTGGACTTGAAATGCACGTGTTGTGTGTGTTTATGGGTGTATTTTTTTAGAATTATGACACATTAAGCATTTTCACAGAATTTTGCAGCACCTAGTCAGCAACAAAAAGCATATGGTCCATGTGCTTAACAGGCACAAGTGTTTCAAAGAAGCATAAAACTGCAATAGCTGAACATCTGGCCCTCATCTGAGGGTGCATGTACCCTTAGCATCAGTTTAGGTTTATTTTTATCATTTTCTGTGTTGCTTACCATATGGATTAAAATTGCTATTAAATATTTGGATGTAGTCTCAAATTCTCTTACACATTTTAGACATCATATTACATGACCTATTAATGATACCACTTCTGGCAAATGTTACACTTGTATTCAGCTTGTATTCAGATGATCACATTAACTTTTATTTGCCTGTTGCAAGTAGATTGACTGTTTGGCCTTTTGTCTGCTGACTTTATAAACTTATGCCATTTGACTCATTTGGACTCAAGTCACTAATGAGGCAAAGAGGACACTTTTCATCTGAAGATATCTATTTCCATTAGGTGCCTCTTTGAATTGGGCTTTTGTTTAATCTGTGATGCAAAAGCTTAATATTTCCTTGAGTTTAATATTTCTATGGAGTGTCGTGGAATCTATGTAGTAGAGAAGGTCTTAAGAGTTTTCTGTCTTCAGGAGCCAAAAGATTTGTTGTATTACTCTGTCCAGCAAGTCAGTAGCAGATACTTGTCTATTGACCGCTAGGGAATGAGGGTAATAGGAGAAATGATTATAGGATGAAGAACTTTCTTGCCTCTTGAATAAAGCCTATCTTCTTGACCTGAGAAGACAAATACTGTGGCAAAACCAGATTTTCTTGGAAGAGAAGATTTCTTCCTTCTTGTTTTGGAAGCGCTCAAGAGCTTGGTGTGCATTCTGGGGGTGTGCCATTTCTATGACTTTGTCGAGAGCTTTCTAGAAACATTTTTTTTTTTGCCTCTCTCCTGTCCATGCCAGGTTTCTGATGCTATTTCCTGATCCTGTCTAGGAATTCCCAAAGCACTTTCTACGATTTTTCTGTCTGCTTTTTAGTAATACCTTAATGAGTTTTCAGAAATGTCACACCTGCTTTTTTTGGTATCCCTCTCTATATTTTTCTCTAGTGTTTTCCATGAACTACCCCTTTTCAGTCTCAGGACTCCCACCTGCTTTCTAGGAACTTTCTGTGGTGTTTTATAGGAATTCTAGAAAGAATCTGAGAAGCAGATCTGGAGAAACTTGAACTTGATGAAGGCCTGTTTTTTTATTTTTCCCATCATTCAAACAAACTCAGTGTTCTAAAAATATAAAATACTTTGTAAATGATAATGTGCTGGCTACAGTGGCTTGTCACCTCTGCCTGTATGACATATTCTTTATACCCTCTATCTAGTTTGCTTCTTTTATATTACAAGCTTGTAAAGACAATTATTTTTGTGGTCTAGAATTGAATCCAGTGAGATTCCCACCTTTCTTATCTCTTAGATATTACCATCATGATAACGATTGTAGTAAGAGTTGGAGGGCAGTACGTAGTGTAGAAGGGAGGAAAGTTATGCGCAAATAGTGCTGTACCTGCTTGTAGCCAAAAAGGCTTCAGATTTAGTCAGTGTGTTACAAAGCACAGTAACGGTGATAAAATTGCTGTTAAGATGGGAAGAGAGTGAGAAGCAGGAAGAGAATTCCCTTTACACATCCACTAGCAGTCAGTTTAAAATATTGCATAGTTGTGTATTAATAAAGATTTGCTTCTTTTATTTATTTATTCAATCATACCGGTCACAATACCATCATGAATTTCTTTACTTGTTAAGCACTAAGATACCTATATCTAAGAACTACTAAATGAAATGACTCTCAAGAGAAATCTGTAAAAAGACATCAAAAGGGTGAGGGACCAAGGATACAGATGGAAACGGTTGCCCCTACTATGAGTACACAAATACTGAAAGGCTGTGACTGTGTTTGAGGGGAAGAAAAAATCAAGGGGGGAGTGTTTTTTAAGAAAAAAATGTTGACTTTGTTCTGTGTTATGCTGTGCTGCAGACATGATGCTAGTAAATTATATAGAAAATGAAATGCATAAATTGTAATAAATCTGTCTGAACTCCTTCCTTGACCCCATGTGCATATCTCTGATCTTAAAATCATTTGTAAACTCAGTACTTATGCAGGTACTAAACTGATAATCTGGAGAATGGATCCTTTGGGATATCTGTGTGGATAGTAGAGTGGAGGAGTGATAAATATTTCGTTACACAGCTTCATCCATATGCTTAGCACTCAGAGTGAAAGCTAAATGATTTGGTTTGTGCCTGTACACCAGCAGTCTGTCATGGTGTAAAAGGCATCCAAGAAGTAAGAATGTAGCTAGCTAGAAGCTGTTTTTCTGACCTATGCTGCTGTGACGGTTTCAGTCATGATTCTCTTTACTTGCAGAGTAAATGCTTTCTTTTGGAGCAGATGGATGTTGGAATTTAGCTCTTTCAGTCCCGAGTGCTATTGATTGTGGGCTTCCAGTTCCCAGCCTTCCTACAAGCCATGGTTGCTTCTTGGTGTCCCAGCACACATCTCGTGTTTTGAAACTAGGATAGCACTCTTAATCAGTTGTAGTTATAATAGAAAAAATGTGATAAATTTGAATATGAAAGAGAAGCTAGGAAGTTATTGCCTTCGCTTGAAATTCTTGCATAGTGTAGATTGGAGTTTTGCTCTGTAGCTTTGCTCCAATGCTAGCGTTGAGCAGACTATGCACTGCACTGTTCAGACATCTCATATTTAGCACAGCAGGTGGCATTGTTACTCAAAATAGTCGATGTAAGGACGGTATCAACAATGACTGGTTTTGTTTTGGTCAAATAAGTTAAAAAAAAAAATCAAACTTCTTAAATGATATTCTGTGTGTCTCACCACAATCTAATGCTATGATGAGGAGAGTGGGAGTGGGAAGCTGCTAATAGTGATTGAAATTAAAAAGAGAAATTTAAATGTTTTATCTCAATTTTTGCTGATGTATATAAATCAATAGATTTGAAAAATTTAAAGTTTACATTTCAAATTTTTTTTCAAATTTTATAACAAAAACCGGGGTAAATTTAAGGATGAATAAAAAATAACTGAGGTAAAGACTCAGAGGCAAATACTCGAAAGGACTTCTGGATGATGTCTGGGCCCAACGCTTTGCTCGAAACAGAGATAATATAGACTGGGTGGCTCAGGTTCACATCCAGTCAAGTTTTGATGCATCCAAGGAGAAAGAAATATGAAAGCTTGTGTTCCTGTTTAAAAAGTTATAGGATTCTGGACATCTGCACAGTTTCTGCTGAAGAGTTGTGTAAGAGGAGGGCTGATCATTATCAATATTTTAGCACTGACATTGTACCTCCTAGGCTGAAGACAAAGGCAGGAGTTGGTAATTGAGGGCAGGCAGCATTTTCACCTGTTGACCTTGCTTGGCTACTTTAAGCCATGTGTGGTAACAGAAACTTCTGATAATTTGAAATTTCCAGTAGTGTGTGTAGTACGTTTTTAGGCATCAGCTGTGTTGAGCACTGGAAGACTTGCCTTGCAATGTGTTCTGCTGAAATTCTAGGTTTGACTGTTATAGGGTAGAAGGCGAGAAGAATATTAACTCTTGAGTTTGCACAGATCTACTCAAGAATATTGAGAAATTCTTATCATGTGTTTCTATATTATAATTTTACACCAGATTTACCACTTTTGCAAATTTAGGTTCCAACAACAAAACTACTTTCATAGCAAGTCCATGACGATGTCCAGAGAAAATCCGATCAAGGTGCGAATAAGAATTCAACAGAGCTTATGGGGGTTGACAAACTACGCATATAGAAATTCTTGGATACGATACGTGCACTGAGGCATAATAAAGAAATTGATTTATTTTTCTTAAATGTAGCCTCGGTTCAAAGAATCCTTGTGATAGATCAGAGCCAGCAATTTTTTATCCCCTGTGTCGATGCTTTGATCTGCAATAAGTAAATGCAAAAGAGACTCTGATGACACATCACAGGTGCATCTGCTTGGTATCTTGAACTACAGGCCTGTGTTGCAGAGACCTGTCTGTTCCTGCTCTGATGCTCTATCTGCAACTTCTCTGATGCTTCTTTGAAATAACATGCTGTTGGATGTCATAACTGCCTCTGTGATGAATAGCATAATTATGTGCCAACTGCATAGCAAGCCTCCCAATGACATTGCTTTACTTTCTTATCACCTTTAGTGCTGATGTTTCTAGGTAGTTCTGGATTGCTCTCCTTTTTACTTCCTTTCATAAAGACAACGTACTTGATGAATTGCTTTAGTTAGGGGGCTTGGACTGGCTGATCCCTGGAGATTCCCTCCAACCCCTACCATTCTGTGGTTCTGTGACCTGCATGTTGAATTTATGCAAAGTTATTTATTTTGTGTCCCCTACTAACTTGAAGATATGTGGGTATTCTGCTTTGTAAGTAAATATCTGAGAAGCAGAGCAGTCAAATAAGGTCAGCATTATAAAACAGATATTCTCATATCTTTATGAACCGAAGTAGAACTTAAACAGATAAATGGTTGGATATTCAGACTGTGGACTCTAGATAAATCACTGATGTGTAATTCATTTAAATTTCCTTTCCAGTCAGTATGGAGAGGAGGACAATTTAGCAATCTTGCATTATTCATATAATCTACGTTAGACATTTAAACTCCCCGAAAAGTTAAAATGTGCAATAGAATTTCAAAGAAATGTTTATATGAAGGAGCCAAGAATACTGCACTGCTGGAACGTGAAAGTAACTGTAGTTTCTGTATGGTAATTGGTATTTTCTGAGAGAAAATTTCATTGATACTGACTTCTAGTTAACTGGGTAATAAAAAAAAAAACACCTAGAAGGCCCAGCATCTTTTTTGGTTTTACTCCCCCTTTCAAGAAATTCTGCCTAGGAGAGCTCTTTCTTTGTTTTTTTTGCATTTAAGACAGTGAAAACTAATTACAGACTAATGTCTGAATTCACCTCCTCTTCATTGTGCTTGTATTACTGTATATTCGTGGGCGTGAAAATTTATCAGATCACAAAACTATAGCTGTGGTAAAATAGTGTTGTGATTTTTAAACTGTTGCCACTGAAGGTTTGGCCTCTGTTGCCTGTCACCACCTCTTGGGTAACACTCATGCTTCCAGAAGTCATTAGTTTTACTTAATTTTTGGACTGTCATTTTTGGCACAGAGATATCATAGATATTTACTTTCCTCACAGGTCTGTTTACAGTTAAACTTTAAAAGGTTTTTGAGTCTAGTTTCTCATAACTTCCAAAGGCAGAAAGACTACTGCAGAAATGGGTGGACTAAGTTAAAGTCCTCTCAAAGAATCCTTTTTCATTAGTTTTACCTTAATTATATTTCTGATTCACCTTGCATATTGGGAAATACTTAATGCGCAGATGAGCTAGGCTGCTAATTCCTACGAAGTACAAGGAAATAATAATATTCAAGGAAGCACTCTTTGATAACTGTATGTTAACGTGCAAGCCACAGACTGTGATTCTGATGTTTGTTTTTAGTCATTAGTGGAGCAGATTAAAAACGAAACAAAACCATGCTTCTGGGAAAGGTATTGAAATATTCTGTTTGATCTGCCAATTTCCTGTTTAACGCTTCCACTTGTGTTATTCATTTGTGTATCACTGCCCATAATGTTAAAGAATAAGACAGCCCTAACAAAGGTATCAAAACAGTATCTGATGTCTCCACGAATGTTAAAGTGGCTTCTTCCTTTCCCTCCTCCCCTGGCTCCCTGTCCCGTCAACCCCCACCCCCCCACCCCCCCCCCCAAAAAAAAAAATCATGTCATTGTAAAGAAAGCTTAAAGTTTGCTTTGCTCTGTGCTCTGGTTTTCCTAGAATACTCAGTATCCCATATTAAAAATTAGTAGAACTCATAAAAAATGTATTTTCTATAGTGTTTATTTCATTTTACCACTGGTTAGCAAAAAAAAAGAATAATTCCCAAACTAACAACCCAACGTAATTTTTTAAGAGCGTATAATCCTATTTACTTAAAAGAAACCACACAACTGAAAAAGCCACAAGAATTCAATTTTGTTGGCACACTATGTTTTGGACCTCTATTTCCCTGCCTTTTCTTGGGAGCTGAAAATGAAATAGCTGAAACACACAAATTTCTGATTTTGTTAAACACAGTGGATAAAAAGACCTACTTTTAATTAGACAGTCTTTTGGTTTTATTCTCTTAAAATAATAAATATTGTCTGTTCCAAGTGCTCACTCCTCCTTTCTAATCCAGTCTTTTTTTGAACAGCAAATTCTCTGTTTAGTTTAGATATGGTTTAGCTGCATACTTTCTCAATATTTCTGTTTTAAGATTTTGCCCTTGCTATCATAAATAAGTACCATTTTGTCTTCTGTGTCTCATTCCTAATGTGTGATTTGCTTCTCTAGATTTTTTTCCAGAAATTACTGCCATTCAGGTGCTACAGCTGTTGACGTTTTTATAGAAATGTGTTCCTTCAGACATCCCTACATTGTGCATGTTTCTGTCAGAGTATGTGTTGACGCATGGTTGCCTTCGTTGTTGCAAATTGGTGACAGACCTGCATTTGTAAGAGATCAAAGCTGACTTCATCAGTGTAAGCTTGACTGTGCCATGGTGTTGAAGGCTGGTTTTCATTTCTTCTATCGTTTTTCTTTCTTGCTTGAGATCACTCAAAGATCATAGGATTTACTAGAAGCCTTCCGGTGAAAGCTGTGAATGTTTTATGTACTGACCAGTAGTGTCAAGTGACTAATTCAGCTTTGATGCATCACTGTACTATGTGTAACTAACAGTTAATAGCAATAAGGGTCAGTATTTCTCTTTACGTGAGTAATGAAGTTCTTTACCAAATCTCTAGGTGCTGAATCTATTAATTGTTTGTACAACTGATCTAGTGTGAATCTGTAAGTAGCACACTCAGCAGTACTTTTGTTGCAGTCACCATCCTTATCTTTAGAGCAGAAGAAGCTTTTCACTGTAATTTAGGTCTACAGCTCTAATATGCAGGCCAGGTACTGTGCCTCAGACTGTATATGCAAATAACATGTGGATCAATACAGTTTAGAGTGAGACGGTTTGAAGTGGGAGACGGTCAGTGATAGTTTTGCTGTTCAGGTTTTCCTTAGCAGATCAGTTGGCTTATATTAAAATTGCTAACAAACTATTGAATTGTCTTAGTGGTAAAATACCATCTTTTGTGGAGGTTCTTTTCTGTTACTTGTAAGATATCAGAAGTGTAGTAAATAAATAAAGATAAATGTCAGGTAGTATTTTTCCGAGCTGATTTGTTTCAGGCAGTTTAGCTGGTGGAAATGGATCAGTATAGAAAGTATGTCATAGAATCATGGATTGATTTGGGTTGGAAGAGACCTTAAAGATCATTTAGTTCCAACTCCCCTGCCATGGACAGGGCCATCTGCCACTACATCAGGTTGCTCAAAGCCTCATCCAACCTGGCCTTGAAAACCGCCAGGGATATAAATAAATATAAATATAGAGTCATAAACAGGAGAACAAAATAAGGCTTGAAAGAGTGCAATTGAGATGTACATATACGGGTGATAGACAGGTAAAGTTTAATGCTTAATGTAGTTTTGGAGCTGAAAATGGACGGTGTAATGATTCCTGACCATTTGGTGTTTGGTAGCTGTAACAGTTGAGTGCATGGAGAAAGGAATCAGTCCTAATCATAACCAATGCAATATATGTAAACAGGCTTTACCTGCTGGACAGTCATTAAGCTGAGGAAAACACAGTTGACCTTTAGCATAATATATAGTGTAAGTCACTTTGAAGCGGAAGGCTCTTAATATTAAAGCTTTAAATAAAAAGCAAAAGGGCCAAAACCAACAACAAAACCAGCACCAAAACCTCTCAGCTTGTCAGTCTTCAACTGAAGCACATTGCATTTTTCTGATGAATGTTTTCAGTTATGAGAATGTATATTGAATGGTGGCCTTGTTGGCAGGGAACGAGAAATTTCTATCTAGGCAGATCGTGATACGGCTTATCTGTGAATCTGTGGATTCTGTCAAAAGGAAAAAGATTACATCTGGAGATGTTGAAGAAGAAGGAAAAAAAGCTTTTATAAAACTAAGTTGCTTCTGAGTATGCTTTGCTGCAGAATTCTAGGCACTGCAAACTATTCAACAAAACCATCCTTTCAGAATTAAGGTTTTCTGAACTTTGGGGCACTTGTGAGAGGTTTGAATGTCACAATTGTTTATTTAAGGCCTTTAAAGCTCATTTTTGTCCCTAAGTCCTTTTATACGCTTAGAATTAAAATCAAGTTTAAAGTGTTTTTTGTAGGATACCTGCTAGATATAAAGATAACTGAGACATGGGAAACTTCAGTACAGGGAATGCTTCCAGGACATGATAAATGATAGCTGGTATCTAATAAGCAAGTTATAAATCATGCACAGATACATGCCTGAAGTCCTGTAAAACTTTTTTTTCTGGATTTGATCAAGGAAACTGAAACCAAATTCACTTGTGGACAGTTCTGAGGAAGTATAGTAAATTACTAAAATGTGCTAATAAAAGAAAGCAGAGGAAGAAAAAATAAAAATGTCACTATAAAATAATTTTGAGAGTCCTGAAGATCCTTCATGAAAAAGTTTTTCACCGTTTTTATAACAAGCTGACTTGTTTTTCTGTAATGAAAAGGGTTTAGAAATTGGATAAAGTGCAGCACTTGTTTTTTTTACGCTAGGAAGGAGGAAACTGCTCATGTCCTTTATATAACAGGAACTATTTATTTCTCCTCTTCCAGCTGCTCAGTGTTATGGGCATTTCTGCATACTGAAAGTTTTCAGAAAATCTAGGCCTGCAAATCAGTAAATTAAAGTAGCATTGGCTGAGAGGTGCGCAGAGATACTGACTGCTCAAGTTCTGTAAGAATACCTCCAGAAAACATCAAAAATTTAGCGCTTAAAACATTCTCAGTTCCTACAGTTTTTTCTTGATAATCACTAACGAGGGATGAGGCAAAATGATGTATGGAAATGAGGGAAATGCTTGTTAACTTTAGTTATATGTAGTGGATTTATGGATACTCATCGCTTCCCAAATGAAGATATAAAAAGAACAAGTTTGGAATTATAGCTGACCTTGCATATTGGGTTTCTTTCTATAGTCAACGAGAATTTAATGGGAATAGGATTAGGCTCTTATCTATTACAATATTTTACAATGTATTTACTGGATGGCTGTCTTTTGAACTCTTATGTTAAACTAAACAGTTTGTAATAGTGCTACACAATTTACAACAGAATTATAGTATCATCTAGCTAATTAAGATGTTTGTCTTCATATGATTTCTTATTATTCACTGTGTCTTTTCCCCATTAGACTGCAATAGAATGGCTCTGCAGCATTTCATCAATAGGATGTAATTCTTTGTAATAGCTTAAGTGTTTCTAGATTTATCACTGAAATAAAAACCACCACCATCCAAACTGAAGGCCTTATAAAAGGAAATGAATGGAGATCCTTTCTATTGCATCTTTCCTTTTACAAATCAGCATTGTTATTAATGCCATACTTTAACTTTTTTTTGGATTTAAGATCTGATTCAGAGACCCCGTCAGAACCCAAGATACATTAATTCCACTTTAAAGGTTAGTCTTTGCAAGGAAGTGGTGTCCTTCTAAGGAAAACCAGTACTCGTTACCAGAGATATATATTGCTCTGGTTTAGAAATCTTTGTATCAGAATAAATGCAAACAAGAGGCTTATAGTATGATCAAGTATCAGCATTGTATTAAAAGAAAAACAGAGCTGAATAACACATGATTCTAAAAGGCGAAAAGACAAATGTCAGCTCTATGTTTGATAATAAATGTGAAGTGAAAAAGGAGTTGGGTATGCCTTAAAACTACGTTATGCCAGACCCATTGAAGATGGCCATTTTTCTGTTGATGCATTTGAACTAAAGAAGAATGTGTGCTTGGACTGTATTTTCAATGCACTTGACCCTAACTTAAGCAATAGGCGAAGGATTTCAGTATGCATTTTCACTACAAGGTGATCTGAACTTGATTTTTTTTTTTTTTCAACCTGTCTCTCTCTTGTGATGGGCTATACTAAACAACATAATTATTAAATTGTTACTGGTGTGACCAGTGTACCTTTTGTGTTTAACTAAACATTTAAATTACAGAAAGCTTTATTGCTTCATATATTTCTTATGGATCCGAAGTTAAAACTAGGGAAATGAGGGATGCGGGAATGACTGATGAGACGGACTCTAGATAGATGTAAAAGTGGAGACGTTTATTGTTGCAATTTACAGGTTTATATATCTTTGCTCATCTGTCCACGCTCCTCCCACAGCAACCTGATTGGTCCGAGCCTATTGTCCACATGCTTGCAAGCACTAGTAACCAACATCTGATTGGTTGACCCACATGCAACCTCCAAGTGCTGTTTCCATCCTGATTTGTATCTTTCCAATGAGGTATTTGGTGTTTGTCAGTTGGGCTAAGTATAAAGACAAAAATTTCCACCTCTAATTATTTAAAATCATAAGACAGAGTTCCTAACAATATGTTGAGTGTATGAGCCAGCTGCTTTGGACCCTTAATCTGCAGGGTATATCAAGTCCATGATGAAATGGACTTGTGAGAGACAACTACAGGCTGCTCTAAATTGTACAGAGGTTTGCATGGTGGGTGGGTGGCAGGGGGCCACTGGAACCAGCACAACCATTCAGATGGTCAACAAGCAGTTACCAAAATTCTGCATGGATATCACGTTTTTGTTCTAGATTGTTATGCATAATTTTTTAAATAAAAAAAAAACCAAGCAAAACCCATACCAAAATGTGTTTAATGATCTTATATAGTTAGACCCCAGCGTTTCTGGCTTAGTGCTTAATGATCACTATAGTGTCCCCTAGTTACTACCTCTAATCCTTCCAAACTTCATACTGAAACAAGTGGTAGGCTATTATACAGGATAGTGCATAAGTTCCTCTTTGGCCTTTTGAAAGAAGGTGTGTTTTCCTTGTGATAGCAGTAACCTTCAAAAATCTACCCCCAATAAAATAGAAATGTGTTGTGTTGTTAGTTGTAACAGGATGATAATTTCAAGGTATCGGGAACTATATAATAAGGAAGTGTACTCTGTCTATTACTTAAAAAATAAAATAATTTTAAAATTACAAAAGTAAGTATGACTATCCATTACAAGGCACACAAAAAAAAGTTAAAAGAATGGATCATTTCAGTGTTCATCTGCTTTTTGAATGGGCAAACTGGTGTAACTAGATCTAACATAAGAAGAAAATCTCTTAAAAATGTTTCATTCTCTGATTATTTCCAGCCCCCCACCCCCAGTTAAAACTGGGTACTAACTAGCAGCTGAAGATTGCATCGTGTTAAAATGGCATAGTCATTTTTGTAGTGAATGCCTCCATGATTAACCAGCTCAGTGAAGTAACTTATGATTGTTGTGCCTCTCTTATCATATAGATGAATCTGTCATTTAGCAAGAGATAACTTAGTCCATTTGTAAGCCAGGGAAAGTGTGGGGTGAGACTGACTTCATAGAAGCAATAACTGTTTGTTGGACTCCTCTTATTTCTTTCATAACGCTGAACTTCTTTGCAGTGGAGAAAGGTCAGAGAGCACTCAGAATTATATAGTAGTTGTAGAGATTACACAACAAATTCTGTCCAGTCCATTTAAAGTCCTGGGTTTTTTGTTTGTTTTTTTTTTACTGGTGCTAAAAAAAAACTGAGCAAGTTCCTTAAAAACAAATACAGCCATGTTTGAGTTCAAAGTACCCCAAACTCATTGCAGTTCTACTACTATGAAAAAAGATGATTCTATTATAGAGAGGTTGTGATTCGTTGGAAGTGTGTGGGAGCTGGTAACTGTAAGGGTCCAGAGTCTAAAGGATGAGACGGGCATGGCAAGCGGGTACAAAAACAAAGTACAAAATTTATTTTCTTGCGTGAGAGGTTTAAAAAAACAGACTGGCCGGCCAGGGCCGCCCCACACAGGAGAGCGACCCCGGTTGTATCTGTGGGATTGCATTTATAGTAAAAGGGGGTACATACAAAATTATTAGTTGCAAGCTCATTGGTTACTCTAGGGGTATATTCAGTATCTACAGGTTGTGTTACATTCTGATAGGTTCCACGCTGTCTCTACCTGACCATTTGCATATGCTGCAATCTCTTATCTGTACATTGTTTTCATTCCAGGATGTGATTTCCCGTCCCAGGATGTGTGTCTGACACGAACAGTTTCTAGTACCCCCACTTCTCTTTATCCACCGTCTGCTTGTTATTTTTTAACTAGCTTTGCCCAGCCTTTCTTAAATCTTGTCATGATGGCCTTCACATTCCCCCCTTTTCTTTGAGACTGAGTCAATTCTTTGACTCCTCCTCTTCCGTATAGAGGGGGCTGTATTGTGTCCGTAATACTAACATTCTCACTGCTCCGATTCGATCCTGCACGAATCTCATGAGGGCGTTTATCAGGCATGGTCCTATTAATAATAATAATAGAAGCAATATGAGGGGTCCTGCTAGCGCTGTTATGAGCGCTGTTAGCCAGGGGGACCAATTAAACATACGCTTGTACCAAGTTCTGGATTCTCGTCTTTTTCTCTACGTAAGAGGCTCTCTCTAACTTTTTGTAAAGTTTCTTTAATGACCCCGGAGTGTTTTACGTAGAAACAACATTGTTCTCCTAAGGCTGCACATAATCCTCCTTCTCTTAAAAAGATTAAATCTAAACCTCTCTGATTTTGCAGGGCTACTTCCGCTAATGATCCCACTTGCTCTTGGAGCCTTTCAATAGAAAAATGCAGTCGTTGGATGTCTAGATCTACCTGTTCAGAGAGCCTCTTAAGCTGAACATCATTATTTACTAGCGAGGCAATACCTAACCCCGCCGATCCTGCTATGCCTGTGGTTATGAGAGCCGGGATTAGAATTGGCACTGCTCGTTTTTGTCATGGTTGGTTCTGTAGAAGGTATTCCTATCCTGCCTGCCCACTGAAATAATAAACTTGCGGAAGTAATTGGACTATTAGGCAGAGCTCTGGGTTTACATGGAAATGCGCACGGTATATGCAGGGGGTTAGTCCCTTGGTGCAAGCAAACCATGTGTTGTTAGGTCCTTTATATAAGAGGTTGTTCTCTTCATTGTCATTACTCCTCGGTAAGGTAATGGTTTGGTTACAATAATTCTTATATGGTGATTTTTGTATAGGGTACTTCTCTGACACTAGACAGGTTCCTTTCCCGTGTACTTCCTGGAGAGTGATTATCCCGTCTACCCATGGACACTCTCGCCAATCCGTGACATTAGTAAGGCCCCCGACTATAGTCCCGATTCCAAAATAATAAGGGGGTCTGGGATCTAAACATAGCCAACATTCGTTTGTTGTATTTGGCTGGGCTGAGGTGTGGGGATGACTCTGCCTATCAAACAAAGACTGTCTATTCTGTGATAAACACCTTTTTCTCCAACACTCGTATCTGAAAGAACATGGCAATGTCTTTCCATAGCCTGAAAATTGCTGCTTTGAAAGCGCTAGCAATTTACTGCAACCAATGTTTTCCTGTATCACAGTAACTGGTATTTCTGGTCTCTTTTGTTCTATTTTTTCTATTGGAATAATATGTCGTGGGGTTTTGTTGTTGTGGTTTAACTAGTTGATAGCCAGCTCCAGGATTTCTTCATCACAAAGGGAAGTCATTGCTGGGCAGTTTTCAGTGTCATGATTTCTCTGACAAGATTAAAATTAAAAATAAACCAAATATGTAATTCTTACCGCTGTCTATCTTTACAAGTTATTTTAGTCTAGCCTATTATAATTCTTAAGACACACTTGTCAGTGGTATCCTGAAGTGCAACTTGGTTTTCTGAATCTAGGGATAATGCATTTGGGGCAGACTGCTCTCTTTTTGTTTCCATTTCTTTGTACCTATGCTCTGTTTTTCTGAATTTTTGTTTTGGATTGTAAGTAGTAAATGCTTCTGATGGCTCCCAGTGGAGCTAAGTACTAAAAGGTCCTAATGAATGCATATTTGATAAAGCCAAGTGACTTGTCTGCGGAAAGTATATCTTCTTCTTGAATCTAGTCAGTATTCAGCTTGTAGCTGTCCTTCGTCCCAGAGGAAGATTTGCATAGCATTGCTAGTACATTTCTTGCAAGAAATCAAATAGTATGAATATATTTGGTCAAGTTTGATCTGTGGTACACAAATGATTTTTTGAAAAGGCTGGGATGCTGGTATCGGGGCTAGGTATTTTCAGCTTTATGGGACCAAACCCTTATCCCTCAATTTTTGTTACATGCAAGGCTTACATGGCATATAAGTAACAGACAGGAAATAATTGCGGATCCCCAGTGATTTATTTCAAGTCTAAATATTTTTATCTTTATGCCTTAAAAAGCCCCTTTGAAATAAAAATTATTGATCATAATTTATACAATACGTGGACTAGATTAACTTTTTGTTAGGCTTTTACAGATGTATAGTAACCTGGGAATTGTCTGGGCAAATGTAGATTTATATCTTATATCTGTTAAATCAAAGATCCAAAGGCAAAACTTAAAGCTAAAGGATGAAACAAAGAAACTTACGCTTAACAGTTCAATTTAACCATTAAGGCAGGTACACTTTATTCAGCGCTGGAGAAGATTTGGGATTTGTCCTCAGAGTGCTTCTGCCGAGCAGTGATTTCACAGGAAATTTATACACAGAATTGTTTTCAAATTCATACAATTTCCCCGAAATGACAATTATACTTGTTCCCGGAACCTCATTGCATATCCAGGTAGAATGAAATCAGATCAGCTCAGAGTCGTTAAGGTGTGGCTATATCTGAGTGGTTAATCTCAACGACTCTGGGGACAAGAAGATAAGGGTCCTTGTAGTTACCTTAGTTGTTAATCTTGTTTCTAACACATTACAGTTGATGTTCCATCCCACCATTTACAAATCACCATTTCAATCCCCCCTTTTTCAAGGACTTTGCAAATTCTTTTGCAAGAGAGTCACAAGAGGTCTTATTGTTTAAGGTTCTCTTAAAATATTTTCCTGACTCTACTGCGCATCTGATCTGATTTCTCTTCCATGTCTAATAACCTTCTAGTGTTCACTGACAACACCAAAATGCACATTGAAACACTATACGGGTTAACAAAACTGATAGTCCCAATGCTATAACACTGAGAAAAGATTGTTTCAACCAGGGCAAGTTTAGGAGCTAGGAATTTAACTAAGAAAAATCTATACCCTCCCACTCTTGTATGGAGTTAAGAAGGCCATACTAATTTTTATAGAAGTTCCGACAGTCTGAGACTGATTGGACAAATTGGAGCAACTCACGCCCTCAAAATCAGTGTCCTTTATGGTATCTTAATAACAGACAATCAATTGCAGCTTTATTTTCTAAAACTGATGTTGAAGTTGTCTAGTTTCAAGATTTGAGGCCTCCAAGGCTCGGGGTGTAATTTACGTTCCTTGCATACCTACAAATAAATCTCTTTAAAGTATTATAATGCATGGGCATGGCTGCTCCTGGTGTTAAAAGGAAGCCAGCATAGTTTCAGCTTTATATGACACTTTTGGCAACCACGTCTAGCTTCCAAAGGTTTGAATGCTTGCGGGGATTCCCAAGATACATGGAATAAATATATGTTTTACTGAAGAACCAGCATTTAAACAAAAGGCCATACTATTGTATATTATACAAGCCAGTTTTTCCGACTTATGGGAAAATAAGGCTTCTCCTAATGGACACATTAACAATAATATTAACGATTTTCCATCTTTACAGTTCACTTTAGTTAGCCTTAACTTTTAAAGGTGTTAAGTGTTCTGTTGTCTACTGGCTGGTAGGTGATTTCTTCACCTGATCCAAGTTCGTTCATCTTGATTGCTGCGAAGGCTGTTAACAATACTTGGTATGGTCCATTCCACTGTTCTCCCAGAGGTTTTCCTGTAAAATCTTTAACAGAAAACTCATCCCCAGGTGTAAAAGGATGTACAGGTTGATCTTAAACCTCTAGGCCATGCAGCTTGGGTTTTTTAATTTTGTTTGTTTCTCAAGCAAGTTCAGCTAGTTTTGTTAGCTGATTAGACAAATTCTCATCTAATTCTGTGAGATCTTCTCCTGTATACTGCAATTGGCATACTGGGCTAATGCTTTTCTTTCCTTATTTCAAAACCTAAGCAAGGCCAAAGGAAGTGCTTGATGCCAATATAGATTGGCTTCTTGACAAGTTTTAGCTGATTGCTCTTTTATCAGCAACAATCTAATGATTCATTTTCTCCACCTGGCCACTAGCCTGTGGTCAGTATGGAGGTTGTAACTGCCAATCAAATCTTAAAATTTCACTAATCTTTTTACTGCTTTAGCACAAATGTGTACCTCTACCTGACAATATCACTGCAGGCACTCCAAAATGAGGTATAATTTCATTCAACAATACTCCTGTGACTTCTGCTTTATTTGTCCTGCAAGGAGAAGCTTCTGGCCAACCTGAGAAAGTATCTGTTAATGCTAATGAATACCAGTGCACACCCCACACACCCCCCCCTTTTTATTGGGAGTTCAGAGATCTGTTTTCATTCCTATTATTTATACAGAATATCTGTGCACCAAAGGGTTTGTTTTGCTTGTTTTGGTTTTCTTTGGGTTTTTGTTATTTTATTTGTAACTCCTCTAAGACCAATTTCCATAGCGCTCCTGATGGCACTATTATTTGTCCATCTGGAACATAAAATCACCCATTATCTACTTCTCTTCCTGCCATATTGATAATCAGGTTTCTATCTTCCCTTGAATATTTCTCCAATTTTAAATCAGAATCAGGGATTTGAAGTTTACCGTCTGGAATCAAAGCAGATGTTACTTCTGCCTTTTCCTGCGGCCATCCTGGCCTCAGAATTTCCTGCCAATTTGTTACCAATTTTCCAGCCAGTACTACCTCTCTGGTGACCTTTGTAGTGTGTGATGATAGCCACTTCTTCTGGAAGATTTACAGCTTCCAGCAGCTTTAGGATTTCTGCTGCATGTTTAATGTGTCTTCCTTGGGCAGTAAGGAGTCCTTGCTCTTTCCATATAGCACCGTGAGCATGTACCACTCCAAAGGCGTATTTTGAATCTGTCCATATATTTATCTTCCTTCCTTTTGCTAATTCCAGTGCTTGACTGAAGGTGATTATTTCAGCTTTCTGGGCTGATGTTCCTGGGGGTAATGGTCTGGCCTCGATCACTTCTCTGGTGGTAGCCACTGCGTATCCAGCCTTGCGATGTCCTTGCTTCACGAAGCTGCTTCCATCAGTGTACCAGGAATCTTCCGCATCCATGAGAGGTTTTTCCTTTAGAACCAGGCAGCTGGAGTATACTGTCTCCATCGTCTTTCAGGCTGTCATGTATCACTGGTTCTGAAGCAGCTCCACTAAGGAAAGATGCTGGATTTACAGTGTTAGTGGTGATTATATTCACGTCATCTTGCTCTACCAATATGGCTTAATACTTCAAAAATCTAGAGGGGGAAAGCCAGTGACCTCCTTTCTGCTCCAACACCACTGAGACTGTGCGTGACACCATGACAGTAATTTTTTTTTTGGCCCTTAGTGAATTTTCGGGCTTCTTGTATATTTATAACTACAGCTGCAACTGCCCGTAGGCATCCAGGCCATCCCTTGCTTACATCATCCAATTGTTTGGAGAAGTAGGCTACAGCTGTTTTATAGGGGCCTAGCTGCTGTGTCAGCACCCCCAGGGCCATCCCCTGTCTTTTCTGAGAAAATAACCAGAATGGTTTTGAAATGTCGGGAAGGCCTAAAGCTGGGGCCTTCATCAAGTCCTTCTTTAATTCTTCAAATGCCCTTCTTGCCTCCCCAGTCCAACCAATTTCGATGATCCCATTAGATATTCTTTCAATGGTTCATACAATGGTTTCACTGAGAGTCCATAGTTATATATCCATAAATGACACCAACCTGTCATTCCCAGAAAGGTTCTGAGCTCCTGTACCATCCCTGGCATGAGTGTGCAGCAAATAGCTTCCTTTCGGGCTGTCTGTGTCCTCTGGAGATCTTGAATCCAAGGTAAGTAAGTCGTCGCTGCATAGGCTGGGCCTTCTGCTGAAAGACCTGGTACCTGCTCAGTCCAAAAGTTCAATAGGCTTATGGTCCGTTGCTCACTGTCCTCCTCTGTTTGTGTAACTCTCAGGAGGTCACATACTGCGTCAGGGTTCCAGTCCCATGTTTCCAGGTCTCGAGCCAGCTGGTTCTCAAAAATAGTTCAGCTGTTCTTAATACCTTGAGGCAATACTGTTCAGGTTAGTTGTGTTTTACTACCAGTTTCAGGGTTTTCCCATTCAAAGGCAAATCACCTTTTTGCTCTCTTCAGCCAATATCAAGCAGAAGAAGGCATCCTTCAAATCCAGTACGGTAAACCACAATTGATCTTTTAATTGGTCGGCAAGGTACAGGGATTTGCCACCACTGGATGTAGTTCTTCTTACAATTTTATTCTTGGCCCTTAAATTTGGCACTAACCTATAACCTTTTATCTAGTTTCTTCACAGGAAATATTGGAGTATTATATTCTGCTTTACATTCTTTTAATAACCCATATTGTAAAAAAATTATCAATAAGCATTTTTATCCCCTTGCAATCTTCTAATCGCAGAGGATATTACCTGACACAGGGGCCAAATTTACCTTTGCGTGCTTCACCTTTCTGGCCTTGCAGATATCTCATAAGCCAACATGCCTGGATAAACCTATCCCAAAATCTCTGCCGTTACCGGTGTTTTATTCACCTGTTTTAAAGACAAACTCCATACTTGGATTAGTTGATGATCTCTCACTTTACATTTTGTACCTCCTGCCCCAAATATTATTTCTGTCTCTAACTGCTTTAGTAAATATCTTCTCATTAATGTTCTAGGGGCTCCTAGCAAACAAGTTCATGTGTACCCACTTGTTTTCCAATTCATGTTTAGCAGACTGCGCAAAGGATGCTTTTTCAGTTTGGCCAGTAGCTCCTATTACAATCACAATATTATATTTTGATCTGCAGGAATCAGTTGCTGGTTTACACAGAGGCTCCTGTATCTATCAAGAATATAACCTTTTCACTCGTATTCCCCAGCTTTATTTTAACCAGTGGATCCTCCAGGGTAATTTCCCCATGTCCCAGTCATTCAAGCTCAGCTACAACACCCAGTCTCTTGCCCCGGTCTCTTGCTGCTCCAGGTGATTTTTCAAACTGGAAAACATATCTGCACACATTACTTGACCCAATTCTCCTCACACCTCAAGAACAACGTTAATTGCAACAAGGTGTTATGGCCACTTTCCCCCATAATCGAGCTTATACACCGGCCACCACTGATTATCAAAAAGCTTTTATCAGGGTTTATCTGTTTGTCCACCACTCGGTGGACCACTGATCCCCTTATGATCTAAGATCTCAATGATCTAAAATATATCCCAGCTGGCTCTTCTTTAAAGCGCAGCCACTCTGCCAGCCTCCCATCTTATGGGTTCTGTGTTCTGGCTCTCCAGCCACAAATCACTTGCACTGTATAGGTGGATCTTTCCTTGTTGTCCTGGATCTTAGATTCAGGACAACTCAAATCCCAAGCATATGTTACCCACAGTTTCTTGTTACACCACATGCATTATGCCAGGGTGCAATAAACACCCGTCAGTAATCCATATACAATCTGGACAAAATTCATCGTTATTTCTACAACAAAACAAATACAATTTTGTACAAATATCCCATTTCACTGAAGGAAGGAATAAATCAAGTTAAGGAAATGAATTAGCTAGTTTTGCTTGTTTACTAATTGAAACAAGGACAGTCCCACAGCAGGGACAAAGGACAGGCCTGAAGACACAAGAAGTGGGGGGGAGATAAGATAAAGACCATCAGAGGCAAACAGAAGACACAAAGAAACTGTGATATGCTTACAAGAGTGGGTATGCTAATAAGTTCCGAAATACAATGGACATGTAACATGTAACTGTTTAACCAGTATTTCCTGGAACCCACACAAACATATATGTTTAACCTGTATAGAAGTCATGCAGCCAGTGGGGACTCGTTAGTGGGACACATTAGGTGGACTTAACCCATGTGTGCCCTGGCATTGTTTATTAAAACCATTCCTGCTTAATTATCAAATTGGTATTGATAATTGGGATTGGCTTCTCACATCATCACCACAAAAATAACACTCACACAACAACATTAACTTATTCACTTCAAAACAACATACAGAGACCACACATTCACTTCAGAATGACATATAGTGCCATAGTTTCAGTTTCTGTGATTAATGTCGCTCTACAACCAAGACCTCCTGACCACACCGACAAAAATCAGAAACCAGGTATTAGTTAATACTCCTTTACAACCAAGACCTCCATATAGTTTCATTTGGTTTAAGTCATTCTACAACCAAGACCTCCTGACCACACTGACAAAAACCAGAAACCGAAATTAGTTAATACTCCTGTTACAACCAAGCCCTCCGCAACTTCAATGTATGCCTATAAGACACTAGCAATCCGCCATGCGCTCTACTCAGCGTTATGCAGTAATGACTTATGAGGAGCCAAGCCAAATGGACTGATCCCCATACTCAAGGAAAAAAAACTTTAAAATGTACTTTTTTATCTGATGGTCCTTGTCTGTCCCCGCAGAGATCCAGTTGAGAAGAGGAGTCTCTCCGAAGAAATCCCCGGGGTTACCCAAGAGAGTCCCGA
This sequence comes from Phaenicophaeus curvirostris, assembly GCF_032191515.1. Classification (NCBI taxonomy): domain Eukaryota; kingdom Metazoa; phylum Chordata; class Aves; order Cuculiformes; family Cuculidae; genus Phaenicophaeus; species Phaenicophaeus curvirostris. The sequence continues at coordinate 3,131,658 of NC_091423.1, read as the reverse complement.
TCCCAAATGGGTCCTGCAGCCGGGCAGAGAGGGTCCCACCTGGGGTGCCAAATCTGAAACAAAGAAACTTACGCTTAACAGTTTGACCATTAAGGCAGGTACACTTTGTTCAGTGCTGGAGAAGACTTGGGATTTGTCCTCAGAGTGCTTCTGCCGAGCAGTATTTTCACAGGAAATTTATACACATAATTGTTTTCAAATTCATACAATTTCCCCAAAATGACAATTATACTTGTTCCCGGAACCTCATTGCATATCCAGGTAGAATGAAATCAGATCAGTTCAGAGTCGTTAAGGTGTGGCCATATCTGAGTGGTCAAAAATATTTAAAAGAAAAAGGACAAACTCTTCGAAGCAAAGGCAATAATTTTATGTTACAATTCAGCGCTGAATTGGATGCCCTTCTAAAAAGGCATAATGCAAAGGCTGGTTACAGGAGTTTTATACTGGTTAAACATGTGTATTCATACAGATTTTGAGAAACGCTGGTTACATATTCAAGGAATATTGGTTAACCATACACAGAACTCAAATTGCCCACTCTCAAATGTACATCACAGTTCCTTTGTGTCTTCAGAATCCTCTGATGCTCTTTATCTTATCTCCTTCCTCCTTATCTCCCCTTGGTGAGCTCAAGTCTGCTCTTTGTTCCTGCTGGGGAACTGTCCTTGTTTTGACTAGTAAACAAGCTAAACTCCTGTTAGAATCACATCTTTCGTTACTGCAAGCTGGCCAGGATTTGCCTTCAGTATACATATGGGTTTTAGACAAAGAACGGTGTAAGTCCTCAAAGAATATTTATTTAGGTTATCCAATTATGTCTGGAGATTATCCGCACACCATCTCCCGACACGAGACAGATCCACATCACAAAAGTGTACAAACCAGCTGCAGCAAAACTTATCAATTAATTCTCACAAGCTTATCTGCAATTTGTAATAAGCTTTGTGCATGGCAATTTTATGCAATTTTATGAGTGAGAACAACTGTCAAATGAATGTATTTGTAATGTCAAGAGTTTCATTACAACATGACCGCAGGCTGGAGGCAAGGTGCTAGACTGCTGCCTAGGTTTATATCTTTTGACCATTCTTTTATAAAAAGAGCCATGCAACTTGCTACTTTCGTTACTTCCTCTTTACCATTTTTAATTAATAATTTAACTTACATTTCTTGTAGCCTCATTATCACTCCACTATTTCATTAACTAGTCATTACAGCATTGTAGTTTATAGCTTTACAGGCAAGGAGAGTAGCAGCATGAACCAGTAGATTTGAATTAGGTAGCAAGAGCTCTGATTTGCAAGCAGAGCCTGCAGCAGTGTGGATTTTATGTCACTAGAAATCTTTTAATCTTTCTTTTTTTATTTAAAACAGAAAAGATTTTAATTCTTTCTTAGAATGATTCAATTCCTGTGGATTTTTTTCTATTAGGCAATGAAGCTATGATGTTAAGATTAAGTATATAAATAATTCTCATAATTCACACAGAAGAAAGAGAAATAATTACCTCTGAACACTTCATTATGAATGGAATTCTGTCAAAAACTTTAAGAAGGGGCATTAATACAAATTAAGGTCTTAGGAACTCATATTTTAAATACTTAATCCTGTATTTTATTTAACTTCTGCTAGACCAGTAAGAATTTTTTTAATCAGCAAAATGAATTGCTGTGCTAGAAAAACATTAACTATAAGATGTAAATTCCTATCACGAACAAATATTTTGTTGGTTTTGCCATCATAGAGTAGCTGAACTTCCATGTGTTACCAGCTCTGTGGGGTTGGCCATAAACTCTGAATCTTCAAATTTCATAAATATTTGCTTAGCAAAATATTGCAGCTCATATAAAGTGATTCTGCAAAGTAGTTTCAATCTGCTTGTCTTTTATATTACAGTCAGGGTAGATTGAAAGATGAAATAAAGCTATGTGCTTTTATTCTTGAAAAACTGTAGATCTAATGACACCTGCTGGGAAAAGGGAAACAACTGTATACATTTTTGGAGGTGCTGATGGTTTAGGTTGAATAGACATCATGAGAGGTGGGAGGTTCTCTGCTACTGCAGATTCTAGTTGATGTTGATAAGGACAGGTTGGTGTGATACTCACATGGGTGAGGAATCTTGTGCATGCAGTTATGCATGTGAGTGTTATTTCAGCAAAAGTCAAGATGTACCCTAAGTTTTAAACTTGCGTGTTTTAATCTTCAATTTTAAGTCTGTAGTTGTTATGCTAATTACTTCTGGTTGGTGTAGCCTGAGCTTCTTTTCTGCTCTTCAAAAGCATTTCTGCAGTCATAGAAGCTTGTGCTCGTACACAAATTCATAAGCCTAAAAGATGAAAAATATTTTTTCTACTTAAAAGAATATTTTTTATAACAAGGCACATCAAATAATTCAACCTTATTCTACCAATGAACCTGTTTACAGAATGCACAGCTAGAATTACTGAAATGTACGTGGGATTCCTACAGAAGACTGTGCGATATCTTCTTAAACTGTTCAACTTCCTAATAATAAAGCAGAAAATATGAAGGAATATCTATCCCCTTATTTTATTCATTTGGAGCCCTCTAAAGTAAAAGGAGCTTTGGCCTTCACACCAATGACAACCGGACAAAAGAAATGCTACATTAGATCTTTGAATTGTTTGGAACAGTAAGATGGATAGAGATTTTTCATTATGATACAGCACCAGAGTTGCATTATTATACTGTAAAATTACTTCTTAAATTACAGTTAGTTCTTCAAAGAGTCAGCAACATTCTCCCATAATGAGATAGAAAGCTAAAAACCTCAGAGATGCAGAACCTTTTAAGTTCTCCCTGGGTTTAGGTGAGTTTTGTGTGCTGGCGGTCTCGGATTATGTTTGTACATATCTATGTGAAGCAATATCCACTGCAATTTGCTGCAGAAGGGCACACAGAGAGCAGAGCAAGTTTAAAAAGTCCATCCATACATGCTTTTCCCCACCTGGGCTTTTTAATGTGAAAAACATAGTCCTATTTTCTCCACACATCAGTCTTCCAGATAGAGTGCCCAAGTTTTGAACATCTTACCTTTTGTTTACCAAAAGCATATTTTTATACTTAGACTTCGATATTGACTGCAGAGGAGCTATTTACTTGTTTGGTTTTTTTTTTTAAATTTGACATTAAATATTACCTAGATCACTTTGATTGCTTTATGGAAGTGTTTACCTCTGCTACAGTCAATCATAATTTATGAGCACAATCTTAAAAGTAGCATGTGTAATTTGCAGAGTCCCAGAGCAAAAGTTAACTGAAGATTTCTGGGCATCTCGCTCCCCTTTTCAATATGCTGAGGTCAAATTGCATGTTTGTACTTCCGTATTGTAGAAATTAGTTGCATGACTTCACTGCTGCCCATGAGTTGTCTGCCTGCCTTCTGAAAGTGTGCTCCCTGTTGAAAGAGAAGGAAGGTTAAGGTAGTGTTTGAAGTTCCATGGGATCAAAGGCTTCGAAGTAGCTAGACCTAAGAATTTTTAGGTGTTTCCTGGAGGAAACACTCATATAAGATGTGCTGTACTTTTAAAAGATGAGGAAGAATTCTTGATAGACTTTGGCAAGACTCCTCTCTTGTCTGGTCTTAATGGGAGGGCAACAGGTAGAGGTGACTCTCTCTAGCTTTACCCGAGTTCTCTAAAAGGCGTTGTTCAGTTTCTAAGCATCTTGTAATAGTTCCTGTCTGAGGCTGTCACTATGTTGGTCCATTCTAAATTCTGACTTTCAGAATAGCTATGGCAATACAGCTTCTTTATCCTTTCTTCTGTTTTCAAGTATTTATTTCTAACATCTCATTATTTTATACCCTCTACTAAAATCTACATATTTTTGCACAGTACTTGCGATGTGTCAATTATTTGAAAAAGGGCATCAAGTCCATGGTTACAGTGGGGTAATTTTAATGAATCAAACTCTGTTTACTCCTCTTCCTTTTTGTACGGATCCATCATGTATTCCCCTACAACATGGTATGTGACACTTCAAGCTTAAAAAAACATTTCTTAACTGCTGTATAAAATCTTGGCACTCTAAACTTTATAGCACTGTGTGCAGTTCTACTTGCTACATCTCAAGAACATATCAGGTAATTAGAAGAAGGTATAGAGGAAAGCAATTAGAATAATTAAGGAGATGCAGCAGCTGCTTTCCTAGGAGAGGCTAAAAAAGCCAGGATTTTGGTTTGTGGAAGGTGGACATGAAGCTAAATGCTAGAATTGGGGTTCATTCACTGAAGCTAGTAGGAGGATGGCTTTAGAATAAATAAAAGGCAACAGTTTCAATTGGTGAAAAGCTCACTTCTATGTTTGCAAATCTTTCTTTTTCCATAATTACTATGGTAATATTTTACCATTTTCAGGTGTACTGAACAAATTGCAAAGAATTGGTCTCTTTATCCCAGATACTGTAAAATAGTGAGATGTTTGTTCCATTATTGCACTTGATGTTTTTTACTTGAAAAGCAATGGCATTAGTAGGCATTCAGAATTGTTGCTTAAATTCAGTGGAACTATGACTCTTAGTCTCACCTATAAAAAAACTGGGATAAGTAATTTAATGTATGTAATGACCTACTAATAATACTTATTTAAAAAAAGACAGCAACACAACAAACACTTCTTGACTGCCAAGAAATGACAAGGTTGCCTTGATTTTTAATATTTGAAAAAAAATAAAAAGTGCACGATGGAAATATTTATTAAGATCTTAACATGATTTCAACATGCAATAAGCCCCTGAGGTACCTAGGTTTCAAGAATTTTTTCACATCAGTCATATTTTCCAGCAATCAGTCAGTCTAGACCTTGAGGACTTGACAAATAAATGCAGAATCTCAACAAAAATGAATATGTGGGAATCATCCAGGTGTGACAATGGCTATATCATGCTGCCAGACTGTTCAAAATTATCCCTGTGAAGAGGAAAATATTTGAGCAAGTATTTTCACATCTAGAAAGGCACTTTAGACCTCCTCCTGTGATCATAGAGACAGTCCCCAAATCTTTGCATGAACTTAACAGCATTTACGGGAGGCATAGAAGTTATTGACGAGTAAAAACTGGTTTTGCAACACAAAAGCAGTGCTGCAGACAATGCTAAAATAAGGGGAATCTCCCCGCCTCAAATCACGATTGTCTTCAGCCAGGTATGATCCTTGCTGTGGGAGAGGTTCAGTATAAGCCCTTAACTCTTTTCAGCATGACTCTCTGAATTCTAATTGAGGGGAGATACAATGCTGATACATCAGTAAGAGGTCACCTAGCATTTGATTTTGAGAAAGAAATGAATAATAGAATGTCTTTCTAAACAGCAGTAGGTAAACTGCCCTTGTGTGTTGATTTGTCTCATTCTAGCTCTCTCTTAAATAAATAAATCTTAAGTAAATCAGAGAAGTATTTCAAAGGTGGTAGTAAAATACAGTGCTTTGAGGCACAGTTGATTTCAACGTAGGGCAGCTGTTAGTGTGCTCCTTAAGTTTTACATGGAACAATGGAGCTCTAGTATCTTGCCAGATATATTTTGGTTGTTAAACGTTTAAGAGCTCAATAGCTATGTTTATAGCTGTATACAAAATCATAGCTTACTGTGTTTGCTTTTTTTGCAGCAGAACAGTTTCAGAAGATAATTTTTATTTTTTAAATATCTCATGAAAATATACTATATTTATTTAACTTGCTTTTACAGTTTGGAATGTGACAGGAGGAATCTTAAAAGACTTTGTTATTAGATCTTCCACAAAAGTATAATCTGTCTCAGGCTTTTTTCAGCCAATGGCTAAGCATTTCCCTGGAAGCTTGGACATAATCAAATTCAACATGAGAACTCTGCAAGTTCAAAGAGCTTAAGTATATTCAGCATAGCTTTAGATTTGTACTGCCTTCTGGTTTTCACATTTACAGATGCAGCTTTTCCTGGTTAATCAGATATTGTCAGACTACATAATTTCTTCTTCTTTTTGAACAGCATTACTTTTAATTCTTTTTGTTTGTGCTGCAGAAGTACGTATTGAGGTATTCTCAGCCTAGATGTATCTTTTTGTCCTTCAGCTACTGTCAGACTCTAGCTGAACTAGAAAATATTCACCACTGGGATTGAAATTTTGCCACTTTTCTGTGTCATTGGGCAGTTATTATGAATCAAAATAGGCTGCCTGTGAAGAAGTCTTGTATTTGCTTGGGTTTAGTATAGCTTGTATCACAAGTGGCAAGGAAATTGTACACAAAATAATGATAAGCCAAAGAAAAATAAGACGATGGGAATTTTCTGTACTCCTTGACTGAGTGCTGGTGAGTCCTGCGGAGTCCATCTCAAGAGAAATGTTAAAAAATTGGAGTAGAGCTTGTGGAGGACTGTATAGGTGCTACCCTTGGGCACATGGTGTCAGGGGAGAGGTTGACTTATCTCAGTCTGGAAGAGAAAAGGCCAATAGAATGGCAGCCTGCAACTACTTGGAGGATGCTTTTGAAGCCAGTGAAGCACAGCTCTACTAGTATATATTACTATGGTTACTGATTTATGTTTAGTGATATGATTTTTTTAATGTCTTTTGAGCACTTTTAATGTCTTTTGAGCACTTTCAGTCTTACGAGGAGCGGCTGAGAGAGCTGGGGTTGTTTAGCCTGGAGAAGAGGAGGCTGAGGGGAGACCTCATTGCTCTCTACAACTACCTGAAAAGAGGTTGTAGAGAGGAGGGAGCTGGCCTCTTCTCCCAAGTGACAGGGCACAAGACAAGAGGGAATGGCCTCAAGCTCTGCCAGGGGAGATTTAGGCTGGACATTAGGAAAAAATTCTTCACAGAAAGGGTCATTGGGCACTGGAACAGGCTGCCCAGGGAGGTGGTTGAGTCCCCTTCCCTGGAGGTGTTTAATGCACGGGTGGACGAGGTGCTAAGGGGCATGGTTTATTGTCTGATAGGAATGGTTGGACTCGATGATCCGGTGGGTCTCTTCCAACCTGGTTATTCTATGATTCTATGAAAATGCAGTTTTAGATGAAAATGGTTTGTTTGCATTTTCACGTTTTCATCTCCCCATTTTGCTAGAAAAAGCAAAGCCAGGAACAACCCGCATTGAAAAGGATGGCAGCAGGCCAGCATGGCACGCAGGGGAAAAACGAACTTAAAGTCATGGGAAAGCTTTAGGGCTAAATCCACCAAAGAACAGAATGTTGAAGATGTTCCAGATAAAATCTTGGAACAGCTCGTAATGTTTTCATTTTTAATATGCATAATAAAATAAAAATACAGATACTTTTATATTGAGAAATGGTTAAACGAGCAAGGACATATTCCTTTGGAGGAATTGTACAAGCAGGCTCCTAGCTGAACAATAGTTGGGAGCGGTTGGCTGTACAAGCAATTCCCTAGTAGAACATTAAGTTTAGCTATAGATAAGGTAGCGTGTTTATGGATGCAGAAACCGTAACAGTATGCTGCGTTCTTGAGCATAGTGGTCGCACAAGATGTTAAGAGTAAAATAGCGTGTGACAGGTAGTGATATATTAGCTTGATGGGGGATGGATATTCAATATGCTTGTAACCATGGAACATATAATTATGTGTTTGATCAACCAATGAAATTATAATACAATGATGTAATCAAGTAGAAGAAAAGTATATAACCTGATTCTTTCTCAATAAAGACGGCCTTGCTTTATCAATCATATTGATTCGATCGCTTGGTCCCTCCCGTCCCGGCATTTTGGCACCCGAACAGGGACCAGGACAAGGATAAAAAGGAATTTCGTTAAGACCGGAAAAACGGCGGGAGCTCGGGGAGAGCACCGGTGGGCAGCGACCGGAGGGCAAAAATCGACGCCTGGCTGGAACAGAAGTACACCGATCGTGCCTGAACTGACCTCAGAGAGAGGGGTTCGCCATCCGAGGAGGGCTACTGCGGGAGAAAAATGTGTAAGGCTGCACCAAGTTGTTGTTAAGAGTTACCGGTAACCATGGAAAAGCAAGTAGCCCTCGATTTATTGCAATGCTTTTTAGAAAAGCGAAAAGTAGAGGATATTAGTCCTAAAAAAGAATTGCCGGGATTGGTAGCATATGGAGTGAGTCTTGGGTGTTTTCAGGATCCTGGGCTGTTGTTTAGTGATACCGCCTGGCGAGAGTTTGGAGATAAGCTATGGGATAAAGTTATAGATGAAGATAAGACTGCGAAAAAGTTAACGAAACAGTGGCAAGCAGTCATTAACTGTTTAAAACAGTATAAAGCAGAAGAAAAGGTTGCGGCGATGGCCACTAATCAGCTGGAAGGTATCCAAACAGAGCCAGGGCGGTTTGTTCTGGGTAGCAACTACGTTTCGGAGCCACCAATTGACTCTACCATTATATTGGGACCCTCGACTCCTACCAAACGAGAGGTTCAAGTACCTGTGCCGTCAGCTCCTCCAGAGTTAGATAATGATCCTTTATTTGATAGTGAAGAGAGGGAGCTAGAGGAAGAAGCAGCGAAATACCATGAAGAGAACCAAGCCGCCCGTCTGAGGGCTGCTCCCCCACCCCTCCAGCTCCCACGGAGCGGTTCACCGCAGGGCGGGGGGGCCTCTGCCCTGGGCTGAGCGGGGGGGGGGGCGCCTACTACTGCTGCGAAACCCAAGCAGTTTCAGCTTTGCAGAAGGGACTGTTAACAGATACGATAAGAAATGGCTTGATCAAACAATGTTGGTAGCAGTTCAAGAATCAAAAGAGTTTGAATAATGCAATTTTACCACAGATGCAGCTTTTTGGTTTATCAAATACTTATAAAGATACTGGATGTTGGAAAGTTGAAACAGGCATGACCCGTATATGGTATTTATAGATACATCAACGGATGTGCTCGACAAGCAGGTAGACAACCGAGCAGTTACAGAAGCCTTAATTTTGCAATCTGCGACAAAAAATCCTAATGACGAATATGGAAAGATATGGTGTGGTCTGAAAACTCCTACAACAACAACCGAGATCATCTACCTATCAAGCAGAGTTGGTAGCTGCTGCCCTGACTGTAATCTGGGACAGAAATACGTTCTGTTAGAGATGCAGCAAGGAGAGACATTTTAAAAAAGACTGCCACACGCAACACCAGGAGAGAGGGCCTAAAATCTGCCCTCAGTGTGGAACGTTTTACCAGTTGCTGTAAATCAAAATGGGATAAGAACGGGACAGTATTGTCAGAAAACCAGGAGCAAAGCACAGTTCGGAAGCATGTACCAACACAGACGCCTCCACAGTGAGCAGCAGCTCTCACCTCAGAGCAAGAACCAGAGGCAGCACAGAGATAGACGTGATCACCACCATCGCAGTAGTGCTGCAGTCGTCCGCACTTCACACAATACCATGGAACATAAAAGGTCCATTGGAGGGTGTCTTTGCTAACTTGTAATTAGAATGATTATCAATAATTTGGTTGGGAATAGGCATATAGGCATATGGGGAGACAGAGGCTGTTGTTCAACTGACCAGTCTGCAATTCTATCAATACAGAAACTACAAAAAAAAAAACAACAAAAAAACCAACAAAAAAACACCCAACAAACTACCATAAGTGAAATATTTGTTAGACAATCGATATAAGCCTTATTAAATAATGCATCTACGTATTTTAAGTGATAACCAACATTGTATGAATGTGTTCGGCTAGCTGAGAAATGAGTGGTCGTGTGTGTGTGTTTGAAGTACTTCAAACGTTTGTAAGACTTACAAATTGGTTTGGATTAAACTTGAAAATATATCTCTGGGACCTTTCAATCTCAAATGTCCACTAAGCCGGCAAGCAGGTAGATTTACCTGGGGATCTTTGGAATGAAAGGCTTCAGAAGGAAAAGTTTTAAAATACCTAGCAAAACATGCAGCTGTATGTGTGTGAGTGTCCCCCCACCCCTTCTCCTTCCTTTCTAAGTTTCAGCTTTGAAAAAGACCAGGGGAGTTAACGATGTTATCTCTCTAGGGGAATGCCAATTTGTGAGAACACTCTGCATTCCAGTGTCACTCAGCAGCAGCTGCTGGGTCCTAGTGCAGACAATCTTTAGGGATAATTAAGGCAATAATAGAGGAAAATTCAAAAGATACATTACGAATTACTAAGTGGATATTTTGCCACACTAACTGCAAAAACCAAAGTCACTAAACTTAAAATGATTACAATGATAATCACCAAGGGCTGTATAAGCTACTAACACGGGGACGAGGTTATAACATTATGGGTGACTTGGGCCAAACAGACTGGCAACTCCACCTTTTGCCTAGTTCTTGCTACCGCTACGGATCCCTTTCGTACCTGTTTGTTTGGCTTTCCAGGTTATGACAGCAAAGTCTTTAACAGTTTCAGTGTTGGCACCTGTAATAACACCACCAGCATTAGTGAGTGTAGTGCTAACCTAATCAATGGATTGAATCGAACCTTACCATGGGACCCACAAGAAATTGATATAGCCGGATCCATGGTTGTCGGAAATGTTACACAAAATTATACACAAACATGTTTTTTGTTTGGCTTTTATTCCTTTTTGAAAAATCAGTCAGCCACTTGGTTAACCCCTAAGGATACTTTGTACAATATTGGCTCGTATTGTGGTTATAAAAATGAAAATGAACCATTAAATGCCTATGGATGGGCACCTAATCAAATTTGTATTTGGGCAAACAATACTGCTAAGGCATTACCTCCAAATGTCCTTTTGATTTGTGGTGACAGAGCATGGCAAGGTATTCCTAAAAATGCATATGGAGGTCCTTGCTATCTTGGAAAATTAACTATGTTGGCATTAAATCGATCCACAATTCAAGGTTTAAGTCGTGCTAAACGATCAATTCAACAATTGCCCTCAAATTGCAATGATAATGTTCACTTATGGGGATTAGCTTTGAGAATCACTGCATCATTGATTCCAGGCATAGGAACTGCACATGCTTTAAAGACACTAGAACGCCTTGCTTGCTGGACAGTTAAGCAGTCTAATGTAACCACTGAAATCATGGCTCAATTGTCTCACGATATGGATAGTCTGCGACATGCTGTATTGCAAAATCGAGCTGCTATAGATTTTTTATTGCTGGCACAAGGCCATGGTTGTGAAGATTTTGAGGGAATGTGCTGCTTTAACCTTTCTGATCATAGTGAGTCTGTTCATAAGAAGTTACAGTGGTTACAGACTCACACACAGAATATGACATTGTCTTCTAGTCCATTCGACAAGTGGTTAACATCAATGTTTGGCAATCTTTCTCCATGGCTAGTGTCATGTTTAAAAGAGGCTTTATGCTGGCTTGGGATCATATTGCTAATCATAATCATAGTTCGCTTGGTATATGGGTGTATAATGAAATAAATGTCTAAATTGTCGGATAGGGTATTGCTTGTACAAGAAGAAAAAGGGGAAATTGTTGAGAAATGGTTAAACGAGCAAGGACATATTCCTTTGGAGGAATTGTACAAGCAGGCTCCTAGCTGAACAATAGTTGGGAGCGGTTGGCTGTACAAGCAATTCCCTAGTAGAACATTAAGTTTAGCTATAGATAAGGTAGCGTGTTTATGGATGCAGAAACCGTAACAGTATGCTGCGTTCTTGAGCATAGTGGTCGCACAAGATGTTAAGAGTAAAATAGCGTGTGACAGGTAGTGATATATTAGCTTGATGGGGGATGGATATTCAATATGCTTGTAACCATGGAACATATAATTATGTGTTTGATCAACCAATGAAATTATAATACAATGATGTAATCAAGTAGAAGAAAAGTATATAACCTGATTCTTTCTCAATAAAGACGGCCTTGCTTTATCAATCATATTGATTCGATCGCTTGGTTCCTCCCGTCCCGGCACTTTTACATGCTACAAAGATTTACTTCAGCTCTAATTTAAACAATAACTGAATAAGGCTAGGGAGCATTATTCCTTTTCCCTAAGAAACAAGGGTATAATTTTGAAGTTATTGAAATGAGTGTCAGTGTACAACAATGAAACAACATATCTACCGCATTACGAATCATAGATTAATTCTGAAGCTAACACAGTGGCAAATCAGTAATCTAGAAACTTAGACCTGCTCTGGGTCACTAAAGCATTTATTCTGCCATACGTCCCTTGCATAATATTACCAGAAATCCAGGAGATGGCCAAGTAATATCTGAAACCAAAGTCATCTGGATATAAGTAATCTGCCTGGTTCTGTATGTTGTGAATACACCTTATTTTTTGTTGGAAGCTGGCACCATTTGCAAAAAAGGGGGAGAATAGTTCAACATGCCAACACTGAGCAACGCTTGTAATTTAAAATTCGGGAGTTTGTTAATGTTGTTTTGAAATCCAAATTTATTTTCAAAGCACAGAGATTCATCTCACATTTTTGAAAAAAAAACCCAACCCTGTACACAAATATATACACACGCAACCTTAAAACTTGTTGTAAGCTGTTGAAAGTTTGGATCTTTGGAATCCTTTGTTTATGGAGGAAAGAAGGGACTGATACACAAGACCTCTGCATTTTTATTTCTTCATAAACTGGATATGAGCATTGTCAAATAAGAACTCTGGAAATGGCACTGGATAACTTGAGGACTTTGCTTCCTCTCCAACCCAGCATCTGGCAAGTAATGAAATACAAAACTGAACTGAATTATCAGGTATTTTTTTTAAGAAACACTAGAATGAAACTGCAAGTGTCCTTTTATGTTTCTTGTCTCTAATTTTAAATGGCAAACAGCAGACCTTGAGATGCTTTTCAGGAATCTGCACTGACTATATCTTTCATTGATGTTTAAGTTGCATTTTGCTGTGCAAAGCGAGGCCATGAAACACTGTACCCTTTGTGTCTCCTGTCTTTCTCATTGACTCCAAATGTTGGTAGCAGGGGGCAAGGACAGTTTTGGCTGTGGCTTATTGCTGCTCAGTCTGCTTCAGCACTGCTGATACTTAGTTGTTTAACCCTGCACTTGACCCTGTGGTCTCAGAGCAGAAATAGTTATGTGAGAGAAGGGGGAGATGTCAGGTTTTATATATAAAAGGAGGAGTTTGTTTGTCATTTGAGGCAATAAAGATGAAAATGCAATAAACAAACCCAGTAAAAGGGGAAAAAAATAACCAAAAATAAAAAGGTACCCACCCCAAACCCCAAAAACCTGCCACTCTCCACCCTGCCCCAGCACCTCCAGGGAGTGTTTTTACAAAAATCTTACTGCCAGAATTACTTGCTCAGGAGCTGTGCTCGCTCCTTTAAAATACTTTATTTTCCTTTCATACTTGAAGACCTATTGTCAAAATTATCAGAAAGTATCTAGCGCACCTTGGTAGTTAAATCCATTTGTTGTTAAACATTTAAAGTCCACAAGTGTTTCATGAACTTTCTGCATTTTAGTGCCATGAGAATGGTAGAAATGAAGAACAGTGGTTTTTTTCCTTTTTAGGAAAAAAAGGATTCTAGGGAGAACTTTAGAAATTGGAACACAGTATTCATAGATGCACTAGGCTTCACTCGTGCAAACTTTGTTTTGTATTAAAATAAACTCTTCAGTAAATATTATCTGATTGCACAGTTTCTTCTGAAAACCCAAACTGGTTTGCTAGAAACTCTGCCTAATGTAATGACAGTCTGAGCTTTCCATTTATATCAGTACCTCATTTTTTAGTCTGCTATGGCTTCTGAAGTAAAAGTGTCTGCATCCAAATTTGAAGCAGCAGAGGAAACCCAAACTGAACAGTGAATGATGACCATCATAATCTGTTGAGCATTTTGATTTAAAAAAAAAATAAAAAATGAAGGGATGATATATCACCCTTGTTCTGGAATTTATCTCCAATGTTGTTATATTTGCCATATGGCAAGAAGTGATGTTGAACAAGCAAAATGTAATTTCATGAAACATAGAATCATAGAATAACCAGGTTGGAAGAGACCCACCGGATCATCGAGTCCAACCATTCCTATCAAACACTAAACCATGCCCCTTAGCACCTCGTCCACCCGTGCATTAAACACCTCCAGGGAAGGGGACTCAACCACCTCCCTGGGCAGCCTGTTCCAGTGCCCAATGACCCTTTCTGTGAAGAATTTTTTCCTAATGTCCAGCCTAAACCTCCCCTGGCGGAGCTTGAGGCCATTCCCTCTTGTCCTGTCCCCTGTCACTTGGGAGAAGAGGCCAGCACCCTCCTCTCCACAATCTCCTTTCAGGTAGTTGTAGAGAGCAATGAGGTCTCCCCTCAGCCTCCTCTTCTCCAGGCTAAACAACCCCAGCTCTCTCAGCTGTTCCTCATAAGGCCTGTTCTCCAGACCCTTATCAGGGTTAGATCTCATGAATCTTGGGATCTGAACTCTCATAACTGGGTACAAAAGTCAACTGAAAAACTTCAGCATGTCTGGTTTGCATTTCTTATCTGTGTAGAAGCATTCAGAACAATTTATTTAGTGTGGATACTCCCACTCAGGACAGCGCAAGGAAGAATGTAATTTGGGTAATTTGGAGACTGAACACGTTAGCATATTGAGGCTGTTAAATGGGAACATTTTCAAAAGGCTTTAGTGTACCTGAATATCCTAGCATATTTATCTCCTTAACTTTTCTCATGGTCCTTTGTACGCAGAAGTTCCTAAATTTAAACCTACCCACTTAATGAAAGTATACTTGTTGGGGTATTTTACAGACTCTGTACAGTTTTGGGAAACCTAATCTTAATGCAGGATACATCAGATCTCTCTGGTTTCTGCTTCTCTCATGCTGCCCTACGTGCAGCACTCTGTAACTATTCCTGTTAAAAGTAATCTTGCAAAATAATCAAATTAAGCCACAAGAAAAATAAGTGACACAAAGGATGAGATTTAGAATCAGGAAACAGTATGTGCTTTCATTTTTCTTTCTGATTCTGAGCCCTTAGAATTCAATCATTTCCCAAACTTTTATCAACAACAGTAAGAACTAGAGGGGGTGAGAACAGGGGTTGAAACACATTGAACAGTTTTGAGGGAAGCACAAAATTAGAATTGCAATTAATTTACATAAATAATATATACCTCTTAATGTAACTATATTGCTATTCATAGTGTCTCTCTGTCATACAGTGGAAAAGTATCTATAATATAGACTGGTGTTTGTAGGAAAAGATCTCTTTTGTTTCAGCCCTGGTTGTCTACTTTTCTCTTGCCTTTAGGGAAGCAGCTAACATAAGAGAAGAATTAAACTCTTCATATATGGCAGCTTTTCCTGGGCAGCTCTCAGAAATACTAGACTCGCTTACACTTCATTGAGAGACCCTTCCAACTGCACTTGCTGTCCAACTGAATGAAATTTGGAACATGCTGAGTTTCAAAACATAAGCAACAGATGCTAGCTATATTTTAAAAATATAGTTTGCGTATAAAGTTGTCTCCTTGAAGTGTTAGTAATAATTTGTGACTAGCAGACAGTCACAAATATATATTTTGCTCTACAACACGCTGAACCTTGTTTAAAACATCACAGATCCATTGAATAAGCTTGCTTTTCTCAATTGTAGTCAGAGGAACAAGCTACAACTAACATCTTGTGAACAGTGGTGTGAGTCGGTAATAGAAGCAAAGCTCAGTCAGTCTCTGAGTGGATTTTCTTAGAATGCTGGGGTCTGAGTTATCTCACTATCGGAACTAATATTGAGAAGTCACTTGTGTATGATGTATTTGTAATCCATGAAAAATACTTTAATAAATTAAAGACTTCACAAGTCTTTTTAGTCTTTAATAATTAAGAGAATTTTTAATTTTCTTAGGAAGTAGTGGGAATAGACAAAGCAAGCAATGGATGGAATAAATCAACATGATGAATTGATTAATGGTTCACAAGGGATCTTAAATTAGCTCACCTCTTAAAATGTGTCAGCTGGTTATTTGCTTAAAACTCATATTGGGAGAACCTAGGAGAACTTTTCAAACCTCAAAACGTCTCCAGCAGAAGCCACACAGAAGCAGCTTAAGAGCCATCATCTAGAAATAAGATGAATAAAAGGACAAAGCTTGCTCGGATTTTGTTTAGCTAATTCACAATAAAGCTGTCCACAATAGAGGAGCTACATAGGGTATTATCTTTGACTCTTGATTAGTCCTGCACAGTGATAAAGTTCTCTCTCATTTTATCCAAAACATTCCAAGTGCATGTCCGTCATGGTTTTTCTGTACCTCTTAGCTGTTTCAGATTGAACACTACAACTGGGAGGTGTAAGAACTGGTATTTATGAAGATTTTACCTCTTGTCAGCATGTGGTTTCCTTTGGAGTTAGTATATGGAACCAATTTCTACTAGTGCTTCTTAATTATTAGTTTAATAAGATTCTATTCCACGGGAAAACCTGCCTTAGCCTATATTTTAGTGTTTTGGATCTATCCATAAGTGAATTCCAAGAAAATTATACTTTTTGCCTTCTGATTAGACTTCTCTGTTCAGCTTCAAATCCTATTTTGAAAGCCAGTTTTCTCAGGCAAGTGGGATGATCAGCTGCCTGAACATGATGGGGTGCAATGGAGAACAACAAAATTCTCTATATTGTTGCCTGGTTATTTGTGTCAGGAGATAATTGTCTTGGTTTTGCCTGTAACTTCCTCTTGTTGAAGTGGAAAGTCTTTTTTTAAATTTTTTTTCTTTCCTTATCTTGTTGTACTCCTAGTCTTACGTTCTGTGTTCCAGGAAGTAATCTTATATAGCTGCATGTTTCTTTTGAATTTTAAAATGCTAGTGGCAGTGTACAAATAAAAACGTTTTGCAGGTCCTTCAAGATATATGTCAAAATCATCTTCATTGGCAGTTATATAGGTTTCTTTGAAATGAAAATAACTTTGTTCAGGAGCCCAGGGCTTGGAAAATAAGCAAGTCTGGAGTATAACTTAAGACCTTATGAGATGGGGCTTACACAACTGGCAGCTGCAGCATGTCTGAGATTCAGGACAGAAACTGTGAGAATCGGGATGGAAAAAGCAAGAATGCTGTCTTTGAAACAGTGGGGAGAAACATAATGCTGTGGCATGCTAAATATTTATTTTTAATGGTGTATCTTGGTCATACTTGCAAGACACTAGACTTAGTTGGAATACTATAAGGGAGTGGTAAGCTTCAAGAAAAAGTATACTTTTATCAAGTATATTTTCACTTTCTAGAAAAAAAATCTATGTCAGAGATTGCTTTTCTAAAAGCCATTTTTATCAGCTGTACTGATGGGAAATGTTTGAGTCTGCTTCACTGAATATACCATTTAAAGTATATTTAAGTTTAAAAGCAGAGATGAATTTATATGCAAATCACATTCAATAGCTTATAATCAGAACCAAGCTGCTGCTGATTACCGAGTTTGTGAAAAGTAGTTCAAGGACAGAAAGAGCAGAAATTTCTGCTTTTTGCAGATTTATGTATTTATTTAGTGCTTAATCATTTGGGATTGCTTTTTAAACAAACCGTTTACAAATGAGTTGGTGGATTAGCTTGCTTTGTTTGATGCAAACCCACGAATGTCACCCTTTCTTGCATCCTCCAGAAGGTGGAGGGAACACCATCTCTGAGAAGTAAAAGGCAGCTGTGCGAGCTTCAAGGATGGTGTTTGATATCTGACATCAAGTAGAGCTCTGACAAGGAGCTGGCAGGAAATTAGGTTTGACAGCTCATGAGAAGTGTAAACTGAGACAGAATGAGGACTTACCAAGGATGTAATGGAAGACAGTCATCAGTTTTTCTTCTGAAGGTGACATAATTCACGATGGCATCCAAATATGATTTATTAAATGAATTATTAATGACCGTTGATTCTTAAGAAAAACATAAATAGAAGCCTGGGGACTACCTGTTGATTGTAGCCTATTCATGCCAAAGCAGGGATCTGAAATGAAATGCTGACATTGCTCTTCTGCGTTGCTAGCATTACTTTTGGAGAATGGAGATGCCAGAGGTTGTAAAGGTTTGTAGGGCGGTGCTTTCTTTGTACGTGTGGATTGTGCCGGTACATGTCTCTATCACTGAACAAGTCCATGTTTTTTCTGTTTTGCGAACTTGCATAGAAACTCTTCCAGATAGACGCTTCAGTTTGAAGCATGGTGTAGCTCCTCATGCTATAGCAAATACATGTGCACAACAGTTTTTGATAAGAGCTGAGGAATCAAGAATAATTAATTGAAATAAGAGGAATGAGATAGTGGAGGGACTGTAATTGCAGGAAGATTTGGTATCCATTTCAGATTTCATAATTTGTACATTAAAAGTCACTGATAACCAAGTGTATGTGACATCTATGATAAGTACAGCTAAAAAAGCTATCAATGGCGAACCCAAAATAACTCCTGATCATGTAAAGCATTGTAGAGTTGCAGTTCGGTACTGGAATGTTATTTCTTTTTCTATTTTTTTCTTGGATGCAAAACTGGTTAAAAACACTCCTGGAATGTGCTTAGAAGCGATTAGTCTCACATTATTTGTTTTCATTATTATTAATGAAGTTATTGACAGGAATCTGCGTCCTGTGGTGAAAAAGTTGCAGATTCATACTCCCAATCTAAATTTTTCTTTTTTATTTTCTTTTAAATCAAAACCAAATCCAATAATGGGCAAGATGGACTTATCCTTAGTGCTCAGAACATTATTTTTCTGTCTGGCATTTTCATAAGTTTACAAGGACATACAAATGGAGAGCTGGAATTCATACACTTAAGAAAGCACACTTGTCCAACTTTACTTTTCAGTCTTCTCCTTAGTGCTTCAGCAGTTGATGAAATACCATATTTCATAAATAGTTTTATATGGAATTGTGTCAGCATTACCTTTAAACTCCTATATTTCAACCAGAAGTTCTTGTTGCTTTAAGTCTGCTGCATAATCCTAAAAAACATGTGTTGCTGTTTTGATGCTATCCTTGTTTTATGGGAGGATCTGGATGAAAAATACTTTTATCTCTCATGGTTTTTTTTTATTTGCCATTCTGGGTATTCCAAATATTATGCACAAAGCGGGTTACAGGGCATTACAGAAAATAGCTGTGGAGTTTCACAGTAGGTAGCTGAATGAAGCTTACTCGTTCGAAAATCTGTTATTGGAAAGACAAATAAAAATATTCCTTGCTTTTGTGATATAAATCCCCATATTCTCTTTTTGTCCACCTGTGATCAGTTATATGCTGTATTGATTTTTGTTTCCAGTTAAAAATCTGGGTCTTATAAAAGCTGATGTTTGACTGGAAAACTGAAAGAAAACAGGCTGATGGAGTATTTAGCTAGATCACAAGAAAATCTTCATAAACACTTCTGAATACTAGTTTTGAATTATACCCCATATACAAGTCTAACTGTATTTAAAAAAAAGGAGGGGGTGTGGGAGGAGGTGGAATCACTGAGGGGGGAGAAAAGGTAGTCTGAGACTTAATCTGTTTCCCTAATTGTTCTCCGGTGGATTGAGATACACTTGCAGTAGCTGAGACACCACCGTATTAGGTGTATTTTCCTAACGTGTGGCATAGTGCCCTGAGCCAAATGATTGATGTACATAGAGAAGTCGCTTCATTTCATATTGCCAACTTGTATAAGACAAATGAACTCTCTGCTTTAAATGTGCTTTGTTTCCAGTTCCATTTGTTAATGAAAAATAATGAACAGTTTTATGGAAACAAGCAGGAAATGCAGACGTAATAATAAGTAGATGTGAAGGTGGTTCTGTGGATATTTCTGAAGAAGAGTGGATCTAGAAAATATAAATGGGGAAATTTTACAAAATTAATTTTATTTTGTCTTAACCAGTTTCTGGAAGCACTGCTTTATGCAGATGTTTTGTTTTGCTGATTTATTCTAAGCATCTGGTTTGTAATCATTGAGCAGATAGCTGGCACGAAGAAGTTTGTTTGGCATTACTGTGATGGCAGGAACTAAATGGATTAAACGACTATTTGAGAATTTCCTGATTATGTCAGGAACTGGTATGCAACTCCTTTCACCTTTATTTAGAGCACTCCCTTATCGTGTTACCCTGAACAGATCTTTACCGTGAACTTACCTTAGTATCTGCTGGATTTTGACTGTGTGCCACCAGCACCTTAATGGCCCATAATACCGCAACATAACTGCTTACGGCAACCTTTTTTGTGCTATATAATGAAAAATTAAACGGAACTCTGCCAGGCAGAATTCTTTTTGCATGTATTTGATTTCATCTGGTTGAGACATCATGCCTTTCTGTATAAATGAACTGCTTAGAAGAATATACTAGAATTAGATTTCCTAGCCCAATGATCTGATGAATCCTAATCAGAAAGCTGATAGGTTGAATAGTAATAAACCTGTAATCACTACAGTCACCTGTAATTCCATTTACTCAAATTTATAACTCATTTCTCTTAAATCTGTGAGCGAGGGAACTCGAATAATGGATATGACATTTTATGTAGTCTGCTCACAAGATATGAACTTATTCCTTCATTATGAGAAAGCTCACTTACAGCCCAGGACTATGAATAGATTTGTGTTTTACTATGTTGCTGTGAATAGTCCCACAATCAATGTAACCTTGGCATGGGTGAGGAAATACAAGTGAGGGAAATGAAAGCAGAGGAAGGGATCTATCTACAAGTAGGCATAACATTTTTGAACCCTCACTTTTTAATGTTCCACAACTAAAGAAGACAAAAATGTGTACTTCTGTGAGCTGTAGATTGGCTGCAGTAGATCTTTTTCTGTAGTAGTTTTGTAGGTGATGGTTTCTTGTTGATTTTTTTTTCTTTTGCCTCTTATTTATATTGCATAGTGTATATTCTATATATGAGTGCTCTGGGGTAGATATAGTCCTGATTTCAGAGGAAATCCTACATTTAATTTAATTCTGTTTAATATCATAGATCCCAGGAGAATGCTTCCAATGGTGAGGGGCTTAGAACAACACTGGAGTTTCTCTAATTTTGTCCTTTGAAACTGTATCTCAGTATTTCTGGGAAATAGTTAAAAACAGTAGGAAACGTTCCCTGTGCTAGCTGATGTTAACAAGGACCAAGTGCCTGTGTCCTTCCTTCATCCAGTAATCTATGCCCGAGTTACATGGCCAGTAATAAGCAACTTCTTGTATATGGCTGAACCTTGAACCTCCTTTTGGAAACCATTACAACCGATTTGTTACAGCTCTGTTTAGCAGTTCAAACTAAAACGTTTAAGAAAAAGTATTTTGAATCTCCAGGAAAGACTGTTTACTTAATATCAGTATTTCAAATACATGCCTCCACTGAATTAACTGTTAACTTTACTTACGTCCAAAAATGCATTTTTATGCTTTACTGTTGATGGTTTCGGATAGGGTCATCTATGGAAAAATCACTGAATAAGACTATGCTACTAGGTAAAGCTGAGAAAGCAATAGGCTTTTAGCATGTTAAAACTCAAGTGTGTGTGGGGAAAACCCTGCTCATAAAAAAGTAGTACATTTGGGAGAGGCTTCATGATGCTTACCTTTGTTATCAAGGATATTGAGGCTCACTTGTACAGAGGAAACTGCAGTACCACGGAAATGCAGTGCTGAGAGGCAAGCTAGAATCTGTTCTGCAGGTTAGATTTCAACATCCGGTTTTCAACAAGTTGAGATGTTCATGAGTGACTAGCTCGCAAAGTTTTAGTTTTATACTAGCTTTATATCCAAAGCAAGTAAACGAAGGGCTCTAATAACTTTTCCAGGAGTTTTAAGTTGGTAGGGATTTTTGATGAGACACGAATATTAATTCAAATATTGAGAATAAACCTTTGTCAACAATAAATCAGAATGACCTTTCTTTTAAGGAATTTCTTCCCTATTTAGAAAAAAAAGAAGTCTATTAGGCCATAGGCTATCTCCTGTTACCTTTTTCAGGACTGAGTTTTACACAGAGGTGATATGAAAGGCTGGACGATGTGAAGTCATTTTTATATTTACTGGTAGAAATCTAACCAGAAATCTCTCTAGTTAATCTGTGTGGTCTTCAGAGATGCTCCTGACTTTTTACTCTTTGTAACCTCTCACATGTACACAAGTGAGAGTTCAGGGGAATGAGAGAAGAAACAAGCGATAATTACAGGCACTGAACCTCTTTATCCTTAACCTAACAGATCTTGAATTGGTTTGAGACAAGTGCGTAAGCCTATTTGATCAAAAACTTGACAACACCATAAATCATAAGAGCTATTCATTTGATCAGAGCTTTTCACAATGTGAAAAGCCACTGTATCTCAGTAGGCTGACATAGTTGCATGAGGGGATTGATCACACGGACTTCAATCTGATGGATCGAAGACATTTTATTGAGCTTAGCTGTTTCTTTATAAACCCTTTTTAGTTACATAACTAGGTGCCCACGAGGGTATCTACAGTGTATTATTGGCTAAAGTTAGCTGTCCATAAAGCTATTGCTAACATATTATTGGCTAAACTACCGCACATGCTAAGAAACAAGTTACACTAAAATTAACTATGTTGATAGTTCTCTTTAATTGTTTTTCTTTCAGTTGGTACTCGTTCCCACCAAACTAGCTCTTGTATTCCTTTCAGCTGGCCTTTGTTTATCTTTCAGTTCTCTGTTTCAAGGCCTTGTTAGAATTGCTCAGTATCAATCAGTCCCACAGCATCCGGGCCTTCTTCCCTGTTCAAAGTTATGGCATCCTTCTCAAGTAGTAAAATGGTACCTCCTTTCCATTCCCAAGCTGATAAGCATTGGAGAGTGAGCTTGATCCGGCTTTCAACCTTCATAGCGCTGCATATTTTTATTAATATCTGTCATGAGACCTTTGTACTTCACAGTCATTCACTGTTCTGTGTCCATGTTTTGGTGGATTTGGGATATTTTTAGGAAGTAAAGCTTGTCTTTGCTGTTTCTTTTTTTCTGTGCTGAGAATGTAAACAGATGAGATGCCTAGCAGTGCATTAGGTTGTGAATGTACAAGCATTTTAATTGTCTGTGATGTCACTGTCTTGAACTCTGTGACACTCAAGGCTAAGATAGGACACTTTCCAGTTGTCTTATTAAAATTGCGGTGTTCTGACTAAATGACAATGACTACGTTGTCAGCCTGGCACTAGCATTGTTTTGGCAGTTATATGTAGTTTATTGTTTAACCTAAATAGTTCTTTCTCTGGGTTTCAAAGTGAGTACCGGAAGATTTTTCAAAGCTGATGCCCTCGCTGCCATTAGTCATTAGGGTTTCAGTGAAGAGGAAGCCCAGTGAGAGCAAAGGGTGGATATAGGAGAAGTCTTCCGAACTCCATGCCCACAAGTGTCATACTTTAAAAGTTTCATTGTCTCCCAGCGTAGAAGGTTAAAACAGAATCTGTTTAAAATATTTTTCTTAAATACTTTTTAAACTCCAAATGTGAATTTTGCAAATGGTAATTAGGGATTGATTTGGAAGCAGGAAAGATGGGAATCGATATGTTCAAATTAAAAGTAGCCCATCAGTCTAGGATTTATTTGAGGGCTCATGTGCTATGCAAAAAGAACTGTAGAAGTTGATGCTCTTTAAACTCTTAGCAGTGAATCATTTTATTATGTATGGGGCATACATATTTACATAAATATAAAATTACAGAGATCCTGTTAAATTTATCTGAGAGCATAAAAGTGGTCTTCAACTGCAATAAAACGTTTTGAGAATGAGTAATGGTGCTGTTTACATGAGATTCTAAAACCCTTTAGGATTATCCAGCTTCCATTTAAATTATGTAGTAACTGATGAGGCTGCTATCAGATTTTTCTCTGCTTACTGATGCTAGACAATTCTCCTCAGCGTGGTGTCTTCAAGCTCTCACTTATCTAATGATTCATTGTTCCAGTCAAGAAGAAAAAAAAAAAACAAAACATAAAATAATTATCCCACATCTTTTTAAAATTAACTCACTTGGGATCTAAAAATTGCAGCAATGAATTACATATTGTAGATGCCTTCCTCTCCATTTCTATTTGTGCCTTTTGCTGCTGTAACGTTGATGTCATGAGTGATGTAATCTAAGGGACTGAGGGGTGCCAGCAGACTTCATTTGAATGAGGTCTTAATGAGACCCAACCCCAGTTGTTACAGCGCATTTCATATTTTCTCAGGAACCTGAACTGCTTTTCAAACAGGCTCGGTAGTTCTCAAACAGCAATGAACTGAGCTTTATGTTGAGAGGAAAACTCTGCCTTATTCTAATTTAGCAAGAAGTAAAATCACTTTTAGTCCCAAAAGAAAAGACATAATTGACTTATACAGCATCAAAAATGGGAGCTGCTGGGCCAGACCTCAGAGAGGCTGGATAGGGCTTATAGAAACTATCCCATGAGTATGTACTAATCGTCATGGAATTACAGGAGCTTTGTCAGAGCCCCGAGTGCACCAACTGAGGGCACAGCTTTGCTAGCCCTGCTCATTCCCACTGACCCAGCTTCCTTCCCTTGAGGAGCAAAGGAAAAGATGTGTTGTGAAAAAATAA
Organism: Phaenicophaeus curvirostris; assembly: GCF_032191515.1. Taxonomy (NCBI): domain Eukaryota; kingdom Metazoa; phylum Chordata; class Aves; order Cuculiformes; family Cuculidae; genus Phaenicophaeus; species Phaenicophaeus curvirostris. The sequence continues at coordinate 3,107,240 of NC_091423.1, read as the reverse complement.
TACATAATTTAAAAAAATAATAAAATAATAGTAATAAAAAAAATTGTGGAAGCTTCCTTAAGCTACTCTACTTTCCACTAACAATTGTCCAGAGGTCACTCTTTTCAAGTATCCATCTTGGGAAAGTATCAGAAAAAGGAAGTCCACAGGAAATGTCTTTCCTTTTTGAGTTCTCTGATACAGAGGAAAGCATATGCTCGTAGAAATGCGTCAGTGCCCCTACTGAATATCAATAATGCATTGCAGCAGGTGCTGCAGGCTATGATAGTTTCAATATATTTGAACAGTCAGCTTCTGCCTTTTCTGAAGGGAACACTGAATTATGGATGGGAACAAACTATGCTTTCTGATGGCAACATTTCACTAAAAAGAATAAATACTATTCTTCAGAAAAACTGAGTCCATTGTGCAGCGTTTTTTGATGAAATATCAGAAGATGCAAATTTGGATAATATAGAGATAATTTATAACAAACTAAGCGTGTTCCTCTGGTTTTCTTTTTATGGCAGAAATACATGTCAGCATTAACCTTCTGTTAAGAATACTTTAACTCACAACTTGATCTGCAGAATTTAAGCTGACCAATTTACAAAATGGTCAGCAGCCAGGGAATCGATGCTGTGAAGCAATTCATAGCAGTCAAGCTGAATTTGTATTGCTGTTTAGCTAGGAGATGAGTTCTTTTAAAGCAAAAAGCTGTTCTTGTTCTTGCAAGTGGGCTTCAGTCTTTACTAAAATAAACCTTTCCTCAAAGGGGAGAGGGTAAAGAAAATCCTTTGGAGAATCAGTAGTTCTGATCTACCTCAAGATGCTTCAGTTTTCTTTCTGGAAACCACACACGCACTGAATCATGTTCTGTATGATTCTTGTACGTACAGCATTCCAGGGCAAGGTGCCTGGGAACTGAAAGTAGCACTTGCCTTTTATTCTGTACTTGTAGTTCTGAGGCTCTATAATTTTTAGAAAAAGAAATTTGTTTCACAGCTGGAGAAAACTACAAGAATTAAAGGTGAAAAGCAGCACTTAATGGTGCTATTAGAAATAACAACTTTAAGTAGTTTTTCATCCCAGATGTCACTAAACCGCTTGTTATGATATTCCAAACTAGTTATATATATTAAAAAAAAGACTAAGGTAATTTCTTTCAAAACCTGTTGATCGGGACTGAATAGGAAGGATCTCCTATAATCAGGCATAAATAGGAATTAAAAAAAAAAAGATTGTAAAAGGGCAACTGAAACCTCTACTGTGCTGTAGCTCTCGAAATATGGAAGATATTGCAAAGATTTAAACCGCTACTTAATTTCTGTCAGCAACTGTTGCCTTCCGTGTGTTGAAAGGAGCCCTATTTTTGGTAATAACAAGTAATGCATTTGTCATGTGCTAATTATGAGGTTGTCTTAGAGATATTTGGAGAAAACAGTAGTACATGTAAAAACGTTAAATAGGAGAAATTTCAGTTTTCAGTAAGGATAGTTATTTTCACTGCTTAGACAGACAAAATGGCTAGTTGGTATGGTGCACACACATACTTATACCTGTAAATGAGGAAGCGTTGCTCAGGGACTTTGTATGGTAAAGTCAGGGGGCTCATAAAATTTATCTCTCAAAATTTTAGATATCTGCCAAATCCAAAGAGATTTAACTGACTGAAATGATGAATCCCATATCAAATTTGAGTGCAAACAACTGAAAGATGGAATCAAAAGGTGCAAATGCAAAAATAAAATTGATGGGTTTGCAAAAAGTCAGTGTGTCCAGTTGAAGTTATTTTTCTTTGACAAGTAAAGAATATTTTTAAGCAAACACAGTTGAATAGATTTAATCTAGCCGATCTTCAGAAACATCTCTCAGGTTTTGGGTGGGAAATAATTATATAAATGAGTGGCAAAGCTTATATAAATTAAGATTGAGTATAAGGTAGGCAACAATGGCTTGCATTAAAAGGCAATGACTTGGACTGAATGCAAGTTGTTTTTTTCTAAGATCTGTTGTATGTTATGTTTTCTTTATTATCTTGGGCTGTTTCAAATAGGTATGTAAAAAATAAGGTTTCTAAAATCATGATGTTGTGCATAAGTACAAAGTCAGTCCAGAACATTGGGATAAAATTCAACAAGATTAAATGTGAAGTCCCCAATTACATATAAATATCATAAGATCACAGCTGAATCTTTCAGGACACCGTGAATTTTAATGTATAAGCTTTTTTTTTTCCTTCTCTAAAATGCATAATAATCTGCAAATGAATTAAATCAAAACTAGTTTATACAGCTTGAATATTGAAATTTCTACTATTGTCTTGGTTCACCATTGTGACTTGACATAGATCTCTTGATTATAATTTTCATTAGCAGCAACTAATTATGACTGAAAGGCAAAGGTTCATAATAATCAATTGTTAGTGTAAGTACCAGCTGGGGTTCAAACTGCTGATGCCAAGATATTTTTTAGAATTAACGATTATTTAATGTTTAGTAGAGAATAGATGGAATGGGCTGAAGTTTCTTTTCAAGTGGTATTCTTTATAGTTGCAATCACACCCTTGCATTTACTTTGTGTTTAGAATATTTGTTCTGAGCTCCTCAATCCAAGAACAGGACAAACTGAAAGGTGATATCCAATGACATTAATTCATTCAGTTTGCTTTCATGGTACTTTGAGCTTTGATGCTTTGCCCTTTTTTTCCCCTCTTCGTTTATCCAAGTGAACAATTTTGATAAGAATGTTTGACAATTTTTGATTCACAAAATTATACTTGGGCATCTTAAAGTACAGGACATTTGCATTCCCTGCAAATAAGATGTACAGCCGTGACACTGTTGAAACTCAATCAGGTGACACAAGAAACTGGACACAATCCGTGTGTTTACTAAATCAAACATGTTTTTACCTTTGGGACTTCAGTGCATAGTAATAGAGTTTTTCCTCACAGGAGAAACACAAAAGGCCTGAAGAAATCTATTATAATATGTACAGAGAGTATTTTCTCATATAAGATAAGGTTCAAACGATGCTGTCTTTTTTTGCACTGGCCAATCAGAGTTTAATAATTAAAGGAAAATAATATTACTCTCCTGAAGGTGCTTTCTATCTTGTAATGCTAGCTGGTTTATGAGAGGATATATCCCATTCTTTCCCCACCCCCGAACAAAAAGAGGAATTGAGGGTAGCCTTTTAGATGTCATGAATGTATTAGTCTTATCACAACATAATAATAAAAGGAATGTAATGAATAGTGGAGTTACTTGATAAATACAGCCAGAATTCGACATCCTGATAGCATACAGGAAAAGAGAACAAAATAATATCTTCACATTGCTGTCATTTGTTTGAGCGGTCCTGATACACTTTACTTTGACCTATTTTCTGATATGCTTTATATATCAGTGTGCTGATACAGAGTATTCAATGTTTGGCTGTATGACTAATTGGAGAAATTTGTAATCTTCTTGTCTCATTTTGGCATTACATTACATTGTTTCATATTAAATATGCTGCCTCTTTTAATCTGTGGGTTACGGATGCTTATTTCTTTCCACATTCGTGGTAGTATTATCCTATTAAGGGTATTTGTGATTTATTAATATCTTTGTAAAGGCCGTCTCACAACAATATGCAGTGCCACGTTTGGCTGCAAAAATGAATTTGTTTTACTAATATGAAACATGCTTGTGGACTGCTGTGCTAGATTTTCAAAATGCCTGTTGCAGAGGCAGTTTTCTTTTAGCCAGATGGAAGTTTAGTGGTATCAAATATAATGACTGTGTCTATACTAACTATAGGGCTCAAACTCCTGGAACCTCAGTATGTTGGTGGAATTCACTGGTGGAGCAGTGCTGGTGGGTGGGCAATCTCTAAGGCTATGTCCTACAAAGCAGATTTGGCTGAAGACTTGGCCTGACTCAAGACTGAATTGAATTTCACTTAAGCCCACAGACCTGCCTGTTGGGTCTGGGATGCAGCTGATTGTGTTAAGGAGCAAGCACCAAATGCGCTTCCCAACTCAGCTACCACTAAGAGGCTTATTGTCTGCTCTTTCCTAGCAAGAAACAGAGTAACTTGGAAGCAAACTAAGGTATTAAACTTTGCATTTAAACACCTCTTCTCTTTTGCCTGCCCAGCAGGAAGTGGGAGCAGTTAGCAGAATCCTGTAGTGAAATGGGTTGGAGAAGCAATGAGCATACAGTGGTAGGTTTTTTTTGAAGAAATGAATAGTAGAGAAATACATGTGGTTAGTTTGTGCTGCTCTCTGTCCATAGTTGTCTGTTGTGACTTGCTTACTGGGATAACAGAATGATTTAAGTCTTCCTTTAGTGGTCTACTATTCTTGGAACTTTTATGTCACCTTCATGTCACTCACGTTCGATCTTGCTGCTACCTTCTTGACCCTGTTTCTTGCCATGACCATATTCCTTTCCAGTAATGTGAACTGAGTTCTATGATTTGGTTTTATCTATCAAGACTGATCATTTGAAAGAGTAAGAGAATAATAGAAAAAATGAAGTCTTTTCTGCAAGGCAAAGAGGCCAGATGTATGCATAATACTGTAAGGGAAGAGGAAAGGATTTTGTCATCTGGAGCTGTAAACCTGGCACTCCCAGTTTTAACAGAATAATTTTGTATCCATGCAATGCAGAGTTTGGTTTGGACTAATAGTGATGTGAGGATTGGTTCTTTTCCTTTGCCACATAAAGGAAACCTGATACCAGCAGGAAATCAGAAGAAATTAGAAACTTTATCCTTGATTAAGCCTAGCTGGGACTGTTGTGAACTAAGCAGGAACCTCTTCCAGCTTCTGCTTTCCAATACTTTGGTAACTTGGTAAGGTCAATAGCAGCTCTCTGCACTGTTATCAGTTTTGTTCTTCATTTGCTTTCTTTCTTTTTAGTTCAGAGTTCAGTCACAACCTGTTATTCAAATAATACCTTATCAAGACATTTGTCTGAAAAAACATTATGTGAAGATAAGAAAAGACAGTAAACACTGGAAATGATGGCATAAATAAACAGCCAGGGTGAGGGAAGATCTGTTTCTGGAGAAGGAATTAAAGAAACACGTTACATATGGATGAAGTCACAAAATCATTTTGTTCTGGGGTAATGAGAAGGATGTTTCCCTCTATAAACCTGCCATTCTTAGTGTGGTACAAAGTAACTAGAAGTTCTGCCTTCAGAAAGCACTATTTGTGATGGTCACATATCCCCATCATGAAATCATCATTTCTGACTGCTGCTTTGGGAATAGGTTGTAAAGTTTCTCTTTAAAGAAAAACAATCCAGAAATGCATACCCTGAGCTATTAGGGATGCAGCACAGCAGCCATGGTCCTATTATAGATTCTGAATTCTTGACCTTGGCAAGCTTATTACCAAAACCGTTAATATGCCTTTTTGGGTTTTGGGTTTTTTTTCCATTTTTCTTCTACATTTGTGATTGAGTTTTGTTACAAGTATTGAAGCTGTACCCAGTTGCTACTGAAAGCAACAAGAATATTGGTTTGGGTGCTTTTGTTTAGTTGAGGCGCGGGAGAAGGAAATGCAGTTTTAAAAAATTTTACTTAATCAAAATCTCTCTTATTCATCTTTTCCAAATTTCCTATTTTTGGCAATGAAGTTATCACTGTAAAAAGCCCTATTTTATTTACCAGCTTCCTCGAAGTCGGTGGTGTTGATTTTCAACTTGAACAAATTGAAGCCTTGTAAAGGACAGATGTATAACTACTCTTCCTACTTAGACTAGAAACCTTCGTGAATTTTATTAAGCTAAAATCATTTTGAAAATAGAAAAATAGGATTATTGTAGAATACATAAATGAGACTATAAAAATTATTCGGTCATCTCTTTCATATGCATACTCTATAAGTTTGTATGCACAAATAATTTTATAAAGTGGGTTAGTCTCTTTAATTATGTACATCCCATGCATGTAATAGATTACATGAGATTACATAAACGCCAGTCTTCCCAGAAGACATTTTTTAGGTATCCTGATTTCTTTCAGTGAAGTGCTAAATAGGCAGGAACACCAGTCCGCTCCCTTCAGGATCTGCTTCAAAGAAGAGCCTACAAAAGATGAGATAGGGACTAACGTGGGGACAACTCTAAACTTAAGCCTAGTTGTACCTTGTGAAGAGTTGTTCCTTCCCAACAGCACTGAGCCAAAGCAGAAGACGTCATAAAGGTTGGTCGATGTTTAACTTAATTAGAAATCAGTTTCAGATTTATTTTTTTTCTTTAAATAACTTGGCTGCATTTCCTCCGTCTCAGAGGAAGTCATTGTGCTGTTAAGATGACTTCCTGTTTGATTACTAACTTAAAAAATTATTTAAGTCTTTCATGTAAATGAATTTCTCTTCATAATTATATGAAGTTATTGGGATAGGTTTTAGATTACATTGCAAGATATTTTTCCTGATGGTGAACTCATTTTGTAGTATTTTGTTTGATTGTTCCACTTGAAGTTATTTTTCACTTGACTATGCCTTGTGTCACTTGAAAGATTAAATAAACAACAGTTTCCATAAACAAAAGTCAGAAATATTCAAACTCCTTAGTAATATTCTTTTTTAGTAATAACACTGTACAGAAATTTCCATTTTCAGTTTATAATACAAATCCATACACACTCTCCCATGGAGAAAACCATTTAGAGGCAACAGAAGCAAGCATAGTTTGATGGAATTCTGGTCCTCTTCATTCTTCTGTGCTACTCATATTAGCCAAACCATTAACACCTGCTGAACCTTCTCCCCATCAGTCATCAATTATGAGCAATCAGTCAGGTACTTGATAGTTAAGGGAGAGGGAGAAAACACTTCTCAAGGCTAAAAAAATGTCTTTATGATGGCTTCATGCATAAACTCAAATAACAACAGGGGGAAAGTTTAACAACTACTTCAGTGCCTGTATGCTGGTAGAATAAACCCATCAAAGTGGAACCCAGTAGTATGTTTAACACACCGGCCTTCCACATGATTGTTATGTCCTATATGTGAATTGCAACCTGGGGATTGGGGTGTGGACAAACAACTGAAGTTGGTTAAAACCTTGAAGCAGAGCAAGTGGAAAAAATGCTAGAGGTCTTCTTTGAAGCCTGCTGTTGTGATGTGCTTCTGTGGTCCTAGTACCATGCTCTTAAATGAAGGGATCCTTCACTGAAGAGGCCTAGATTTGCACTGTTTTTTACTGTCTGGAGATGTACTAGGTTGGATGCTTGTGCTGAAAATGCAAGACAGGTATTTGTAAGGATCCCCGTTCTGAAGAGTCTCAGAGGTTAAGCTGAGGGATGCCAAAAAGTTCTCTCCCAACTTGTTAGTTTACTGAACCCGCTTTGATAAAACCAGCATCCAAGTAAATTGAATCATGTTTCATATTGGTAGAGCATTTTCCTGGGTAGGTGGTTTTATGTCTAACTAGTTTGATAGTTTACAAAATTGTAGGAAACGAGATTAGGATGTGGTTTAGGGGCAAAAAGCTACTGGAAATCTACTGTAAGGATAGTTCCTCACTGCACTCAAAGTAAACATCCCAGTTATTTCAAAGTCACTTCTATATGTGATGTTCTGTGGTATTGCTAAGGACAAGTATAAGAAAAGTTATGTGCATCGCTGGTGTGAAAAGAACTACAGAATCCTGACTGTTTCCCAAAAGTATGATAGTAGCCAGGGACATTTTCTTGAATGCTGATGTTAATGCTTCTTTCTCTTTTTATTAACTGTGGTGTTTTATTGATTCATACTATGTCAAGGGCATTGTACTAAATGCAAAATAAGCTTCTAAAATGCAAGGAGACCTCTTTCTTGGCACTTTGCTCCTCACCTTTCTCATTCAGAAGTTTCATGGAATCATAGAATCACCAGGTTGGAAGAGACCCACCAGATCATCGAGTCCAACCATTCCTATCAAACACTAAACCATGCCCCTTAGCACCTCGTCCACCCGTGCCTTAAACACCTCCAGGGAAGGTGACTCAACCACTTCCCTGGGCAGCCTGTTCCAGTGCCCAATGACCCTTTCTGTGAAAATTTTTTTCCTAATGTCCAGCCTAAACCTCCCCTGGAGGAGCATGAGGCCATTCCCTCTTGTCCTGTCCCCTGTCACTTGGGAGAAGAGGCCAGCACCCTCCTCTCTACAACCTCCTTTCAGGTAGTTGAAGAGAGCAATGAGGTCTCCCCTCAGCCTCCTCTTCTCCAGGCCAAACAACCCCAGCTCTCTCAGCCGTTCCTCATAAGACCTGTTCTCCAGCCCCCTCACCAGCTTTGTTGCTCTTCTCTGGACTCCAGAGCCTCAACATCCTTCTTGTGGTGAGGGGCCCAGAAATGAACACAGTATTCAAGGAGCGGTCTCACCAGTGCCGAGTAGAGAGGGAGAATAACATCCCTGGACCTGCTGGTCACGCCGTTTCTGATACAAGCCAAGATGCCATTGGCCTTCTTGGCCACCTGGACACACTGCTGGCTCATATTGAGTTGGCTGTCAACCAACACCCCCAGGTCCCTCTCCTCCACGCAGCTTTCTAGCCAGACTTCTCCTAGTCTGTAGCACTGCATAGGGTTGTTGTGCCCCAAGTGCAGGACCCGGCATTTGGCCTTGTTAAACCTCATGCCATTGGTCTCAGCCCAGCGGTCCGGCCTGTTCAGATCCCTTTGCAGAGCCTCCCTACCCTCCAGCAGATCTATGCTTCCACCCAGCTTAGTGTCGTCCGCAAACTTGCTAAGGGTGCACACAATGCCTTCATCCAGGTCATTGATAAAGACATTGAACAGGGCTGGACCGAGCACTGAGCCCTGGGGAACCCCACTTGTCACTGGCCTCCAGCTGGATTTCACACCATTTCCCACCACTCTCTGGGCCCGGCCATCCAACCAGTTTTCCACCCAGGAGAGTGTGCGCCTGTCCAGGCCAGAGGCTGACAGTTTCTCAAGCAGAATGCTGTGAGAAACTGTGTCAAAGGCTTTACTGAAGTCCAGGAAGACCACATCCACAGCCTTTCCCTCATCCAGCAGCTGAGTCACTTTGTCATAGAAGGTGATCAGGTTATTTTGGCAAGACCTGCCTTTTGTGAACCCATGTTGACTGGGCCTGATCACCCGGTTCTCTTGCATGTGCTTCATGATAGCACTCAAGATCACCTGCTCCATGACTTTCCCAGGCACTGAGGTCAGACTGACAGGCCTGGAGTTTCCTGGGTTCTCCCTTTGACACTTCTTGTAGATGGGCACAACATCAGCCAGCCTCCAGTCCAGTGGAACTTCCCCAGTCTTCCAGGACTGATGGAACATGATGGAAAGGGGTTTGGCCAGCACATCTGCCAGCTCCTTCAATACTCTTGGATGAATCCCATCCGGCCCCATAGACTTGTGGGTGTCTAGTCGGGCTAGCAAGGCTCTGACCACCTCCTCTTGGATCATGGGAGCCTCATTCTGCTCCTCTAGCTCCTGGGTTTGTACACAGAGGGAACGACCCTCCTTACAACTAAAGACTGAGGCAAAGAAGGCATTAAGTACCTCAGCCTTTTCCTCATCCCCTGTCACTGTTGTTCCTTCTGCATCCAATAGGGACTGTATGGTCTCCCTAGTCCTCCTTTTATTATTTATATATTTATAGAAGGATTTTTTGTTATCTTTCACAGACTTTGCCAATCTGATTTCTAGCTGAGCCTTAGCCCTTCTGATTTTTTCTCTACACAATCTCACTTCCCTCCTGTAGTCCACCCAAGAGGCCTATCCCCTCTTCCAGAGCCCATAAACGTTTCTCTTCCTCTTGATATCACTCAAGATCTCTCTGTTCAACCAAGCTGGCTTTCTCCCCTGCCGGCTTTTTTTCCGGAACATGGGGATGGCTTTCTCCTGAGCTGCTAGGACTTCCTTTTTGAAGAGCTCCCAGCCCTCATGGGCTCCCTTGCCCTTGAGTACTGTCTCCCATGAGACTTCGCCAACCAGCCTTCTGAAGAGTTCAGAGTCTGCCCTCTGGAAATTTAATGCTACCATCCTACTAACAACCCTCTTCACTTCACCTAGAACAGAAAACCCTATCATCTCATGGTCACTTAGTCCTAGGCGTCCACCTACTGCCACATCCCCCACAAGGCCTTCTCTGTTCACAAACAGCAGGTCCAGGAGGGCACCCTCCCTTGTGGGTTCATTCACCAGCTGTGCAAGGAAGTTGTCTTCCACGCACTCCAGGAACCTCCTAGACTGCTTCCTTTCTGCTCTATTGTACTTCCAGCAGATATCAGGCAGATTGAAGTCTCCCACAAGGACAAGAGGCATTGATCTAGAAATTAACCCCAGCTGTTTATAGAAGAGCTCATCAGCTGCTTCTTCTTGGCTGGGTGGTCTGTAGCAGACTCCCATCACAAAATCTACCTTCTGGTGGGCTCCTCTGATTTTGACCCACAGGCACTCAACCTCCTGATTGCCACAATCCATCTCAACAGTGTCCAAGTCCTCCCTTACAAAGAGGGCTACCCCACCTCCTCTCCTACCCTTCCTATCCCGCCTGAAGAGCTTGTACCCCACCATAGCCGTACTCCAGTTATATGAGTCGTCCCACCATGTTTCTGTGATGGCAACGACATCATAGGCTCCTTGCCCTACGACAGCTTCCAGCTCTTCCTTCTTATTCCCCATGCTGTGTGCATTGGTGTAAATGCACTTCAGCTGAGCTGCCGAGCCCTCAGCCCTCTTAGACGGAACAGAGTTCATTCCCAATAGCCTGGTAACTGGAGTAGCTAGCTCCAGAGTGCCCGTATCTCCCTTAGCACCCCGAGGTGTGTTCTCCCCCACTTTCTGTGTGGTGAGGTAGTGGTGGTCCTCACCAGCACACCCTCTCCCAATCACCAGTGCCCCACGTCCAGGCTCGTTCCTGTCTAGCCTGGTCTCAACCCCCTCCCCCTTCACATCTAGTTTAAAGCTCAATTTATGAGCTTAGCTAGGTTTCTCGCAAGGGCTTTAGTTACCCTAGGAGACCCACGTGTCCCGTCCTTAGCGAGAAAGCCTGGGGGTGCGTGAGCCATCCCATGATCAAAGAAGCCAAAGCCCCTCTCCTTGCACCAGGCTCGGAGCCAGGCATTAATCAAATCCTTCTTCCTGGCTTCCCGCTCCTCTCTATTTAGCATTGGGATGGAGCAGAATACTACTTGTGCCCCAGAGCCCTCCATCACTTTCCCAATGGCCCTGAAGTCATTCTTGATGGCTTTGGCCTTTTTGTTTGCTAAACCATCGTTACCAGTTTGGACTACTATCAGAGGATAGTAGTCTGTCTCCTGAACCAGGGAAGGAAGTTTTCTAGCTACCTCCTTCACTGATGCCCCCGGCAAGCAGCAGACCTCTCTGTGGAGCGGGTCCGGTCTGCAAATGGGTCCCTCTGTTCCTTTTAGGAGGGAGTTCCCTACAACAATCACCCTCCTCTTCTTCTTGATGGAGGATGTTTTTATCTTTTTCTGAGGATGGTGCAGCCTAGGGAAGGATTCTAGGCTGTGGGAGCCATCATCCTCATCCTCAGGGTTGGATTCCACCTGCAGCACCTGGTACTTGTTCACCAGGGGGATCTGGGGCTTTGTTGTCTGGTTGAGGGGAGCAGGTTTCCTTCGTCTGGCAGGAACTTGCTGCCACTCCCCATTTCTTGTTCCTGATGTTGTTTGTGATGATTTTCTTATTAACTTGGCTTGTTTATGGGACTTCAGTGTAGGACGCTCACAATTCTTCTTTTCCAGCAATTTTTTTTATTTTCCTTCCTCCTGTAAATCTTGAAAATGCTAAGGACTATTAATAAGGAGAGTAATACTTCTTCATCGGGTGAAAAGTTGGTATTCGGGCATTTATTTGGCTATTCATTCACTGAATAGGCCCAATGAGGCTGAATTATGTGCTTCCCAGAGTCCAAAGAGTGCAGTGAACAGCAGAGAATAACTAGGACTAACCAAGGAGGTAATGCTACAGAGTAACGGGATTTCAAACTTTAGAGGGACAATGTCTAAAACCACTTTTCTTCAGCATCACATACATTCGTCTCAGCATTTGAAAGACAGGCATGGAGTAAATGGGGTCTGCTTTGTAGTCAGGATTTCTAAGTGTATGGAATTCAGTGAATGGGTGAAGTATGACACTGATGTACCTCAGTTTTAGGTCTCAGTTGTCTTATATCATAGTTATGTTGGATCCCCTGCACTTCTATAATATATATAACTATAAAACTGTTTATAGGTATATATGAAAAGTAATAGTTTTAAATATCAGAAGTACATAATGAAAATATCCCTCATGTGACATTAACCAGTTGAAACTTGGCTTTAAGATCTATTTTAATATTTTGTTTTGAGTTGCAAAGCAGATGCAGCACACAGATCTTCCTCACTTATGCTCTCCCACTACTTTCTCCTCCTGCCTCTTTCCTCTCCTTTAGCATACATATTGCAGATTAAAACAGCAGAGTGAAGCCTGGAAAATATGCTGATCCATTACCCATGCATATTTTAAGAATCTGCCTAATTTCCTGCAGTTATGACTTAATTAGGTAATTATTCCACCCTTTGTCATTTAATACGATTTCTTAGTTCTTCCTATTGTGACCAGTGAATATCCTTTCCTTTACTATGAAAATAAAAAAAAAAAGAATCAATGAAGTTCTCAATGAAAATGGGCCACATGAGAGCTTTTCAATGTTGGTCATGCTGGGGATGAAAACCAGTTATTGTTCTTTGGATGGGTGTAGTATTCTAGGGATGCCCACTATCCCCCCACTATCTGGTTTCAGAAGGTGAAGACCCTTTTCACACATTAGCCTTCTGATGTTTTTTGTTGCATCCCAGCCTAAATCATGCCAATCTTCTTTTCCAGAGATATTATCCTTCTTTCATTTTATTAGTTTAATTCTGATTTTCAAATATATTCTGAAGCCTGGTATGCCAAATATCTGCTACTGTTGAGCTTCCCTACTCATGCAAGTTTTTATAGGGCTCAGAGTTATTAAATCTATAAGTCATAACTAGTTCCTGTTGATTTCCCGATTCTTCAGCCCTCCCAACCTCTCCCTGTAAGAAAAACTTGTGTTAAAAAAGTGAAACTCTGTCAGGAGTTAGAGCTCAGCTAAGCCATAAGTAAGAAATGGAAGGTCTATACGTTATTGTAAGAAGAGCACACAGCAACTCATGTTTGATTTGCTTCCAGAACAACTTATTTTGTAGAAAGACAATATGTGATGACAAAATGACACAGATTAGTTGCCATGACACAGCTTATTTTTCAGTTTCATAGACTGTGTAATAACTTCTTGGAGAGATGACATCCTTTCGTGAAACCTCTGACTTCTAATGCTATGTTTAATGTCAAAATTTCCAAGCAACATCATAATTATCCTCCCAGTTCTAGTATAAATAATCATAAACTAACTTTTGAAAATATTTTCAGAGGACTTGAAAGAAATCTATCAGTATTAATGGTAAATTCTTCCTTATTTAAGAAGAACAGAATTTTAGAGGACATTTAATTGCAGATTGTATTTTGGTACTTTTTCAGATAACAGTTAATATCCATGAACGGCCAAAGGTGCCAGAACTACTTGTGTGATTTCAAATGGGTAACTTTAATTAGCAATGAGCTCTTAAAGGTCAATATCTTTTATTCCAGGGTGTAGCTGTGAGGAACACACACAGGGCAATGATTTCTTTCTAAATATCAAGGGGAAAAAGCCAGGGATCACATCTTGTTTGCCTGATTCACAAAAGTAGTTCCGTTGACTTCTGCAGAAGTGTTTGCAGGAGTCAGGCAGGCAGGATTTGCTTCCTGCTTCTCTCAGTTTTATGCTCATTGTCGTCTCAGCTTTACCCCACATAGCTGCTCTGTTCACATGCACAAAATAAAACTGGGCACTGCTGTGGTTAACCTAGCGTTGAATTAAACCTGCTGAAGTAAATAACCAGTTTGAATGACCAAACTTTTATGTGCACCAGTGACTCTCTTATTTCATGACTTCAAATTTAAAAAGGATTCAGTAAGGAAGGATTTAGTTAGAAGAAAGTTGTCTCTTGGATAGCAGATCTATCTTGTTGCAGCTGGCAGGTAGTTTTGAGAGAGATTGGCCAAGAAGGCCAATGGCATCTTGGCTTGTATCAGAAACGGCGTGACCAGCAGGTCCAGGGAGGTTATCCTCCCTCTGTACTCGGCACTGGTGAGACCGCTCCTCGAATACTGTGTTCACTTCTGGGCCCCTCACCACAAGAAGGATGTTGAGGCTCTGGAGCGAGTCCAGAGAAGAGCAACAAAGCTGGTGAAGGGGCTGGAGAACAGGCCTTATGAGGAACGGCTGAGAGAGCTGGGGTTGTTTGGCCTGGAGAAGAGGAGGCTGAGGGGTGACCTCATTGCTCTCTACAACTACCTGAAAGGAGGTTGTGGAGAGGAGGGTGCTGGCCTCTTCTCCCAAGTGACAGGGGACAGGACAAGAGGGAATGGCCTCAAGCTCCGCCAGGGGAGATTTAGGCTAGACGTTAGGAAAAAATTCTATACAGAAAGGGTCATTGGGCACTGGAACAGGCTGCCCAGGGAAGTGGTTGAGTCACCTTCCCTGGAGGTGTTTAAGGCACGGGTGGATGAGGTGCTGAGGGATATGGTTTAGTGTTTGATGGGAATGGTTGGACTCGATGATCCGGTGGGTCTCTTCCAACCTGGTTATTCTGTGATTCTGTGAGATGTTTGCCATGGTAGCCTAGCTGGGAGATGAAAGGCTTTGTGTTCCTGCTTTTCTACCAAATCCAGTAATACATCAGTTGTGAAGGGTACAACTTAAAGGATCTTGCCTTATGGTAATGATTTCATAAAAAACAAACTAACCCCAGATCATCATTTTACACATCACTCCTCATAACTCCTTCCAAACCCTCACGAAATTGTGCAGTTTCTCCTACAAAAAGAAAGATTTGAGTGCATATGCTTTTCGCTTGGTACAACCTCAGAAACAGGAAGCAGTTCAAAGCATGACAAATTCTCAGCCATTTTCTATCCACCAATGCACAAAGCCTATTACTTACCCTCTCCAGCTTTTCTCCCATTTTCAGTTCCCTCCACAGGTCTGGATTCTGCACATTGGCTTCTGTTTTGATCTGATTTCACTCATCTTTTCACTCAGTGAATCAGTCAAGGGCCATTCTCATTTGGGAATGCTAATGTTCAGCTTTCCACGGCAGTGACTAGAGACGCAGTGACAATTCTATTTAGCTTGTGGTAAATATTTCAGCAAGAAAAAAAAATCCCTTGCCTTGCAGCTTAATAAACTGTCACAGAAGATGCAGCTGTGTAAAATGGATTTGAAATCCTCTTTACTTCACTTTAAATATTTTCACTTCTGGCTTTACAATGTTCCCTGTTTTTTTA
Organism: Phaenicophaeus curvirostris; assembly: GCF_032191515.1. Classification (NCBI taxonomy): domain Eukaryota; kingdom Metazoa; phylum Chordata; class Aves; order Cuculiformes; family Cuculidae; genus Phaenicophaeus; species Phaenicophaeus curvirostris. Next base: position 3,091,870 of record NC_091423.1, on the reverse strand, counting down.
AAGCTTCTTTGGATTTTAAACACTTCTGTTAAATATTAGGAAATCTTAGTCATAAAACTAAACAATGCAGTATAAATGGCTTCGTTTTCTTTTTGAAGCTATCCTAGGTCTTGAAGTGACCAGTGGGATCTTTTAAATCCTGCTTAATTACATGTTCCCTTAAGTGAGGCTATATAAAGCTCTTGGGGAAGCCTTCAGAAGAGAGTCACAGGGTGTTATCAGAAGGGGAACTACTAAAATGTAAATTATCTGAACATCAGCATTTTCACTTGGGGTCATTTTTCAGTTTCAACTTCCCACTGCAAAGTACAATTAGAGCAATGACTATTATGGTGCTAAATGGCAAGCTGAGTCTCATTGGACATTTATTAATGAAAGAATACAAAGAATACAGTTTTTGATACACATATCTCAACATTGTATGCAATGAACTAAGTTGCATATTTAAATGGTTCTAATGTTCATTAGTAATTGCAGTGCTCTGACTTTTTATGCTTTTCTAAGAAACAGTCTGTGAAGTGCTGAAGAAGGCGAAGAGTGGTAAATTGAATGTGGTAAATGTAGTGGTAACATTGCAGTAATAAGGAAAGAGCATGTAAAAGTAAGATTAAGTAAAAAGAGAGCGTAAGGCTATTGAAAGTAAAAATATTATTTGGTTGTGCAAAGTTTTAGCATTGTGAGAAGATAGGGTGGGGGGAAAACCAGAGATTTTGAGTGCATTTCCAAATGAGAGGAGAATAGTCTGAGGAATTCTTTTAAGACTACCAGTATCTATGAAACCGGTGATATAAAAAAAATGAAACTGACTTTTAGAGCACAGAATGAAAGCTGTAGGAAGTTGAGTCCTATTGACTTATTTTTATTTTGTCCAGCATTGTTCTGGTGAAATTTGAAGAAGATGAAGACAGTGGGGTAGTTCTAGGAAATTTACAAGCGCTTCCAACTAAAAAAGATGGCATCAAAAGGAGACTCTGGAAAGCTCTTTGAGAATTCAACAGATAGAGAACTGGTGGGGAAGAGGATGCTTTTGTAGCACACATGGGGACAAGCGATACAGGAAGATAATTTTGTATTTAAGTCAGAGAGAAGAGAAAGCCATAAAAGGAAATCACATTTGGCAGGGCATATGTGATAAAAAGGGAAATTGTCTTTTTTTTTGTGTGCAGCATTTTGAGTGGATTTCCATGATGTTAAAATGGAGGAGGATAAGGTTGACTAGAGAAAACTGAAATACATTAGGTATAAGTCCAAGGCGCTAATTTCATCTATTTGGACACACAAGAAAGCCTTCTCTTTAGAAAATTTGTTTTGGAAGATGGGGTGAGATTAAAATATCTCAGTGATGTGAGGACAAGGAAAAGATCCACATTAAAGGTAGTACTTGGGTTTGAATTACAGATGAGTTGATAATGGTGTTTATAATGACTGAAAAGTGAGTTAGGGAAGCAAGGTGGAAATTAAATGCATTGATTTGTTCATGTTGACTGTAAAGTGATATCTACCAACCCACAAAGAAGTATCAGAACAAAGTTCACAGTGGGAAACTGGTATAAAAGCAAGGCGTTGAGCAAATGATGTAAACAAAAATTGTTTGGGTTTTTTTTTTAATATTTGTCGATTTGTGTTCCCTTAAAGTGACCAAAATCACCATCTGCAGAGTAAATGATGCAAGGTATGCTACAGGCAAGTGCTGGCATACTCATGGGGTTTTTTTTTATCAGACATTCCAGTTTTGGAAAGGCAATGATCTTTCCTTCCAACAAGCATATCTGAGTGAGAGTGTTACTAAAACTTCTTTGATAATATGCTTTGATTTTTAGCTTCTGTTAAATATTCAGTTGCGATAAGCAGCTGTCTCAAACATTTCCAAACACAGTGATAGATAGGAAAATACTGTATAAATAACAAATAATTGTGAAAGTTTTCTGTAGAAAATACTGAAAGATAGCTGAGGATTCCTTGAAACAACTTTTTTTTTTTTTTTTTCCCCCTGGATACCTGCAGATTAATTTGGATCTGCCAGTAACATGTTTTGCTTTGTTTTCTGGAAATTAAGTTTTACCAAGAAGTCTCATAGGATATACTGGAATGTCAGTGTGGGACCAAATTACTTGTGAACTTGAGGCAAATATGTACATTATATTGATAACTTCATCAATGGGATTATGTCAGTTTATTGTTTGTAGGAGTCAAGATTATTAAAATCATAAATCCACAAGAAACCTCTTGACTCTTGACAGAGTATACTGTTATTTTGTTATTTAAGTAGAAATTTTCCCAGTGTAAGAACAGGAACTCATCTGTTGAATTGTCAGGGATGATGCTACGTGCTGTCACTGTCTTCAGGTATATGTCATTGCTTGTGATGTTATATAGACAGTCAGAAAAAAAAGTTATGGCTTTCATCTTGCATTGAATAAGTCAAAAGTGAAAATTCTGAACTGACATTTGTAGGCTTGCAGTGCATCTCTAATGTTTCTGATTTCTCATGTGTGTGTGTATATATACTTATATAAAGGTTAGATTTCAAGCATTTTGGGAGAAATGCTATGACAGAGTCAGATGTGCAAAGCTCCGAAAAAGGGTTTTTTTAACAAGAATATTGAGGAGCAGATGTATAATGGTATCTAACTACTCAGTAGGAGCCTCTGTAATGGTGCTGCATTTCTGTGAGCTAATGCCTTATGTACCAGCACAAAATCACCATTTCCACATTTTCTAAGGACAAGATATAGCCTGAAGTCCTTAACCTTAAAGTTGTAATTGGATTTTTGCTTATTTTCAAAGCAGAGCAAGGTGAATTTTTCTTTCTATAAAATGCCTGCATTTGAGAAGCAATAAATGCAAACAAAACAAACTGTAAAGGTTCAAGCATCCTGAAAGGAAGCGGCAGAGTAACCTCCTTGTCAGCAGAATGAGACAGTGGTGGTAGAAAAAATGAGAATTGCGCGACCAGATCCTATCCAGCCAAGCAGTTCACGTTTGCTTCAGATAAATTGGACATGGCATCAACCTAAATCCAGAGTTCCAGTGATATGAATATGAATTTACTCAGTGCTTGTAAACATCTTGGCACAATATTAGTGCCATGCAACTGCAAAACACTTTAAAGATATACTTGATGACAGCCTAATGTAAGTTAGACCTGAATGTGTTACACCCTGAAGCAGAACTATAGTAAGTGGTTTGGCTGCAATTGGACATCTGTTATTGAAAGTAAAACGCTAATGACTTTTGAATACCGGCTCTGCATCTCTTCTCTAGGTGTTTCCTGAGGAAAAAGAAAGAGTCAATCCCATATGAATATGTTTTGGATTTTCTGAGTCCACTGGACCACAAGACCTGTTTGTGTACTATGGAATTAGTGGTATCCCATTCCAACATGTGTTATGATTAATATTTCTGTTATTCTAAATGGCTTTAATTTTCTGCAGATTGCATCGATGGTATTTATTTTTCAGGCAGCCCAGGAACATTGTGATCCCATTAATAGTGAGTATGTACATTAATGATATCACATACCATGAACTTATTTTCATTTTGGATGTTCTACTGACTTAGAATCTGTCATTTAAAAAAATCAAAGAGCATGCTAAAAGCTCCACATTAAAAAACCATGTAAATTTTATTTTTGTTCAGGTTATAGTTCAAGGCTGGAATATTTTGTTGTGGAAGGATGGCTCAACGACCGAGGACATGATTTGATAGCAATGAACAATCCAGGATTAACACTTGTGACTAGGCCTGGCGTTCCTCCTTAAAACTGACCTTGGTATGTTGATAGAAGAAGTGCATAACAAAAGTACAGAACTCAGCGCTGGAAAGTCCCTAAACCGTCAAGACCATTGTACCAGCCCCCTTCTCATGCTTAACATCTTTTAACCAATCTTGTAACTACTTAAGGTTCATGGACAGTACAGTAGGACCAATTGTAAGTTGTTTTATTAGCTTGTGCTCTGCTAGAATAAGTATACAAGGGGTGTTGTGTTTATGAATAAAGGAGAACGACTATACTCACATTGAGATTTCATTGTTACTCGGGGTCCGACTCCCACTCCCACATTTTGTATTTTGTATTTTATATGAAAGCCTAAAGGATATTTTACATCAAAAATGGGTCAAATACTTGTGACCTTGCTCAGGATTTGATCAAATTCCTGCTCATTGTTTGCTCTACTGGCTTTCTTTTGGCCCATCTTTCAGCTAGGGCAAAGGTGGCCTTTATCATTTATGGTAAGCAAATAGTCCATTTCAGTTTTAATTTTTAATGTTCTGTGGTGTTGCAAGATTTTGGTTGCAAAACTGCAGATGCCTATTTACTTTAAATTAGACAAAAGTCAGTCCATTGATAATAACTAACTAAATAAAATTAAATATGCATTAATTAATATGCATTTATATATTATTATTTATTATATATCATATATGTTAATATATATGACAGCTAACTAATTATATGTCTACTTTTACAATTGTCTTGAGGAAAGTTAGCAGAACAGGCACATAATTGAGTGGAACTGTTTTAAAACTTCAAATGTGAAAACAGTTGCTGGTTTATGTTTCTGTGATTGATTAAAACCCCTTTGATTCCAGGTAAGTGGCCAAAGTATATTAAAATAATATAAGACAATGTGCACTTGTGAAATAATAACAATAGACTATGAAATGTGTTTCAGTTAGGCAGTTGTGTTTGGTAAAACTTTATGGTGGTTCAATAGGAGAGTAGGAAAGTTCATGGAAGACAAGATCTTTCAGTATTAAAATATCCATGGAACCCGTTGATTTGAGTAATCTGTCTCAAATATTTAGAAGATGTTAGAGTACTCAAGGAAGTAGTATATGTATTTTTCTTGATCTTTTTATATTCTTGTGTCCTTTTTGACTCTGCCATTGGCCAATGTAAGTTCCTGGATCTGAGGGTCTTTCGGTAACTCTACAACCATTTGTGTATCTGAAATACTGGTCATATTTTTAATACTGTGTGATTTTAATAGTCTGACTGTAATGAAATGCACTTACGTGACAACATGGACAACAGTAACATATGAATAATTTGGAATTCCATTTATGTGATTACTTTCAGGGGCATTAAAGCTGTAATGCCTTCAGCCTTTAGCTTGATTTCACAGTTTGAGAACATGCAATTCAGTACAAGGTGAAAGACAGATGTTGTGCCAGTATGCTCACAAGGAGCCCATAAAAATTAAAATGGAATGGAGAGAGGAGTACATGTTTTTATCAATGCAGGTAACAGTTTGCGCATTTAACATAAAACAAAAAAATTTGCTTTTGTTCAGTTCCTGCTGGAATCCAGGAGAGTCTAGGTCTAACTATAATATTTTGAGGTAACCCAAACAATTTTTTCTTCCTCTCCCAGCATAACTGATACCTATTCTCTGTGTCAGAACCAATGATAAACTTGGTGTTAAGGTGAGGCAGCAAGAGAATCCAGGTTGTTTTCCTCAAATGTGCCCTAAGTTATGCTACTGTAACTGGAGAGTCTTCTCAGTTTTCAAATGCAGAGCTGCTCCTCACTTTGTTTCTTTGAAAGATAGCCTTTACTGTATCACTGGAAGCTCTGTGTTCAGATTTGCAAAGCTGGAAAATTGTAGGCTAATTCCTCTACCTTGGATCAGGCGGCTATACTTGCAATGGTAAATGGCAGTGCCTTGTGCACTTGGGAGATCCATAGAATATGCAAGAATATTTTATGAGTAAGGTGACGCTCACCACAAGAAGCTGTTCAATGCATGCAAAATCAGACTTTTGAGTTATATGTTTATTGTTGGGGGGTTTTATGTATGAAAAATGAGATTCTCCACTATATTCCTTGTTCTGGTCGACACACCTGCTTTCCATACACTTCCATGCAGTCAACCTTATTGGGCTACACGCTGGCTTTGATCATTTCATGCAATGCAAATTTAATTTAGGAAGCAAAAGCACTCAGATAATATGGCAGGACTTTAATCAATGTGTGGATCATGCCTAGAATTCATGAAAGTACTGGAAAGGTGACCTCCCAGGTGCTGTGCTGTTGCCTGTATTCACCCTCAAGGCAGAAGGTGTGAAGAAAGAGAGGTATGACAGTATATTTTGGCTGTGCTTATTTGATGTACTGGTCTAGTCATATCTAAGTAATGTCAGGGTGTAGAACAGTAAAGCAAGTCTTGTTTGATAACTTTCCATTTGGCCATCTATGTGCTGAGAGAAGCTCTGCAGAGCTGAGACCTCAAATATTTTTGAGGTGGAGAGAAAGGTGACAGGGGTCCCTCTTGCAGAATTTTTCAGTTGCATTGAAAGCATCGCATAAAGAAATTGTCACAATATTTTTACTCTATTTGGCGTAGCCAGCAGATTCAGGCATGCAGCTGAGACTTTGCATGCTTTACCAAGATCAGCGTTTAAGCTTTCTAGAGCTCATCTGTTGTTACTTTTTTATAATGATTCATTCTTATATGTAAAAAAGAAAAGAAATCCTTCATTGAATGCATGATTCCAAGCTTGCCACTGATTGGAATTTTGATACAAAAGAAGTGTGGACAATAACAACACTTACTACCCATCCTGTCACTCATATAATCTTGTATCTCATAGTGTAGGTCAAAAAGAGAATGCTTTTGATTTAGATGGATTTTGTATCACACTAATTTATAGCAGAAGGATCATTACTCAGTAGAGCATGACACAGCCCTGCAAATTGTTTCATACAGCCTCACTTTTTTTTGGATCAAATATCTGGGTTCAATTTGCATAGAGGTTACCTCATCAAAATTTATTGCACTGGAGGCAAGCGAGTCAGACATTATCATGACTATGCCGGCTGCATGTCTCTGCCTACTGTTTTAGAGGGAGCATAAATTAATTTGCTATTATTAATCTTATCCTGAGAAACTAAACATAATTTCATTCCAGTAAAAATGTTACAAGCACTTTGTTGTGTCAGGTTTACTTACAAATTTGTGGATGCATCATACAACGTTACATACAGCACACAACAGTCTGCTTTGCTCGCCTTTACTCTGACTTAGATTTGAACATGTTGCTGTTGTGTTAGAAACAAGAGCTTAAAGAAAACTAATAAGCAGTTCTATGTCCTTAACCGTAGTCCTAGACACCTCAGCTCTGAGTTTTGTCTTGTCTCTAGTTCTGCTTGGGCCAAATTCTGCCGAAGGCTCTTCTTTGCAGCATGTCTTATCCTCATCCTCTAGCTAAAGTTATGCTGTATTCAACTTCCAGCACATGTCCTGAGGCTACCTTCTTGCTTGTCACCTTTTGTAGAATTTTTCCCTTTAAACTAAGGACATTCATTTTTCTATCATTTCTCCTGGCATGCCTACACCCTCTTCAAAACTGTCCTCCTCCATTCTTTATCTGTACAACTGAGGAATAAGCAGTGTTTCTTCTTTTTGTGCCTTCACCCAATGCTGTCTTTGGTGCAACAAAACCAAAACCTATTGGTAATGCCTGCCTCTTAATACATATTCCACTAACAAAAAATGAAAATTCTGTTTTAACAATGCTCTTCTCAGGAGGTCTATTAATCCAGCAGTAATCCCATTGGCAGAACAGCCAAAATAATACCCTGCACTTCAAACATTTTCGTTCTTCAGGTAACCTAGAGCTTTATTTGTATAAATTGTATTCTTTAGCTTTTAATTAAACACTGATTAATGTAAGAATATGTCATACGGTATAATTTGCTCAATGTCAAGCACTTCTGCAGTATGCAGTGCTTAGAGGAGACCAAAAGGCTTCACAGACTGAAAGTCAGCACTCAAAGCTTGCAAACTTAGAAGTGTCTTTTTAGAAGGTCAGTGCCTACGCTGTTTCTACATAACAGAATTTGTATAAAATATTTTCCATCTTAATTCACACAGGCTACTTAACCACTTTATTTTACTTTGAATGTGCAGTGATGTTCTGCAAACAACCTGAAATCCGATATTTCATTTCACTTTTCAACTGAAATGAATAAACATCCACTTAATATTCTAAAAAGCACTTTTACTTGACAAATATTTAAAGTTACTTTAAGTATATATTTTGAAATTTCTTTTCCTTCTTTTATTGTAACTTATATGCTGTGTTATTCTCTTTCATTAGAATTACTTTTCAGTGCTTCTCTTCCAAAGTCACCTCAAAGCATTTTACGTAATAAACATGGATTCACTTTTTATCTCTGTCTTTGATTTGGAGAGCAACTACTTTCACTGAAGTTCAAGATATAGTTTTAATTGTGGATGAATTTGTTAGCTGTTTGAAAGGATCTCCCAAAACTTTATGTATATCTCAACAAAGAGTAAGAGGTGATTTATATTTTTTTTCGGAAGATTTCTCTTGCTGAATTTGGTTGTGAAATTGAGTAATAATTTAAGTAAGCGAATGCATGATTCAATTAACTCAGCTTTTATCAAATTCCAATAACTGTACTAAATCAAATAAAAATGGTAGACATGTTTGGGGAGGTGATAATGGTATTTTGCTATAGCAACAAAGTCAGGTTTATAAATAGTATTAGTACCCTTTTGCTAGACCAGCTGATATAGTTGCAAATTTATACCATCTTTAATTACCCAAAGAAAAATTTCTGTTCATGAATGCTAGATTGTTTTATCAATTATAGAATCTAACCTCATAATATACGTTTTACCCTACCTACAAACTTATTTTTGTCTCTATAGATACAGGACGTGGTTGTATATCGGCATTCTGCTGTAAATATGTACTGATGTTTTATCTTTATATGTTAGTGTATTAATTGGTTCTTGGTGTATATGTCCTTATACATACATTGATTGATGGATGCCGAGATAGGCTGTGGCATATTACAAGCGTTGTACATGCGAGTTTTTATTTAGGGGATTTTTGGTTTCATTTTTTTCTCCTCTGTAATATGAAAAGATTATTTTCCCCCTTGTATACCTTCTTTATCTTTTGGTTGGTAGTCTGACATTAGACAGGTAGATTGTCTACCAGTGATTTTAAGCATGGTCAGCATATTTTGTTCTTTTTCACATTTGGATTTATGTATTCAGCTTTGATCCCCATTACATGCTTATACATTTTCCGAAGGAATGTTTGAGATTTGTTATAGTATGTCTCTGTTTTAGGACCCTTCAGTTTTCTTTTATAGGAAGATAGTGGCAGAAATTTAATTCGGTATTGAAAAGCTCGTGTGTTGAAATTCTGGCTGCTTTAACGTATAAGTTGCATTAATCCTAAAACCAGAACATTGGATAGCAAAGTGTGCTGTAAATGTTTTTCTGGCATCTCTTTTGGATAGCTGTATCAAAGATTCTTAAGCAGCAAAGCCATGAATGAGTTATGTAGGTCATCCAAGTGAGTGCCTCTGAAACAATATAGTCATGCTTTTCATGTGTGCCACAAACCTGAGAGAAAATAACCTTATCAACAATGGATTTAGGGTTGGTTTTGTTGCTGTTTTCTTACCTAGGCACTTCCACAGGCAAGTTCCCTTAGTAATATGAATCTATTTGTTCTAGTCTTAGAGGGTGAAAGCGATTTTTATCAACTGACTTTGAGACCCTTTGAAATATACTAACAAAACTTTTTGCAGAACAGTATAATGATCAATTAGATCTGGTATCTTGAAGCCACCTATGCTTGGACATCTCAGTGGGCCATACAACATTGATCCTATGAAACTTGTACTGCTTTTTGGAATGGACTATCTCCTGCCTTACAAGTATGAGGCTCTGAGTGTACTGTTTTCCCAGGAGCAAACATTATTCCATCTGACTATTATGCTTTTCATGCTGAAAGGTGAGAATATTCTGTGGCTTTCATTTCAGATTTATGAAAAAAAAAAAGAAGAAAGATAACACAGCTTATAAAGTATGAGATTCAGTGTAGACTTAACTGTGGACTGTATAAATCTAGGCTATCACCCTGTCCCAGCTACAGTTCCATGGCAATTCCTTGGACTGAGCTCAGGGAGGTCCACAGAAGCTGCAGACTATTTTAGATAGCAGCCTGATTTTCCTTAATCTTGAGACCTTTCTTACGCTTGCTCTTTAGCCAAAAGCTGTGTTTCTTACATTTCAAGATGCAGTGACTAGAACCTAACTGATCGTATCATATACACAGAGAAGTGTAATCCAGTATATTTTTCAGAGTAATGTTCTGGTTTTGAGAGAAGGAAGGTTGTCTTGTCTCTCAGAGATATTTTCAGGTGTTTACCTTCTGAAACTGTTCACGTCTGAGACTGATGCAGTTGTTTCCCTGTGCCACGTTTTGCATCCTCCTGTGAAGCACTGACTACCAACTAGCTTTAAATATATGATAATGGCCTAGCGAAATCAATGGCTTGCTGCTGTACTTGGCACCAGAGAATGAATAGTACATGGCAAAGGTTAATTTTCTTATGTGTATTCCAATTGTGCATGTACCAAGGACTGATGTGCTATTGAGGTAGAGTTTTTGAAGCTGCGAAACTTAGACTATGGAGAAAAGCTTAAGCAAGTCACTGAAGGGTATACATGGAAGAACATAGGGGAACTCTTCCTTGGTGAACCTCATTTTGTAGGTGGAAAAATGGATAAAAATAATACCTAAAATCTTGGTGCTGAGTTAACTGAGAGCAGGATCAGACTTTTGAATTGTTTCACTGAAATATGAGAACACCTATTCCATTAGATTGTCCTTTTGTAAAAGGGTGATTGCCCATCCTCTTGCTGTCGGCTGCCTTATTGGTTTGCCCTTCCACTTATTATTGGTAACAGAGGGTAACATGTTATACCTTAAAACTGAAGTGTGAATTGGCTGGGGACCAGCTTTAAAAATCTGAGAATGAGAAGGTGGGTTAAAGCTGTCAATTTTGCCTTGGCATAGAAACCCTCTCCATCTACACAAACTATTCAAGTTGCTTGCCAGACAGGATTTCCAAATCTCCAAGCTTTAATTTGTTACTGCAAAAATTATATGCATTTAAATTATCTGAGAGGCATTTTAGGACTGAAAGCTTTTTTGTTACCTACATGTTAAAGATAAGACAAATGTCTATTATTCTACCAAAAAGTCACAATTTTAATTACTCTACACACAGTGTAATGCTTTCCGGTGTTATTCCTAATGAAGGTTGGGTTTCTGAGATAACATGCTATTACTGGATGATTTCTACCTGCTTTGTATGCTTTATAGATTCGACAGCTCAAGAAGCAGCAATTAATTTACATAGAGAATGCTTCACTCTAAGCAAACCAGAGTATGCCCACAGACATATATGGAAGTGTGTTGGTGGATTGATAATGTTTCTGAAATGTGTGTATTCTTAAGCACTTATTACTAGGTTGAACAACAAGCATTTTATGTTTAGAAAGGGATTTGGTTTTATTTCTTAATACCTGTCCTGATTTCTGTGTATGGTAGTCAGTTTTGACACCAAACAGGGCAAACGATGAAGAGGTGATGTTGTAGTCAAAAACCACGTGTGGCATTCCATGAACAGAGAGAGAGGCTGTAATGCCCCTTGCAGAGTGAACCATTTTGCTTGACAAGATGCACCATTTATTTCATTGGGAGTACACTGAATCAAGATAAACTACATTCCAGCAGGATAAATATGCTGATGGGAACTTAGTGCTCCTGAGACTTGAAGGTGCACCCTAGCTCATTTAAAGTTGAATTAGGCATTATTTGTAAATTGTTCTGCATTCTTCAGCATAAACCTCTACTAGGAGTGCATGTGTACTTACTTTGTAAGGTCCTTCTTGGGCCTTTACAAGCAGCTCACTGAAGGGCTTCAGTTTAATCTTTTAACCTGAGCTCTTCAGGTGAAAGCAAATGAAAAATCTCATAGGTTTGATTTTAAAGTTTTGGGGTGCATTTTTTTTTTCTTTTGGTACTTTTAACCATGTATGGATTGTGGAAAGTTAAAGCAAGTAAAACTATGGCGTGACACACAGAGTAGCTTCCTGCATTAGCCATTGGAATATCTGTCTTCACAGGAACATGGAAAGGTCAGCTGAAACAATCGTGCCTTTAAACATGACTTTCAAATGTATACCCTCAGAAACACTGCTTAGTGACATTTTAGTAACAACCTGAGCTTTCACTTGACCATACTGAAGTAAAAGCAAATATTTATGAAATGTTGGAAGCAGAACTTGTATCAGAATGAGAAGCAGACACAGACATTGCTTCTTAGCTTCTTTATATGCTGAAGACTATTTTTCATTTTTCTTTCTGTACTGATGCTGGTTAGGAAGACACTACTACCTTGTCTACTCAGATGTTTTTGGCTTACTGCATTCCCTGGAAGTGAAACTTGGAATTTTGCAGGAACAAGTGTAGAATCATAACACACCCAAAGGCTTCCTAATTATTGGGTTTCATATAACCCACAATTTTCTCCCGAACAATCTAAATAATAGTTTTAAAAGTCTGCAATATACTGTTATGAGATTTTGTTGTAGTTCCTGAGGGGATGAAGCAAGACTTCAGAGGAGGTAAATTTGTCAAGCAAAACCTGTGAAAAAACCTTCTGCTTTAATTGAAGAAAGAGGAAGAGTATATATAAGTATGTGTCCAAAGATAGACATTTCAAAATATCTGTGAATATAATAAGGTTTCAATATTCTTTATATGAAATTGGTTTTGAGAGCTATTTTTCTGCTTCTGACTGCTCTCAGCAATGTTTCCTTTTGGAGTGAAATTCGTCTCTAACAAAACCCAGGGTAGATCTTTCCACATCATTTGGCGCTTGTACAGTTCTACTGTGTCTCTTCGGTGCTCCAAGGCAACTTTCTATAAACTGATCTTGCACGTACCAAGCCCAATAGTTGGACAGGCTAGGTCAAGGCTCAACAGCAGTGCAAGGTCTGCCATAGTATTTAAGAAGTCTCAAGGTTTCAGTATGCCTTTAAGAGTGTTACTAGGGGGTTAAGCTATATGTTAAAATGACCTATAGGAGAATATCTTCTCGATAAGCCCCTTTTTTTGTGGGAAGCAGATGTCTTCTACTTAGCATTCTCACATTTCAGCTTTTCAGAAAACAAGTATCTGAGTTTTCAGTGTCAATTTCATTATTGTGCTATGGTAGTCATGACACGGAGTCAGGCTTATTTACTGTTAACTGTTTCAGAACCAACTGTTGGAAGAGGAATTCCTAGTTTTAAGTTTTCATATTATTTAGCTGGGTACATTAAAAAGAACACAAAAAACTCTTGGTACGTAAATAGAAGACGTTAATAAAGTCAACTGGAGTACGCATATTAAAAACTTTAAAACTTAAATTTATTTATTTCAATTATTAAAAATAATGCAACCAATAATTCAAGTGCATATATATCCCATGTATATCTTTAAAAGAAGCACAGCAAAAAAAAGCAAGTGTTTCCTTTGTATCAGAGGATGTTGAAAAATAATTTGGTTTATCAGTAGACTCTGTATAAATGTAGATGTATGTATTTTGCACCCTAGAAAAACACATTAAGAAAAATAATATATCGAGTTTTCAAATGTCAGAACATGGAGAATATACATGAAAATTTTATTCAGCTTCTCAATGAATGTACATTTGCAAAGGTTTTAATTATCAGTCTAGATAGATATTTTTTTTCCCCCTGCACAGTATCTCTACCTTTTACATTGTGTGTGTGTCTGTGCGCATATATATATAGTTTATGCATATGCTTGAGCACAGATGTACAGTAGTCACCATAAGGTTAACTGTTTGATTTTTGGTTGTGCTGGATCATATGATGCATTCCCCTAGGCCTTATTTAATTTGCTATCCAAACCCCCCAGAGTATAAAATTACTAATTTCATTGTGTGCTTCCTTGCTATATACTCTAGCTATAGTATTCCACAAGCCTTAAGGAATCTATCTCCGCAACAATCTTAGGAGTTTCCTTGTTGCACCTTTCTTATGCACTTTTAGTGCAGAACAAAATTTAAAGTAGAAAGTTTTCACTTATTTTGAGTGTCAAACTTGTCCAAGTTTTCCATCAGTCTTAGTATTCATGTAGTAATTCCTGAATTCAGAACTTGGTTCCTGATGATTTTGAATAGTCAGCACATCAGTTTTATAAACCCTTGAGCTGTAAATCACTGGACTCTGGGGAACTTTTTCACCATATGCTTGCTCTATTCTTATGCTGTAACTGAAACATCAGCTATTGGTCAATATCAGGGTCACTGGAGAGATAGTCTATTCAATTTGATATCATGACTCTTCCTTTCCAATGGACAAAACTGCTGCAGGACTTGGGGGTCATTTTGACTGGGAGGCAAAGGGAAGGTAGGAGGAATGGGAAATACCCAATGTATGAGCAAGTCATGCAAGACAGTATTCAAATTTTAGTGTTTGTGCTTAAAGGATCTGCTTTATATTGTACAGTTTGTTTCCTACCATTTTGTAGTGCTATGCTTCTCAGTCTTAACCTTTAACACAATTATTTCATGTGAAATTTCCTACTTCTTTGAGTAAAGAGTGAAAAAAGAAAAATTCTATCATGTGGAACCACACTGGTCTCCACATGGGACTTCAAATTATATAGCACTGCTTGATCTAACTCAGCAGATTCATAAACTTATTTTTTTTCAGATAGAATAGCTACTACAGATAGAGACTATAGGATTTCAAACTGTACTACTCGCTGACAGCAGAAAAATATTGAGATTCATATCCATGTGTTGTGTAGACATGGTGGGCTTTTGTTTTGCACCTGAAAACAGAGGGCATCTCAACTGAAAGAGCAGCATTATACGATATCAGTTTTCTACTAATTGTTTCTAACAGGAGGATAAGATTTGGTGCGGCTCAATACTTCATTATCAGCTTTAATACTAAGAGAAAAAGTTTTATTTGGATTTGTCTGGGAAACAGCCCAATGTTATTCATTTTTTCTCAAAGAAAATTTAAAATAATTTTGCTATTATTTACGGGTGAAATAAAGACTGATGGAATAGTAAATAATAAGGTATGTAACTGTCGCAGAGCAATGCAAAACTGTATGTTGAAGAAAAAAGAATTCAGATAATTTATAGAGAATGTGGCATTGCATTCCAGAAAGCAAAGAACCCAATTAATGCAACTTTAATAAGGGTGAAATTACATAGCTTGTGTGCCTTAAGTGATCTAAGCTACATTTAGTGAAAAAAGAAGAAACAAGGACCAGCTGTGGTGGCTGTCCTTGACAACTCAACCCTAAGTCACACTGTTTCTTTACAGGCTGAATCACCCACTTCATTACTGGTACAGTGACATGGCAAACTACACACACCAAAACAAAATCAAACCAAACTCCAAATCAACCAACTGAACAAAAAACCCTTACATTGACACTCAAAGTCAAGCTGTTGCTGACTTGTGGCTGCCATGTCTTAGGAGTATCTGGACTGTAAAAAAGATGACACTGGTGTAAATAAACGTAGAACAATATGTATGTGAAATTTGTGCTGTTTTGGGCTTAGAAGTACTGCGTTTATAAGCTTCATTGGCATCACATTAGCTTCATTTTTTCTTCCTAGGACTATTTTCTGGAAGTTTCTGTGGTCTATTCCAAGTTCTTCTGTGCTACCTTAAGAATTTGAGCAGAACCATAAAGAATGAAGCCAAAATCTATCAGCCCTTAGAGAACACACTTTGCATTCTGGGCAGCTAAACTGAGTCTGTTAGAATTACCACCATTTCCAGTAATTGGTTGATTATCTACCTATTGCTAGTGTGGCGTCTGTGACCTACACCGACATTGAATTCTAGTACTGGACAATGATACACATAGGAGTTACTCAAAACAAATCTAGCCCGGAAGAGCAGTTAACACGGCTGTTGTTCTGGAGGATATTTGGGTTGAGTGAATTTATAAAAGTACAGCAGTGGGACCACACAAATATTGGAATGGGTAAAGCCACGAAAGCTTGAAGATCACTAGAATATTATGATTGAAATGTCCGCAGTTGCTGAATTTCTAGGATTGCCTAACACGCCTGTAGGACAGGATTTGGCTAGCTTCAGGAAGACCCCCAGCAGGGACCAGTTGATAAGGGAGGATGTGCTGGATGTGCTGGATCTTGTCGCCGCAGGCCTTGGGAAGAGCGAGATAAGGCTTTTGTTTAGAAGGAACAAAAGAGTACTGGCTACGTGAGGATGAGCACAGGTGTCTGTGGTTGGGAGACAGTTACCTTGATAAGAGGAACTATTGTTGTTGCTGAAGGAAGTAAATGTTTGAAAAAGGCTTCTTTGTATTAACCAATCTGTGATCACCTAGTTTGGTGTAAGGACCAATCAGTTTGAAACACGCTTCTTGTAACTAGTATAAATATGTCTTAAGAACACAATAAAATTGACATTCTTGCTTGTTTCAAGTCTTGTCCCGTCTCTCAATCGCGGCACACGCCTCTGTAATGTAGCCTAGCACAGCACAGTCACAGAATCATGTGGGTTTGAGGGGACTTCCAGAAGTCAGCTAGTCCAACTGCATTGCAGAGCAGGCGCAGAGACAGCAGGTTGCTTGTGTCCAAGTGCAACGAGGCTTTGAATACCTGCAAGGATGGGGATTCCACAACTTCTCTGGGCAGCCAGTTCTTGGGTTTCATTCAGCATTAGCTGTTCATTAAGAAAATAATAATAATGTGAACCTTCCAGAAACCTATATTTTCTAACTGGGTTGGTTTTTTTTTTTTGTGAAAAAATAGAAATTAAATAAAGAATAACAAAACTTTAAGTTATCTGAAGTCCAGAGTCATGAGGGAAATGAAGGAATGAACTAAAATACAATTATTCCAAATTACCTACAGTCTGGTTACCAGAGATTACTTGCCCAAGGAGCTTGTCATTAGGACGCTGGACATTTTTTGACCTGTGATCAATCAGTAATTGTGAGGGGAGGAGATCTGAGAATTGTTTCCTAGGAAACTGCAAAGCAGAATTATGAACAGCAGAAGAGAAGTTAATATATGTTCCACAACACTCGTGAAAAAATTTTAAGGGGATCTGCATCATCACTGGAAAGTTTTGTGGACTGCAGATCTTTAAAAGCTGAAAACTGTAGAACTGCAAAGATGTGAGCAGGCAAGAGGTCTGGTTGATGTTGATTGTCATTGACCCTTTGATGACTTTTGGCAATTTACACTACCTGAAATTCTTCCCTAAATATGTATAATGATCTTAATCTTTTCTTCCTGAGTAACAGAATGTTTCCTTAGAAAAGTAAATATTTCTGATGATCTTATGTCTCTGTTTCTTATTAGAAGAAATGCTCCGCAGAAAAGCTTCAAAAAGCCCAAAGATGCATATGGACATCAGAAAGGCAAACAAACTTTGGCAATAAGGAATATTCATAAGGCAATAAGGGATTTATTCATAGGAATTTCTATCTTGTCATTAAATTTGTATGTATAGGGCAACAAGAACATTCTGGTTTATGCTTCTCGAGGTATTCCTTGGTTTTATACAATTAAATAGATTCCTAATTTATGAGCATGTCTTCCCCATAGAAAAGTGAGTCTGTGGAAGATTACATAAAATACTGTTTTTCTTCCTCACTTTATGTCCACTTGCAGTTAAATGCATATAGGAATTACTTTAATTCTTTTTCTGGAGGCTGAACTGTCTCTGTATTGCCATAAGAGGACAATTAATAGGTGGTGTTTGTTACATTACAGCTACCTTGAATCAAGCAGGGCCTCAGCTAGACTTGAGGAGATTATTCATGTGACTATTCAATTCAAAAAATGTTTCTATGCTGGGTGAAATGTTACTGTCTTTAGTGAGAGGCATCTAATCATCCATGTTTATTGATGGTGACAGATTAGGACCTATTCTTTTCCTTTCAACAAGCAAACATACAAATCCTCAACAAAGCTAAACAAACTCCACACAAGGGATTCAGCCTGAAGTACTCAAAAAAATTTAGAATTACTAATTATTAGATTCAACCTCTGCATGAATAATTCTGCTTTTCTTTGTCTTTAAACTTAAGCTGGCGTATTTTTAGATGTTCTAATTAAATATTATGTACGATCTTCTAGTACAAAATGAATAACACTTGTTTTACTTTCATGCATTTGTATTATGCTTCCACTTAACAATGCTTTACCAGCAGGAAATAATGATAATAAACACTCAAGTCTACTTTAATCTTTGTCTTCCGTATTGAATAGTTCTGGTTTTGATGTTGTCCTGCTGTTTATTTGCTTGCTCACATAGCCTAGGAAGATAAAAGATAGAATCAATACTTTAGAATCTCCTATCAGCTTTTGTGAATCATTTATCAGTGGTTCTTGCTTTTTACTCATGTGCCCGTGTTCTGTTTACCATCACAGTCCTCCTTTTTGGTACCAATTAGTGTATTTCTGCTTCAGAAATAGTGGGGGTTTTTTATCTTTCTGCAAGGTTCTCTCTCCTTGTTGTCTGACATTTAAAACATGAGATTTCTGGATTAAAATGAGAACAACCACTGTTCTGCTACTTCTGTCATGTGTTACTGCCTCCTCCCAGCTGTGATCTATTGTTTCATGACTGACCGGTTTAAGAACTAGGCCAGGGCAGAAAGCCCAGTCTCAGAAGATTTTTTTTCACCTTAAATAAAGTTGAAGAGAATAGAAATGCACCTATGCAAATCAAGTCACATGGATTAAGCCATTGGGCTGTGTATGTTACGTTATGTTATGTGAACTCTTCTTCAGTATTCAAGTACCTTACCTGCACTTGGTGTAATTCAGCTAAGCACAGGGCCATAATAAGAATGCATAGCTCTTCTGACTTTTGATTCTAGGGCACTGGGTTTACCACTTTTTAAAAATTATAAAGTGCTTAAGTGCTACACAAGATGCAGAAAGTATAATATAACAGTACTTCAATAACTGCATGAAACAAAAGAATACAGTTCTCTGACACACTGGGGTAGTTACTATAAAATGCAGAGGATACATTTCATCATGCACCCATATAATATAGCATTCCGTACCTTAATCAAATATTGGAAAACAGTTCTCCCTGTGCTGGTGTTTAACTCGGATCAGGGAGAAATTAAGTGAGCATTATTTTCTCTCTATTTCAAGGTCCAAGCTCAATTCCATGCTTCATGCATTAATCAGAATTGTTGTTAAAAAACAGATTTATTTGGCTATTGTTTTAAATATGCTTCTTGAAGTGTACAAAAGGCAAAATAGATAAAGATGTATTGAAAAACATGAAGCTGAATGAGACGCATTTGGCGTTATCAGCACACATTCGAAGTGTCTTGGAAGTCCAAGCCTTGCTTGCCCAACTAGACACCCACAAGTCTATGGGGCCAGATGGGATTCACCCAAGGGCATTGAAGGAGCTGGCGAATGTGCTGGCCAAACCCCTTTCCATCATGTTCCATCAGTCCTGGAAGACTGGGGAAGTTCCACTGGACTGGAGGCTGGCTGATGTTGTGCCCATCTACAAGATGGGTCACAGGGAGGATCCACGGAACTCCAGGCCTGTCACTCTGACCTCAGTGCCAGGGAAAGTCATGGAAGAGGTGTTCTTGAGTGCTATCATGAAGCACATGCAAGAGAACCAGGTGATCAGGACCAGTCAACATGGGTTCACAAAAGGCAGGTCTTGCCAAACTAACCTGATCGCCTTCTATGACAAAGTGACTCGCCTACTGGATGAGGGAAAGGCTGTGGATGTGGTCTTCCTGGACTTCAGTAAAGCCTTTGACACAGTTTCTCACAGCATTCTGCTTGAGAAACTGTCACCCTCTGGCCTGGACAGGCGCACTATCTCCTGGGTGGAAAACTGGTTGGCTGGCAGGGCCCAGAGAATGGTGGGAAATGGCGTTAAATCCAGCTGGAGGCCAGTGACAAGTGGGGTTCCCCAGGGCTCAGTGCTGGGTCCAGCCCTGTTCAATGTCTTTATCAATGACCTGGATGAAGGCATTGAGTGCACCCTTAGCAAGTTTGCGGATGACACTGCGCTGGGTGGAAGTGTCGATCTGCTGGAGGGTAGGGAGGCTCTGCAAAGGGATCTGAACAGGCTGGACTGCTGGGCTGAGTCCAATGGCATGAGGTTTAACAAGGCCAAATGCCGGGTCCTGCACTTGGGGCACAACAACCCTATGCAGTGCTACAGACTAGGAGAAGTCTGGCTGGAAAGCTGCCTGGAGGAGAGGGACCTGGGGGTGTTGGTTGACAGCTGACTGAACATGAGCCAGCAGTGTGCCCAGGGGGCCAAGAAGGCCAATGGCATCTTGGCTTCTATCAGGAACGGTGTGACCAGCAGGTCCAGGGATGTTATTCTCCCTCTGTACTCGGCACTGGTGAGACCGCTCCTTGAATCCTGTGTTCACTTCTGGGCCCCTCACCACAAGAAGGATGTTGAGGCTCTGGAGCGAGTCCAGAGAAGAGCAACAAAGCTGGTGAAGGGGCTGGAGAACAGGTCTTACGAGGAGCGGCTGAGAGAGCTGTGGTTGTTTGTCTGGAGAAGAGGAGGCTGAGGGGAGACCTCATTGCTCTCTATAACTACCTGAAAGGAGGTTGTGGAGAGGAGGGAGCTGGCCTCTTCTCCCAAGTGACAGGGGACCGGACAAGAGGAAATGGCCTCAAGCTCCGCCAGGGGAGGTTTAGGCTGGACATTAGGAAAAAATTCTTCACAGAAAGGGTCATTGGGCACTGGAACAGGCTGCCCAGGGAAGTGGTTGAGTCACCTTCCCTGGAGGTGTTTAAGGGACGGGTGGGCGAGGTGCTGAGGGGCATGGTTTAGTGATTGATAGGAATGGTTGGACTCGATGATCTGGTGGGTCTCTTCCAACCTGGTGATTCTGTGATTCTATGATTCCATTCCTGTATTTGCAGTATTGTTTTTGAAACTGAATTTTCATCGTGGCAGGTGAAACCAATGCAGAAGCAAGGAAGCAATAGCTTTTCACAGACAGGTATGTAGCACAGCACTACTGGTACATTTTTAATAAGGTGAGGTAATTGTTTTTCTTTTTTTAATGGTTTGAACTTACTACCATTCTGCAACATATCACTGTTTCATGTCCTGCAGCTTCTTAGAAATAGACCCAAACATCATTCACCACTCTGTCCAAACAAAGAGCCTGAATCCAATTTATTAGAACAGAATTAACATAGCCTTTAACTTCCCTACAGAGATACTATTGTTAATTAAATCAAAGTCCTTTCCATACACAGTGCTAGCAGTTCTAGCCCTGCATCCATTCTCCAAACAGTATACAACATTGATGGATAAAGTCAATTAAAGTGTGAGCATTAGAGAAGTAATGTGGAGAGCTGAAGTCATCTTTACCAATCCACCTTTAAAAATTGCAATAAATATTTCAAAATTAAATATTCATAAATTCTCCTGATTGTGCCTGTTAGTGAGATTGGATGGAAATTTAATTCAATTATTCTAAGAAAGTTTGCTTTTGGTTAGACAATGGCGTTTATTTTTTCTCCTATTACATTATAGTATCTTACAGACGGATTAAAACCAGAACGTGACTAGTGCAAAAATATTCCCACTTTTCCATAGATAAAAATGAAGTGGGATCCCCTCTATGATTTGACATTTTCTTGTAAGCCATATTTTTCAGTGTAACAAATATTTTTATGACGCATGAACAGTATCTAAATCGTATACAGCAATTCCTGCTCGAGTGCTCTAACTCCTAGAGCAAAACACTAGGCCTTAAAAAAAATAGGCAACTCTGGTCAGTTGAATTGTATCCCTCAAATGTTGACACTGGAGAAATAGTTGATTTAGCAAAGAAAAAAAAGAAAAAAAAAAAGGGAAAAATCCCCCCCCAACCTCTTGGTTAAATCCTCCTGTATTTACTAGTAAAGTGAGATGTTAGTGTTCTTGTCATGTCTGCCTGCACAGGAGGTACTGATTTTCAGTGTATCCTCTTCACTAATTTGCCTTCGTAGAAAAGCTTAAAAACTGATTTAACTCCCTAGGCAAGATTTTTCTCTGCATAGAGGAAACTGTTGGGTAAAAGACCTATCATTAAGGACCTTTGCAGGCTCTGGAACAAATGAGCTCCACAGTGATTTTCTCAGGAATATGAACAATAAAAAACAAACCCTGAAGTCACAAATCACACCAGTAGTCTTTAGAGGCACAGTTTGCAAGTTGGTTGGTGATTTGTCTGACATTTCAGTTCCTGAAGAGTGACCTTATCATTGTGAACTGTTTCTTCCTGAAAACAGAGTGCAAAAACGGTGGTCACTCCATTAGAACTGACTGTCAGACAAATCACCATCCACCTAGCAAGCAGTTAGGAAACCTCTGATGTGTTTGCATGCCTGTCTAGCATCTAGAGAACCGACTCTATACACAGTACAATTCTGGGTTTTTTTAGTGAAACGATAAGGGATGTTATTTGGAGTCTTTTCTGAAGGAGAACTGATAATAGAGTACTGAATGATGAACCAGCTAGGCTTCCAACATTAGGACTAGCGATAACAATTCCATCACTTTAGCTGGTCTATAGAGATTCTGCAATGTTCAAGAGCTCTTATAAAGTTTTAGACTAATGGATTTCTCCCTAGAAGGATAACTTTCTGAATTTGCATCACACATCACTGTATCCTAGTACCATTCTTTGACTCTTTTATTTTAATTATTGCTTTTGTTTATCTGTTATTCTGCTTTGTCCACACTTGGCTAAAAGAACATGATTTTTTTGTTGGATTTGGGTTGTTTAGTCTTGTGAATCTCCTTTTTTTTTTTACATGTAAGGAACTGGCTCTTTTAAGACAAGTTGGCAGTGCATTTTCTCTGTTATGTCCCATATACCCATATATGGAATATGTTCCATATTCCCCTTTCAAGTTAGAATTTTTCTACCATACATACAGAATTAAGGATATGTTAGAAAGAAATTAATATTCTTAAAGGTCACACTTACATATTTTGTTCCCTTTTCATGCATATTAGAGCTTTTCTAGTTGCTATTCAGATCTTTTTATAAGCTATATTGTTGTAAGGTCAGTCCAAAGTATACTTTTGCCTTTGTAGTAGTAGCTTTCCCTGTATTTATTTCAGTCATATCACACACTGAAATAAGGTAAGGAGCAACATGTGGAAACATAGTGGCATATGTCCTCCACAAACAGCAGGATAGGCAAAATGTTAAAGTTATATCAACTGCATTGTTATTTGGTGTTTCACAGCCAATCATCTTCTCTATGGGAAAAATTTAAGAAGTGGTGGTGTACTAGGTAACCCTAAAGAAAGAGCAAATACCCAGCAGCTGCTTCTTCTTGAACTATAGAGATAGTAAATCCTTGACAGCTTTGGAAATTCTACTGTCTTTGATTCCCTGGTTAATTGGTGAATGAGCAGTTCTCATGATTCACAACCACCTTATGCTGCTGATCAGCTGCTGCGCTTCAGGATCTCCCCACAGCTCTAAACACTTCTAGTCATAGAATCATAGAATCAACAGGTTGAAAAAGACCTCTTGGATCATCGAGTACAACCATTCCTATCTGACACTAAACCATGTCCCTGAGCACCTTGTCTACCTGTCTTTTAAACACCTCCAGGGATGGTGACTCAACCACCTCCCTGGGCAGCCTCTGCCAGTGCCCAATGACCCATTCAGTGACTTTTTTTTCTGATGTCCAACCTGAACCTCCCCTGGCAGAGCTTGAGGCCATTCCCTCTTGTCCTGTGCCCTGTCACTTGGGAGAAGAGGCCAGCTCCTTCCTCTCCACAACCTCCTTTCAGGTAGTTGTAGAGAGCAGTAAGGTCTCCCCTCAGCCTCCTCTTCCCAAGGCTGAAGAACCCCAGCTCCCTCAGCCGCTCCTCTTGTTCTCCAGCCCTTTCACCAGCTTTGTTGCTCTTCTCTGGACTCGCTCCAGAGCCTCAACATCCTTCTTGTGGTGAGGGGCCCAGAAATGAACACAGGATTCAAGGAGCGGTCTCACCAGTGCCGAGTACAGGGGCAGAATAACCTCCCTGGGCCTGCTGGCCACGCCGTTTCTGATACAAGCCAGGATGCCATTGACCTTCTTGGCCGCCTGATCCCACTGCTGGCTCATGTTCAGTCACTGTCAATCAAAACCCCCAGGTCCTTCTCTTTCAGGCAGCTTTCCAGCCAGACTTCTTCTAGTGTGTAGCACTGCATAGGGTTGTTGTGCCCCAAGTGCAGGACCTGGCATTTGGCCTTGTTAAACCTCATGCCATTGGTCTCAGCCCAGTGGTCCAGCCTGTTCAGATCTCTTTGGAGAGCCTCCCTGACCTCTAGCAGATTGGCAATACCGATATATATATTTTTATATAAATGTATATCTCTCTCTCTAAAATAGATATATTATATTATATTATATTATATGCAATGTATATATTTTTATATATATTATATATAATATAATAGTCTGATAAGTGTCCCACTGAGGGGATTCCTTTGCGCAGGCACTTACAGGGCAAACTTTAAGCATACTTTAAGGGAAAAAAATTCTTGAGCAGACTCCCATCAGGGTGGGATTCATCCACAGTGTCACAGCCTTAACTAGTGTGGCCATAGAGAGAAGAAACATGATTTGTGGGATATGTGGTGCGTATCAGCCTTCTGACAGTATTAATAATTCTGTAGAAACACCTATTTCTCCAGTAATTATGAAGAAGAAATAGTTGGCTGGCTTAGATATGTAGGTCTACGGTATCTTACTGTAGTCTTTACTGAGGCTCCATTTGAGCTGTTAGAGCATCCCAGGGTCTGGCACATAGCAATTAGTGATGTTCTTGTTTTTACTCTCTGAGGAGTTAAAAAAAGTGTGCAGATTTAGTTGTAAATAGCCTGCAGATGATGTATAAAGAGCTGGTTCTTCAATGAACTCTTTTCATATGTATGGAACCTGGTTGATTATTAATATAATATCATCTCAGAGCATAGTTGTATAGCTGGCTATAATGCCTTGAATGTAAAATGAGGCTGCTTTGATTTGCAGCCAAGCACATAAGCCCTTGCCTTGATTTAAGCACTCAGGTAGGCACGTTTATGCCACAGATAGCCTTAAATACACGTGCTTTAAGTCCTTCTACTGAATCAAGGCCTGCTTGTGTTTACATCTAAGTTTCCTAATTTGGGCGTGAGCAGCAAATGAACCAAGCAAAATATGGAAAGCCTTGCAGCCAGAAAACATGAAAATCAGGTTTTGGTCTACATAAAATTCTCAAAAAATCAAAAGGATGAAAGAGATTATTGCTGATATTTTATATAACCATTGTATGTAAAAGGATTATGTAATGAATAAAAGGTAAATGCTTTGAGCTAAAAAAAAAGAGGGAAAGATTTACATGAAATTGGAAACTTATTACCATATGAAAGTTATCACTTCATATGCTTCATACCAAATGTGCTTGACGCACGATTGTCTAAAAGACTTAAAATACATGATCCCACCAAAGAAAAAGCATTTATAATTTAAATTAACATAATGAGTGCTTGTACTTGTAAGTAGTCAATTTTGGTTTTATGTAATTTTAATTATTAAATAGAGTTAAGCTTACATTGCAAGAAGGTTTCTGTAAAAACAATGGATACAAATAAGATTATACGGTATATTGGAGCTAAGAAAGATTGAGTGTCATTTACTGATTAGGTTTCTTCATACTTAGCAGTCTTCTAAGGAAACAGGTGAGCCTTCTCTTTGTGAGTGACCATAGTTATCATTAGCGTTCTAATTTGTAGCCTCCCTAATTTCATAGATTTACTCTGGCTATGTTAGTTCTAATATCACAATGATTTCAACCAATAATAAAATGAAATGAGCAAACACAGCAGTGAGGATTTTAAAGGAGAAAGAAATAAGTCTTCATAGCAGATAGTGTAATAGAAGTTCCACTGAAATCAATAACCATTCGCACATGGAGTAACTCTACTGGAACAGGACTCTAAATATCCCTGTAATAATTTATTTGGCTAGAGTCATATGAGTACCTGTAAACTGCTATTCTGAAAGAGTGAAGACATGTTTCCAATAAAAATGTAGAACACCATTGGTTTAGTATTCCATAGCTTATTCTGGAGAAGATTTAGAGTAAATTTTAATGCAACCTGCAAAACATTTCAGGTTTTGGCTTACAAATCATTGCAATTGCTGGGTTTTTCAGAAGCAACTTGTTAACGTAAAATCTTTTTCTTACTCTAATCTATGGAATAGTTGGAATAGTATATGCAAAGATCTATGAAGTGTCAGGAAAGAGCCAATATACTTGACTACTGCCATGTGCCTGTACTGAATAGAGCAGGTCAAGCCATTCATTGTATATTAGAGCTTTGGGATTTAATCAGTTTTTCTATCTGTGAATTATCCATGACCTTCTAATGATTTTTTAATATGAATGTGTGTGTTTTATGTAGTTCAACAAATAGTCTTACAATCACATTAAGCTTGTAGAATTTTGCAAGTGCTCCTTGCAGCATGAGCTATTCATGTTGATTACCCAAGTCACACGAAAGTGTATCTCTCCTGTTATTTGTTGACCTAATGTCTGCAAACAAGACCACTGGACTAATTATATCTTTATAAACAGGGAACTAGTTAAGAAGAAAAACAGGCATAGTGATTCTTAAAGCCTTTATAGTCTGGGTTTTTTTTTACTCTTTTATACTGGAAGGGCATCAGAATACTACTTGCTTTAGAAATGTAAGCTGTTTGGTGAGCAAGAAGGCGTAAGACAGATGTATGAGAAACCTTCTCAATCCCTAGCTGTATAAGCAACATCTGATTTGGAGTCCTTCATCTTTGAGTATTATAAAGGTGCTTGTCAAGTAAAATGGTCAGTCAGAATTTACGAAGATCATCTTGTATTATGCTCAGCATTGCCATTCTTAAAATAGTTTTAATAGGCATTTTCTTGCCTAAATATAGAATTCAAATATTTAGGAGCTTCGAAAGGCTTGAGTTGTCTCTCTCTTTTAAGGTCTCAGTGTGCACGTAGTCACAGTTCAGGCTATCCATATCTATAAAACTTTTTTTACTGAGTTTCTTAAGGAAATGGTAGTTTAAGACCTCTCTGCCAGTGAATCACTTTCTCCAATAACTTCTGGATCTAACCAGCCAATTCTGATCAGGTTACAAAGAACGTCACTTCTCCCCCCACCCCTAGAATCAGTAAATGGAATAGAAAGAGAAAAATATTCCCATCTCCAATGGGGAAAAGCCAGGTAGCACTGATGTGTTATAACTTGCGTGGCAGCAGCCAGCATGCTGTCTTATGTTTGGTTTTATGTGGGATAACTGTAAGAGTCAGGATTTATTGTGGTGTTCTGAGAAGGCCCTGAAGGCATTGAGGTGTTTTAGACCAGGCTTCATTAGTTCCATAGTTGATGAAGATTTTGTTTGTATTATTTTGGTTTTAAATGAAAGTCAATATCCTCAAGTGTCCATTTGGATACAGGAATAAAGAAAAAATCTCATTCTGTTGCATGTTTTGTGATAAAAACTAACTCTTACTAACATCACTACTCTCCCAGTTGTGATTTTAAGTAAGGTTGGTGAAGTAAATATGTTGGTTAATGGGATATGACTCTAGAAGCCAAGTGAAACACAGGATACCTGAGAGATAGTGCTCAGATATCTGGATCTAACCTCCTGGCTGATGTTAATCCTTTACTACTCCACTCCTCACATGGTGCTTTAATATGTGATATTTCCAGGGGGCATCTGTACCTTCTTGTACTACTAGAGGAGGGTTAATGAGGTTAGGAGAATAAGTTTTTAAATCTGTTCAAGAAAGGAAAAGAAAGATAGGAACTGATCTGCGTATTTATTCACATAGAACAAGCTGTTACTTTAAGTAGAAGATTTTAAATAATGCATATAAGGTTGGATAGCCATAATTTGAAAAATATGAGTCCTCTGCAGAGAAAGAGAGCAGTAAGGAGTGAAGGCCAGGGATGAAATTCAGTACATGTGCTTATGAAACACAGTCACTTTTGGCTTCTCTCCCTTTACAGTTCTGTTTGAATTCTGCTGGCTTAAATTTGTATGAAAGTGTCAATCCCAGCTTCACTTTTTGGAAGGGTGGTTTATTCCCAAATACCAACACATTTCTGCAGCAGCAGTTTCTCAGTTATAAGTAGAAGGGCAAGAATGAAGTCTTTTACAATACACTGCACAGAGATCCTTCCCAACAACAGCAGCTGATGCATTTTTTGCATAGCAAGAGAACGTGTTACATAAGGAAAAATTATGAAAAAATGAGACAACTATTTTTAAAACATTTAAAAGTTTATAATGGCTTTTTAAAGTAGGTGATCACTAAGAAACATAAAGAAATGGTAGCTACTCAGAAATAACTTAGGAAAAGAAATGATAATCACAGGGTTTTGTAGGAGTTTTATTTCCAAAAGATTAATTTTCAGGACCACAGTCTATCACAGAAAAGATATTTAAAATCATTATTATTAGGTTACATTTAAAACGATGGCACATCTTCAAATTCTTCTCTGATGCAAATACTAGGAAAACAAGAATGTTTAATGATAATACCAACACCTTCTTCAATGATTCAATAAATGAAAAAGTAATGGGGAATAGTTGCTTTATTTGTAAGTTTGACTTTTAAAACATAATGAAGTAGTTTTACTAGTGTAAGAGTATATGATATTTGGGAATATCCTACTTGTGCCATGAAAAAAAAGTAAACAGACAGGAAGTTTTCCACTAAAATAGAAAAGTTAATCCTTCACACTTGCATTTTTTTCTCTCCTCACTACACTGGAGGATAAGTCATAATTCTGCCACCTCCTTCAGGTATGTCAAATTGTTAAGCAAGTGTATTTCTATAATGCCAGGATAGCTATTCTTGCATTCTAGGATTTACAAGAGATCAAAGGTTACGTGGAATATGGTCTGAATGCTGGGAAGCCACATGCCTTCCTAAATGTTTATAGAATTTGACATTTTATAGTTTACTTAGAGCTCACGCTCCAAGGGAAGGGGTAATAAACAACCTTCTGAATTCGGTCCTTTTGTGGGTTTGTCTGTTGGTGCTTAGTTACTAGATACTGGCTTAGACCATGATATGCATAATATGGCTGCTGTATTAAAAGAACTAATATTATTTTGCTGTTTCTGTTGACCACCTGAGATTAACAAATTCTCATCCTCTTCAGATGAAAATATCTGCTTCAAGTCAACTCACCAATCCTTAATAGCCCCCTTTCTCACCCTCCTTGTTTTGCCAAACCAGCTTTCTTGCACTTATCCGCATATTAGCTCTCTCACAGCCATCTGTTCTTGACAGCATTATTGCTTGTAGGGACTCCTTCCGCTGTGCTTAGTTCTCATAAAGAATATAAATATCTGCAAGGTACATGCTGCAAACAGATTCTTGGCTAACTTATCTATGATCCTGTGCACTGCGTGTGGTAAGTTAAATTGCTCAAAAGTCATCCAGAATCACATACTGAGAACAGAAGTCTCCTTAACTAGAAAGTGGGAAATAACAGATAAATTATTTTTCTGAAATGATAAGTGCTTCTAACCAGGTTCTTCAAGAAGTGATCAGTCTGTTTCTAGAGCAGAGCTGGGCAGGAGTGATAGTCATAGAGCTGCTACTTCATTTCATGTGTTCTCTCTATAGTACCAGGAAAGTGATGTGAATCATGAAGTATTCCAGTGGGACTGCAATCTCAACCACAATCTTAACTTTACCCTTGAGGCTGATCCGCTATGTAGGAAAGTATTCAACAGTCGCAAGAAAAAAGATAGCATAAGTGAGACCACGACTCAAATATCTTAAGTGTGCCTGCAGAAGGATTACTAGCACATATTCTCTGCTTACAGCAGCATTTGTGTAATTTACATTCAGCAGTCAGTGGCTAGAAGATGTAAACAGCACAGAAAAGAAAGCCCAAGCTATTGAATGAAAAGTTACTGAATGCTATTTTCACCATCTACTTGCAGGTTAGGGCAAATGAGAACTGTTCGTATCACTTGACATTAGCATCTACTATAGGCATTTAATTTAGCCAGCAAAATTATCTAGCTCAGCTTCTGCAGTTGTCAGCAGAGAGGCAGTCTCTTCCTGCATACAATTCAGAGCCCGTTTACTTTTTGCTTTGAATTGCCCTTTTTGTTGACTGCTAGGAGAGCTTTGCCACATAATTTGTTTGCAAAGTAAGCACCCACAGAGCCTCTCATGAAGTATGCAAGCTGGTGTGTTTTAACTGTACAGTGAAAGGCTGTATTGGATTTGGCTCCTCATAGGCATAGGTGGGATTGCCGGCACGCTGATTTTCCTTAAAAGTGTCAGTTCCTTTTAAGTGAGACTGTTCTGGGCATGCAAAGCATCTGTCAGATTAGGAAACAGTAGTAACTTGTAAAAAAGCATTGCTTGGAAATCCAACATGGAATATACCCAGGATTCAGGTACCTTCAAGTTAGGCAGGTGTTGAGTTAGGTATTTCAGGACTGTAGTTTGGATTTGGTATTTTCTACCTTTATTCTGTAGAGGTGCCCTAGGTTGCTTGAGCCAAGACTTTGTGTGCTCTGATGTTTTAAATCTGTAATCTAAATTCTAATGCTAGGAAGCCTGGACCCAAGCTGTCCAAAAACATTTAAGTGTCCTTTTGTTTCCTTACCAATTGTTTCGTGGCTGCTGTTACAGATGTACCTTATTGTGGGATAGACTCTTTTAAGAGATGAAGTTATGGAGTTCTTTGTGGTATGCTGTGCTGTTTGCTTTAAGATATTTTATCTTCTGCATGTGAAGTAGGCCAGACTTTGCAAAGACAGAAGGGAGAGGGAAAGAATAAGATGTTAATTTGAGCCTTGCTAAGAAACTCAGATAAATGAGTGTGTCAAATAGAAAAGGACAAAATTAATAGAGAAAGACATTGGATTTTCAAGGTTGTCAGAGGGCATTGAAACAGAAGTGAAAAACAATAAAAATATAAGAAGTGTTTGAGAATGTCTTGAAAATATTAATTGGGTGCTAAAAGTGAATGGCACATGCACAATACTTCCTCTCAATAGCAGTAACCTGAAATGACCACCCTCTGTCTCTGCAAGCCTTTAGAATGCTCTTTTCCTTTGCAGCTCCTTTCCTTTGATACACTTTGACAGAAGAATCGACACCTGTGGCTGCTCACAATGTGTCTTGGTGGCTGTAGGCTCCTCATCAGTCTGTGATCTATTTTTTAAGAAATGCTATTTGTTCCTCTGAATGGCATCCTGCTGGCGTTTGCTCAAACCTCTTGGCTGGCTGCTGGCTATTTTGCAAGTCTAGAGCTCTCCTGTTGTTTTGGTAGAGACTCGGGTTGGTAACAAGTGTGCTTTTGCTTCCTTTTTATTCACCTGGAGCTTTTAGGGTAATACTTGCTTGAATGGAGCAATGGAGTCTGGTTGTAATGTCACTCAACAGGTTATATCCACGAGGCACTGAATTCATATTTGAAAAGCATTAAGAAATTGGGTTCACGCGCATAACAGTGCTATATGCTAATGGGACTGATAACTGGCTGTACCTCTTTGCTGGCTCCCTCAAATGGAATGCTCCAACACACATGTTCTGTTATGAGGTACAGAGTGGTGACAGACTCACCTGGGAAGGGAAAATAGCTTCTTCCTTCTCAGGTGATATTTTGGATGTACAAGACATGGGATAAATAGTGCTCAAAATAAAGTTGCAAAACTCGGGGGCAAAGAAAGTAGACACAGTGAAGCATTAATTCTTTCCCTGTATGCTCTGTCCTAGATGTTTGTGACTGTGGGAGGAAGGGTTTCACGTACAGATGTTGAGAAAGCAGGAATTTTATTTGCTGAAGGTACAGCCTAATTGGAGAGAAGATTTTTAAAAAATGCTTTGGGTTAAAACTGAAAATTGAGCTTCATACACTTTGTAGTATATGTGTGAAGTACTTAAATCATCCCTCATGAGAAACTTCAAGTGAAGGCTTGTGTCTTGTATAGAGAATTTACAGCTCTTGAATTGCATTTTCAGCTTTTTTTTAAATGCTAACTACAGGACAATTATTTGAATACAATGTTATACACACCCCCCAAAACAAGAGGCATGGTTCCAAACTCAACAGGCATTAGACCTGGAGCACGGCGAAGAGGAGCGTGGCAAAGAGGTGCGGGGCAGTTTGAGCGGCAGTTCGAGTGGGCAGGGTGAGAAGGCAGGGCGCAGAGAGGACCTAGAGACTAGACAGAAGACACCGAGGACCATGGTGGCCACCCGGCAGAAGATTAAAGCTGCTCCGTGTGCTGCAGCAGGCAGGATGGATGCTGCCACTCAGACAGAGCCACAGTGGGTGCATCCAGCTACCCAGACCCTGGGCTGCAGGCAGTGCCCCCCTCACACACCAGCTCGTGCCTCTGGTACTGGCTCCACTTGTGAAAGCTGCACTCGAGTGGGGGAACTCCTTCACATGGTGGAGGAGCTAAGGGAGGAAGTAAAGAGGTTGAGGACCATCAGGGAGTGTGAGAGGGAGATAGACCAGTGGAGTAGTGCCCTCTCACTAACTCAGCAGACTGCTGGAGCTGGTGTGTCCAAACACCACCCACCTGCAAACTGCAAGGTTGGGGTTACAAGAGATGGGGAATGGCAGCAAGTTCCTGCCAGAGGAAGGAAACCTGCTCCCCTCAACCAGACACCAAAACCCCAGATACCCCTGGTGAACAAGTACCAGGTGCTGCAGGTGGAATCCAACCCTGAGGATGAGGATGATGGCTCCCACAGCCTAGAATCCTTCCCTAGGCCGCACCATCCTCAGAAAAAGATAAAAACATCCTCCATCAAGAAGAAGAGGAGGGTGATTGTTGTAGGGGACTCCCTCCTAAAAGGAACAGAGGGACCCATTTGCAGACCGGACCCACTCCACAGAGAGGTCTGCTGCTTGCCGGGGGCATCAGGGAAGGAGGTAGCTAGAAAACTTCCTTCCCTGGTCCATGAGACAGACTACTATCCTCTGATAGTAGTCCAAACTGGTAACGATGGTCTAGTAAACAAAAAGACCAAAACCATCAAGAATGACTTCAGG
Source organism: Phaenicophaeus curvirostris (assembly GCF_032191515.1). Lineage (NCBI taxonomy): Eukaryota > Metazoa > Chordata > Aves > Cuculiformes > Cuculidae > Phaenicophaeus > Phaenicophaeus curvirostris. The sequence continues at coordinate 3,058,915 of NC_091423.1, read as the reverse complement.
GCCATTGGGAGAATGATGGAGGGCTCTGGGGCACAAATAGTATTCTGCTCCCTCCCAAGGCTAAATAGAGAGGAGCGGGAAGCCAGGAAGAAGAATTTGATTAATGCCTGGCTCCGAGCCTGGTGTGAGGAAAGGGGCTTTGGCTTCTTTGATCATGGGGTGGCTCACGCACCCCCAGGCTTTCTCGCTAAGGATGGGACGCGTGTGTCTCCTAGGGTGACTAAAGCCCTTGCTAGAAACCTAGCTAAGCTCATAAATTGAGCTTTAAACTAGATGTGAAGGGGGAGGGAGTTGAGACCAGGATAGACAGGAGTGATCCTGGACGTGGGGCACTGGTGACTTTTAGAGGGTGTGCTGGTGAGGACCACCAGTACCTCACCACACAGAAAGTGGGGGAGAACACACCTCGGGGGGCTAAGGGAGATACGGGCACTCTGGTGCTAGCTACTCCAGTTATCAGGCAATTGGGAAGGAACTCTGTTCCCTCTAAGAGGGCTGAAGTGCATTTAAACCAATGCACACAGCACGGGGAATAAGAAGGAAGAGCTGGAAGCTGTCGTAGGGCAAGGAGCCTATGATGTCGTTGCCATCACGGAAACGTGATGGGATGACTCATATAACTGGAGTGCAGCTATGGTGGGGTACAATCTCTTCAGGTGGGATAGGAAGGGTAGGAGAGGAGGTGGGGTAGCCCTCTTGGTAAGGGAGGACTTGGACACTGTTGAGATGGATTGTGGCGATCAGGAGGTTGAGTGCCTGTGGGTCAAAATCAGAGGAGCCCACCAGAAGGTAGATTTTGTGATGGGAGTCTGTTACAGACCACCCAGCCAAGGAGAAGCAGCTGATGAGCTCTTCTATAAACAGCTGGGGTTAATCTGTAGATCAATGTCTCTCATTCTTGTGGGAGACTTCAATCTTCCTGATATCTGCTGGAAGTACAATAGAGCAGAAAGGAAGCAGTCTAGGAGGCTCCTGGAGTGCGTGGAAGACAACTTCCTTGCACAGCTGGTGAATGAACCAACAAGGGAAGGTGCCCTCCTGGACCTGCTGTTTATGAACAGAGAAGGTCTTGTGGGGGACGTGGCAGTAGGTGGACGTCTAGGACACAGCGATCATGAGATGATAGGGTTTTCTGTTCTAGGTGAAGTGAAGAGGGTGGTTAGCAAGACGGTAGCATTAAATTTCCGGAGGGCAGACTTTGATCTCTTCGGAAGGCTGGTTGGCAAAGTCTCATGGGAGACAGTACTCAAGGGCAAGGGAGCCCAGGAGTGCTGGGAGCTCTTCAAAAGGGTGGTCCTAGCAGCTCAGGAGAAAGCCATCCCCATGTTCCGGAAAAAAAGCCGGCAGGGGAGAAAGCCAGCTTGGTTGAACAGAGAGATCTTGAGTGATATCAAGAAGAAGAGAAACGTTTATGGGCTCTGGAAGAGGGGACAGGCCTCTTGGGTGACTACAGGAGGGAAGTGAGATTGTGTAGAGAAAAAATCAGAAGGGCTAAGGCTCAGCTAGAAATCAGATTGGCAAAGTCTGTGAAAGATAACAAAAAATCCTTCTATAAATATATAAATAATAAAAGGAGGACTAGGGAGACCATACAGTCCCTATTGGACGCAGAAGGAACAACAGTGACAGGGGATGAGGAAAAGGCTGAGGTACTTAATGCCTTCTTTGCCTCAGTCTTTAATTGTAAAGAAAGTCGTTCCATCTGTGTACAAACCCAGGAGCTAGAGGAGCAAAATGAGGCTCCCATGATCCAAGAGGAGGTGGTCAGAGCCTTGCTAGCCCGACTAGACACCCACAAGTCTATGGGGCCGGATGGGATTCATCCAAGAGTATTGAAGGAGCTGGCAGATGTGCTGGCCAAAACCCTTTCCATCATGTTCCATCAGTCCTGGAAGACTGGGGAAGTTCCACTGGACTGGAGGCTGGCTGATGTGGTGCCCATCTACAAGAAGTGTCAAAGGGAGGACCCAGGAAACTACAGGCCTGTCAGTCTGACCTCAGTGCCAGGGAAAGTTGTGGAACAGGTGATCTTCAGTGCTATCATGAAGCACATGCAAGAGAACCGGGTGATCAGGCCCAGTCAACATGGGTTCACAAAAGGCAGGTCTTGCCAAACTAACCTGATCGCTTTCTATGACAAAGTGACTCGGCTGCTGGATGAGGGAAAGGCTGTGGATGTGGTCTTCCTGGACTTCAGTAAAGCCTTTGACACAGTTTCTCACAGCATTCTGCTTAGGAAACTGTCAGCCTCTGGCCTGGACAGACGCACACACTCCTGGGTGGAAAACTGGTTGGCTGGCTGGGCCCAGAGAGTGGCGGGAAATGGTGTGAAATCCAGCTGGAGGCCAGTGACAAGTGGGGTTCCCCAGGGCTCAGTGCTGGGTGCAGCCCTGTTCAATGTCTTTATCAATGACCTGGATGAAGGCATTGAGTGCACCCTTAGCAAGTTTGCGGATGACACTAAGCTGGGTGGAAGTGGCGATCTGCTGGAGTAGGGTGGGGGGCTCTCCGAAGGGATCTGAACAGGCTGGACCGCTGGCCTGAGACCAATGGCATGAGGTTTAACAAGGCCAAATGCCGGGTCCTGCACTTGGGGCACAACAACCCTATGCAGTGCTACACACTAGGAGAAGTCTGTCTAGAAAGCTGCCTGGAGGAGAGGGACCAGGGGGTGTTGGTTGACAACCGACTGAATATGAGCCAGCAGTGTGCCCAGGTGGCCAAGAAGGCCAATGGCATCTTGGCTTCTATCAGAAATGGCGTGACCAGCAGGTCCAGGGAAGTTATTCTCCCTCTGTACTTGGCACTGGTGAGACCGCTCCTTGAATCCTGTGTTCATTTCTGGGCCCCTCACCACAAGAAGGATGTTGAGGCTCTGGAGTGAGTCCAGAGAAGAGCAACAAAGCTGGTGAGGGGGCTGGAGAACAGGTCTTATGAGGAGCGGCTGAGAGAGCTGGGGTTGTTTAGCCTGGAGAAGAGGAGGCTGAGGGGAGACCTCATTGCTCTGTACAACTACCTGAAAGGAGGTTGTAGAGAGGAGGGTGCTGGCCTCTTCTCCCAAGTGACAGGGGACAGGACAAGAGGGAATGGCCTCAAGCTCCGCCAGGGGAGATTTAGGCTGGACATTAGGAAAAAATTCTTTACAGAAAGGGTCATTGGGCACTGGAACAGGCTGCCCAGGGAGGTGGTTGAGTCACCTTCCGTGGAGGTGTTCAAGGCACGGGTGGACGAGGTGCTGAGGGGCATGGTTTATTGTCTGATAGGAATGGTTGGACTCGATGATCTGGTGGGTCTCTTCCAACCTGGTTATTCTATGATTCTGTGATTCTATAATGGATAGGGGTTTTTCCCTAAGACTGTTGGGTTTTTTTAATCCTTAACCCTCCCCCCCCCCCGCCCCCCCTTAGGTTATGTCTAGATTGTTCTCATTGAAACTTGTTTAGTTGTGCAGTTAATTCACTGAAGTTGTATAAGTGCATGTGGAAGGGTAGCTTCTTTTGTTGGTCAGAGGCAGGGTTAATTATGCAGGGTTAAAAATGCAGAACGGCTATAAGAAAATATTAGACACTATCATCGAGTGTGAGAGCCATGTTTATATTGTTTATCTACTTAATTAGAAAAATGTTAGTAAAGTATTGTGTCAGTCATAAAGCTACACTGTTCATCTTTTACTCACATGTACCTGAGGTGGCAAACTTTCACTAATATAGACGTGGAAAGTAAACTTATGTAAGAGGACTGGTTACTACTGGCAAGGCGTAACGGAACAGGAGAAGGAACTTTAAAATTGTCTTGTAAATGTATGGTCCACAGAAGAAAATTAAATTAAAGACTGTAAAATGAAAGAAAAACCAAAACAAAACCGAAAAAAAACCCCAAACCAACTGGATTGCTGCTATTGTGTTTGTGTATATATACACACACATACTTATGTTATTCCTTCTAGATGTTTGTATTTTAAATGGCCTTAAATAAGGTTTTTGAAATTTGAATTTTCTTTAAATGTGGGAATCTAGAAAAGGACAATGGAATTAATTCTGTTGGTTTGGGGAGGTGGGGGGGTGGTGTGTTGTGATTTTTCTTTTTGCTGGTGGTGGTGGTGGTGGTGTTTTTCCCCCCCCACTACAGAAATGGACTTATCACCAATGGAAAAGGTATTAACTAACTGCAATAGGTTTTCTGTGAATCACTATTTTTATGCTGTTCTGAATTCTCTGATGTATAGTGATGTTTCTTAATTTCATGAAACAGGCAGATTTTTTTAAGATTTGCCATCGAACTGCAAAAAGGAAAAATAAATATTTTAAGTTGTATAATTAAGTCAACTAGAATGAATTAAAGCTGTCAGATCAATATAGAACCCTTCCTGCCATCCACTGTACAGTAGGTGTGTAATTCCTAATTAATGTTTAAAACGCAGTTCACTTGTACTTGATATTTAATTCATAGCTATAAGCAAAGTATGTAATCTAACAGTAACATAAATGATATCTACATAAAGGAATCTGCCTCCTTGAAATTATGGGGGGGGAAGAGGAGCAACACTAAGGTTTCTCTGTTCTCTTTTGTAATAAAAATAAATATTTCAATATCTTATTTGTTCCACCTTTAACTAAATTAAAGTTTTATGTGAGACAAAATCAGCAGAGTAATTGGGGCAGTAGTATTCTTTAAGTCAAAGCTTTCAACACAAAGTCTGAAATATGTGAGAATTCCATGCAGGCTGACAATTTCTGAGTGTTGCCTTTGAAATCTGACTGTTATGCTAAAACTCTGACTTGATGATGAAGAAAATGATCTCACGGTTGAGAATAATTTAATCAGGACTGTAAAATTTGGGTCTGGCTTACCCAAAAATAGTCTGCACTTTGTAAAGCCAGCTAACAAGTTCCTTAACTAGATTTAGATTTCTTTATTTATTTGTTTCAATATTTAACTGAAATTAATAATAAAAATTAGAAATAATCCCCTAGGCCTATCTTGATATGTACACAGTGTAATTATTTTAATAAGAGCAATAGAACTGAACAAATTTAGCAATGTAAGCTATATTTATCCCTCTTGTGGGGAGGAAAAGAAAAAATATCTCTGAAATATCCCATCTAGTTATTTAGAGGGAAAAATACACAGGTTTGATTCACTTAAAAAAATGAAGCTGAGCATGTAGCATTTCCCCCTCTTATCATGAGATGTATTCAGCAACACTGACTTTGTTTGGAGCATGAAAGATCTAGAAGAACTATATGATTTTTTATTATGTCTTGAAGTGCTTCTGAGCTTATAGTTTTATCTCACAAGGTAGATACTGCATGTATCTGAATGAAGGTTTGTTCTTATTGGATTTCATGGTGCTGGGAAGGGGTGTGCTTATTTTGTGCTTTTTGTTTATGTCCTGATACTGGATGAACAATAAGGCTGTAAGCATTTTATTTGTCCTTGTCATCACTTCTCTGAATGTCTTATCTTTCTCACCACTTTAGAGAGCCTGCTTGATCTAGGAATCGGTCATATGACTAGCCTTTTAGAAAGAGTTTTAAGTAGGGGCTTTGTTCTTAATGACCACTATATAGAGTCCTCTGTAAGTTATAGGGCAAAGCCTTGGGAAGGAGCTGTATAAATGTTGGACTTAAAATTTTAGCAATGTGATCCAACCTTGCAAATTTTTTTAGGTCTTTTTTTCCAGGAAGAGTAATTCAAGTGGAAAAAAACCCAGCCTGTAAATACCGAGTTTTAAACTTTTAAAAACTGGTATATGAAAGGAAGTCTATTTTGATAACGGGCTGTGTAGAAGAAAGAGAATAAATAACGAGAGCTGTGCTTGAAGTGACAGACTTGGATTCAGTGTCTTTCAAGGAATGACAAGCAGCACTGACTTCCTGCTATTTAGTGACAGAGGAGGGTGGTGACCATTAGCGATGTCTTTTCACAAACAAGCAACCTTGGTTTAATCATTAATAAAGCAGTGTTAAATGCCTACCAATGCAAGATGATAGGTTTAGTTTGGAGCTTGAACACATGCTAATTTGAGCAAATGGCTAGATATTGAAAGGAAGGTGAAGAAAAAAGGAGCAAGAATATTAGAAAATTAACCAGCATCTTCAGTGAATAGGTATAGACCGTTGCCTGCAGATGTTCAGATCCTTCACCGCTGAACTCTGAAGGCGGTGGAAAAAGATACCAATCCCACACCAGAAGGCTCCTGTTAGAGAGTAGTGATGCAATTTGTTCCCTCTTGGGACTTGAGAAATGCTATCACACATGGTAATCTTTGCACAGGTAAATCACACTGCTGTAAAGAGATGAAGAAAATGGAATAGATGGTATATGGTTTTTTTCCTGGTCAGGTTGTGGGAATGTGAATTTTGAGATGTTACTGACAGAGTATTTCACCTGGGACTAAGATGTTTATGGATGTTTCTCAGAAATTTGGTTAAAAATAGGACCTTTTGCTTGACAGGAATTTATTTTTCTTGTTTGGTTGGTTTTGTCCGGTTATGTAGGCAAGATACTGTAGAGAAAAAATTGCCATGTGTAGTGCACAAGATCATGCTCTTATCCAGGCACCAGTGCGTGTTTTTGAGTGCCACCTGCTGGCTTTTTGCCTCTCAGCCATTTACAGATACACAGGCATTTTTCTGAAGGTGTATGCACTGTTGTGTCAGGTGCCAGTTCCTGAATATAGCCTTAGAGAATACAATTCTCTCATGCCTGTCAGCTGTCTTACGGAGGCGCAAACCAAAAGGCAACAACTGTGTATGCGTTCCAAGGCTTTTCTGGCATCCATGTTTCACTGAATAAAACTCTAGGCATTGCTGCTCATCTTTGCTTTTGCATTCTCTTGATAGAAAAGTGCAGTAAGGGAAACCAAAAAAAGGAAAGGACTGACAGATATACAATGGAGTTCATTATTCTGTAGAAGAACAGGTAATATTGAAAGCATGCTCACTGCATCAATATGTGACAGAGCTCTTGGCAAACTATCTTATCTGCTCAGTTTCCAAGTGTCTCTAAGTAAAATAAGCAGTAGAAGTTGTGCTCATGTTACTGCTTCTCTGGAGGACTTTGCTTTCAGGATCCTATGTACCATTTTTGCATGGCACGTGTGCTCTGTTTGAAAGAGGAGAGAGTAGGCCCACCATAAAAATGCATTTTGTGGAAATCTAGCTCCTGATAGCTATTTAGCCATAACTGCAGTCATAGTGGCACAATTGGGATGTTGATAAAACAAAATAGATTATCCTTTGTAATTGTCTATTCTGAATAGACACTGCCTTCCAGTGTGGCTGCAAAGTGCCGTGATGAAAACTTCTTGTTTATTCTTCTGATTCCTGTAGAGAGCAGGGAGGAATAAAGTGACTGGTAACTCAAATCCACGTAACTCCCACTGGATTTCTATTTACAAACTGCCAGAAGACAAGCTGTCTCTCCCAATGGCATTGTCTGAGGAGACCTCCGTGTTGCCTGTGACATCCATCACACACATGCCTGCACAGCACCTGTCAGTCACTCTCACCCTGAGACATCCCTCACTTCTCAAGACATTCGAGTTAGATGAACAGATTTTAAAATACGAAATATTGGAACTGAGCGAGCCATGGATAACTAAGCAAGCACTGGTAATGTAAACAAGTCTGGACTAAAACCTAGGCTGCTTGCTCTGTGGTTTTGTATTTTTGCAGAATGCTCCCCCTGGTTCTCTGTCAAAAAAAAAAAAACAGGATGAAAAATCATATGTTGATGTAGAAACAGAAATACCTTATTTCAACAATTACTGAGGATGAAAATGGCCACAGACTGCTACCCTTGAACCTTTTTAATTCAGCATTTCTTTATAGTAGGTGTCCAAATGTTACAGAAAAAAATGTCTGAGAAGCTCAGTGGCCCATTGCCATTGCTTTTCAGTAAAACTGGAATTGGAATATTCCTGAAGATGAGAAGAAATCTCTTGTTGAGCCAATGTTTTGAAAGGGCGAAAGAGGTTACAATGGTAATTATAGGCCTGTCAGACTGACATCCATCTTAGGCAAACTAATGGCATGGCTGATATAGGACTCAATTATAAAGAATGAAATAAGGGTAATAATAATGTTTAGACTTGTGGAACACAGATATTTTAAAACTGATATGACACCCTTTTGAAGAGATTGCAGTTTGGGTTGATAGATATGAGAGAGCTGTAGATGTAGGGGGCTGTTTTATGGTAAAGGGGCACTTGGGAGGGGAAAGAATTTTGATTAAAGCAACTATAACACTACAAAGTCATCCTTGAACATGCTGCATGAATGAAGACTGGCTAAATGAGTGATGAGTAATCATCAGGCAAGCAGAGGTCTTGTGGTCTTAATCAGAGATGGCCACACAGGGTTTAAGGGCTTGACAGTGGCCTGGAATAAACAATATCATTAATGATGCTATGTGCAGGTGATGCAAAAGACTGAGAGATCTGAACATAAAGAACTGAGGTCTGTCTTACAATATGGTGTTATTAGTAGTAAACATGGGTATTTTTTTCTGTTCTATTAATGATAAGAGTCAAGTTTTGCTTGTTTAATTGTGCTGCTTACTCAGTAGTTGGAACACGTCTCAAAGGTACTATAAAAGACAATGGAAGACACTGTGGCACTTGCTCGACTAATTTTACATGAGCAGATGTTGTCACCTTATCGTAGCTTCAGCCTGCACAGAGAATAAGTTGCATATTTTTGCTTATTCCACGTTCCTCGAATTGCACATTTGTGTATCTAAATTTGTGTGAGGCAAAGTCAGAATGCTCTTTTCCAGATTCACAAAAGTACTTTAAGGATGTTTTGCAGTCATCTAATAGATGTAGGCAGTTCCACCAGTTTTTGCGGCAATTCTGTCAAGTAACAAGTTCCTCTTGGTAATTCACAAATACTGCTTTGTAAAAATGCGAATTAAAAAAAATATTTACTATTAGTATGTCTGAAGTGTTAGTATACTAGAAAATTTTAGGCATTCCATTTAAATATCAACCCTCATTTTCTCCATCTAAAAATATTCCTCCTTTGTAAAATGATGTTGAGTTCCCCCAATGAGAAGATGGTCTTTGTTCACCTCTGTTGCAAAAAGAAATATTTTACCTGATGCCATAGCATCAGTCTTTAAAGAATTTGCATAGTAGACAATCTTCAAAGGCATTTTTCTTTGTAGTAATAGTGGTTTTTCTAGATTATGTGGTATTAGGATTCTGGGAGTTCAGGACATTGTAGGCGAGAGCTTCTGGAGGTTAAGAACCCCAACTAGTACATCAGACGGCTCTGGAGAATTGCCATTTCTAAACTGCTTATCTTTTTGATCCATTCAACTCTTGTGTTGTTGGGTACCGCTCCACAGCAAAACTGCAGTTGGTGAATCTGAATTCTGTTCCCGATTTTAACCGGCTAAGATAAGCAGACATAAAATTAATAAAACTGGCAGTATCTTGGTGGACCTTCATTATTCATCTGTCTTTTCAAATGTTTGATGAATATACTGGATGTCTGCATTATATTTGTTCTGTCATGGGCTGTAAAAGAGGTAGTCAAATGTTATAAATTCCAATTTGTATACGACTGTTCTGGTGTTTTCTCTCTTTATCAGTATTTTTGTTCATTTTGTGCTTATTATCTATGAACATCTAAAAATGCTTCTCTCTGTAATGAACAATTGTTTAGTTCCTAATGTTGTTTATTGTTTGGCAGTTCAATTTAGAGGTACTACATTGTAGATTGTCATATCTCTTTCTTTTTTCTTCTACTCATTAGCAGGGAGTCTTTAATCTCTTCTTTCTCTGCTTTTCTTAATAATCACAATATCTCACTTTCCCGGTGGGTCTCAGCCTAAGATTGAGTAGAAAATTAGACTTGCATCAGGCAGGCTGAACTTATAATAATGCTGAAGAAGTAATAGAACATAAAAAAACTTAGATGTTTCTGTTCTACATATGGTTTTAATTATTGTAGCTTTTGGAGTGTAATTCCAAAAATACCCTAATGAATTGAACTGAGGTTGAAAAAAAAAACTGCTTTGCCTTTTAAAATAGACGTATTCCAGTCCAAACATGCTTTAAATAACCTACTGTTTGTAAAAGTGTAATAGGAACTGTTTATTGACCAAGAGTCCATTGGACTCCTTAATAATGTGGATTTTTAAATTTCTTATGTATCTTTATGTTTATGTTTAGACCGTATTGGCAGAATAGGAAAGAATATTTTGAGTACCTTAGGTATTTTATCACCAAACTCATCACCAAAGGTATCTTATTGTAGCCATTGAAGTAATCTTTTCTTTTTCTTGCTACATATGTCCTGGATTTCTTAGGTTAATGAATATAGGTAAAGATCTAAAATTCCACATGAAGTATTTTCTCTGAAGTACAATCAAAGGTGTTGCCTTCCTACATTTGTACGACCATTCAGTTTCTTGAATATCATCTTAATTTTCCACCACATTTAATGTAACTTTGAAATTAAAACGTATCTTTAACTACATGTCAATTTTGTTTACTTGTGTATGGTTGAAGTATTTCACGGACTTGTCTTTCAATGAAGTATGGTCAAAATATGAAAGAACATAATATTTAGGTTGATTTTGAAAATGATTAAACAACATTGGTTTACTTTACTTCAAAATCGTTTTATATGCATAGGTAAAATAACATAGAATACAGATTGTGGAAGATTTTTTTAATTTTTTTTTCTTCAAGTCCTTGACAGTAATCTGTCAAATGTAAGATGATTAGTAATAATTTACAGGCAGATGAGTGAATATCAGGTAGAAGGATAAGCACAGAATTGCAGGGCATTGGTCCTAAGCCTTCGGATGGAAAGGCCCGGCAGCTCACACTAAGGAAGTCTGAGGCTTAATGCGTTTCAGCAGGTATGGTCTTACTACACATTTAGTACAAGGCTGATCTGTGCACTCCTGTTAAAGTAGCAGGACTAGAGAAGTATACACAGTTAACTGGCCAGCGCTGAGGATCAGTCAGGTTCAAATTTATTTAAGAACAATTCAAAATGTCCATTTTCTTCATCGGGATTTGGATCAGGTCCAGTGATGTTAACATGGTTAGAAGATCTTTTTACCCTACAAGCAATCTAGAACATGCTTTAGAGGAGCTGATTACTTTTATTCTTACTTGTTGAGGATTGTGCTGAAATGTTATTGTGCTTTGCATACATAGATTTTCTGATTCAACTTTTATTCTCAAAAGATCTGCATGGCAAGCAAGCAGTATTTGATACATTTTTGGCAGGCACAAAATTTTTAAATGATGGCTTTAGACATTTAGAGTGTATTTGTATTCAAGTACAGTTTGTTCATCTCCCAAGCTTTATGGGGTGAACAGAGTTTACATATGTGACCCTGTGCCACAGTGATTTACCTTCAGATGTGCCAGAAATTTGCAGAAAAAACCCAGCTGAACTTGGTTGTCCTTGCATCCCAGGTCAGCCCCTTTAACTGCCATGTCATTCCTTCTGTTAGTCTGGACCTAATCTTGGTATTAGATATGCGTTTTTTTCATATGCTAACTGGCTCAGTGGAATATAGAAACAAGATGTATTTAGTCTTTAATCCGTCTCTGAGATTAGAAATAAAACATAGAATTGTGTATGGGTATATCCTTTCACTTCTTGAATGCTTTGTAATCAAGAATAGACATCCTAACAGAATGGCATCTGTATTTAACACATGCAGATTTAAAACTCACAAGTATAGCTGGTTTGAAAGGATAATAGTTTAACACTGAAGAGCATGCTGTCCTAATTCTCTGCTGTTACATATTTGCAATGTTAAGTATTGGGAAAATGACAGGACTGGGTGATCTCTGATCTTTGCCATAGAGGCAATTCTGAGTATACTCACGTTACTTTGACAAAATTCCTGTCTCATTAAGAATAATATTGAAATTCAGGTTTCCTCTGCTAGAAAGGTGCTACACGACTGCTGCCTCTGCTTGCTGATGAACTTTTGAACAGTTCTGATTTTTCTTCTTTTTTGAGGGCAAGGGTGAAAGCTGTCTGATTGCTTATCTCGTTGTCTGTAATCCCTCCCCAGTAGCTTTAGAAGCAACTGTTCATCTTCATCTAAACTTGAAGGTAGGTAAGAGTTTTGAGGTTGCAAGTTTTATAAATACCTGAAGCTGAGCAGGAGAGAGAAAATGAAATGTTTGCCCTCCCTGTGCTCTGAGGGGAGGGCAGGAGCAATTCAGCTGTTACTTGCTCTGTTTGGTCACAGGCAGCGGGTCAGTCAGGACGAAAATAACTTTCCAGCCACTACATGTGCTATCTGCTGGTGAGTGGGAAAGTTCTGGGGATACTTAGAAAGATGGAGCAGTGTTGGGTAAGGGAAGATAGGAGACAGGAGATGACCTTCTGGCAGTGTAGATACAGGGTGAAGAGAAGACACATATCCGTAAGAAAAACAGGCTCATTAATCTTTCCAAGCTCAGTAGTTCTCTGCGAATACTAATCACAACAGTATTGTAACAATAAAACTGTTTGACAATGATGCACTTCGCGATAGTGCAAATTAAAAATACAATTCTGTGAATAGGTCTTGATAGGTGAAGTAAGAATGTGGTTCAAAATTTTGCCATTTTAGACTATAGAAACAAAAATTGGTTAAATTAGCTTCAAGAGTGATTGTTTTGAAATGACTGCTGTGCTTTGGGGACAGGGCTATGAGAAGATATATGCCGATACAGGAATGCACTCTGAACTTTGAGCTGCTGCATAATTCAGACCACACTTTAAAACACTCCTCCTTAGTGGAGCTTTTCATATCCTTCAGCTGCAGGGTTTGTGATACTTTACAATAAATAAATTTTGTATTTATCAGTTGTTGAAATCGGGGAAGGATAGCTGAATAGAATTTTTTTCCTATATGGTAGTATAATGTCTCCCTGGCCTCTAATGTTGTATAGTATGTTCTTGGGATTCTGGTTCACGGGAGAAAGCCAGGAGGATACTGAATAGGTGGAAGAGCTCATTGTTTTTGACAGCTGATCTGACCTTTATGTCTTTCAAAACTGGGTGTGTATTTAAATGCTTTCCTTACAGTGTTAAAATAGTTGCACAGGTGTTGTACAAATTGTACAAATTTAAGTTACTAGCATCTTTAGTAAAATGCCTGTTATATCATGTCCCCAGTAGAAAAAGCTTTTTCGTGTATCATTGTTTTCCTATTAAACCTGATTAAACTATATATTCTACAATTGACTAAGATTTGAAATCTCTGGATGACTGTGGCTTGGAAATGAAAGGAGAAATAGTGAATTATAATTAAAAAAACTTGAATATGGCTTAAATAATTAATGTAATACACAAAATAGCACAATATAATACAAAGGGAATTTCTTTGGGCAGCTTATAGATGTTGCTCTGGTGAAACCTTGTGTTTGGAGGTGATATAAGTTTTCTGTTCTCTAAAATGACAATTTCAGTGTAATATTTCAGTGTTTGGAATGTCCTGTTTTCCATCCTACTATAAACTGGAAAGTGATAAGAACTGCTGCGGCAAAGTTAACTGTACTGTTTATGAGAAACAGCAAATTTTTATGGGTTGCTACAGTTGGTGTAGCAGGAAGTAAGTTTGCAGTTCATATGTATGGGCGTGAACAAAGAACTACATCAGAATAGATATGAACTGAGGCAGATTAATTAGGCCCCTGAGCTGCCAGTCAGGGACTCCTAAGCTCTCCAGTGTGCTTACGCTCTCACACTGTCTTCAGAGTCTGGAGTTTGCAGATGCACTAAGCAGTGGCCCAGCTCTGCTCCTGTTAAACTACGTGATGAAACTTCCAGCTGAAGCAAAGTTAGACTAATATTGAGCATATCTGAAAATCTATCCAAAGCATTTCATCAGTGTTTATGCTGGGATGTGAATAGTGAAAAATGTTTGCTGCTAAGAGGAGAAAATGTATTCCTCAAGACGTTTGTAGCTGCTGTTCTCCACCGCTTCAGCATATAAATGTACTTATTTTAATACAAGTCTTGCCTAGTACTTTAAATTCAACATAGAAAAATGGATATATATTGTTCTGTCTGTATTTGCTAGTGAAAATGCATGCACATCATAGAAAAAATAAAATATTAATTATTTTTAAATACATGCAATTTTCCGCCTGGGGACAGAAAGACTGAATAATGCTAGTCATGTAGCTTAATGCACTAATAGAAAGGCACTCCAGTACCACACTGACAGGAGAGGTATAAAAGCCTGATTAGAATATTTATAACTGGTGGCTTGTAAGCAGTCCAGACAAAGGAACAAATCTTTAGGTTTTTGTAATGCATTGCATGCATTTACAGTACTCTATAAATGGTTATTACTTAGTATGTATTCCCTGTAAAATGATGATACTTATTAATTTGCAATATATGGCATAACTCTGGATTAATTGTTACTGTCTTTCCCTTCCCTGCCCCCATCTCCCGCCCCTGGCACTGGCTCCATGGCTATCTATTATTAAAGATGTAAGTGAGGAACTTATGTAAGAAAACATAGTTTTCTTACAAAACCACAGCTGCCTTAGTAGAAATATATCCTCCTATTTATCCCTTGAATTTAACTTGGTGTTAGAAGAATGTTTATTCCTACGCATTATTGTATGCTACTGCATAGAATAACGTGATGATAATGATGGTATACCTGGAAATGGAACAGCAATTGTTCAATAAATCTGCTTGTATGGCAAGACATGGTCATTTAATTTCCAGTAAATGTGCCTGGTAGCATTCAGTTCATTTTGGTTAAAGTTTGTTAGAGGCAGGTCCACGGAATTGAGGTCTGGGGGTTTCAAAGGTCTCATCTTCATGATCAAAGTTTTTGTTTTTAATGGTACAAAGTAAAGTTTAGGACTGTTTGCAAGTCATTCTGATTTTATCTAACTTTTACTGTAAATCCTAAACCCCTCCATATCTTTGTGAGAACGGAGTGCAAGAAACTTCCAAGAAATGCAGTAGTAGCTAGGTTTTCTTTGCAAAGTTTGAGTGGTACCTTGAATCTTGTCATGTTACAGAAGAGTGTTGGGAACCAGTCAGCTAGGGAAAAAGTCAGTCAGGGAAACTGATCATAAAGCAAGCACAGTCGTAAATCTCCACTACATAATAGTTTGACTGTAAACCACAGATGTACAGCAAAAAAGAATAGACTGCATACTTTAAACCCATAACTTTTCTTCCTTAATCCACAGCAAAGTATTTTCTTCCTTATTCCTTCTTTATTGTTCAAGATAGTGTCCACTGGACTTGTACTATCTTTCAGGTCATTCACGGGAATTGGTGCTTCTGAATTGCTCCTGGCTTAGCTTTCCACCTTGGTAAGTAGCTGCATGGAATCCTTTTTGATGGGTGTAATGTAGTGCAAGGGGTCACTTCATAGATTAAACGTCAGAGGCTAACTTGCAAGGCTGTGCTGTACTCTGATTCTTCCCTTGAAACTCATTCCTTGTAGCAATCTGACCCAGAGCTTACTCCTAGACATATGAGGAAGTTGTCACTGAAGAGTATGTGCTTGCAGATGCAAAGGTATGGGTATTCTTTATCCTGATTTAGTTTGTGATATCAAGAGTCCTGTATGGTCATGCATTTTAGTTTTGAGGCTTCTCCTTGAACAAGGAGAATCAGGGCTATAAACTGTAAAATTTTCTAGGTAGAAAAATGAGGGAAAAGAATATGCAAGCTTCAGGAATTATTTAGGTTTTTCTATGTTTTCCAAATTGATAGGCCACTCACATTGAATCAACAGCAATTACTTAGTTCATTCTCATGAATTTGTATAGCAATGACATTTTAGAGGCTAGTGTTGTAGGCCCTGGATGGTATAATCGTTATCTCTCAGGTAGTTTCTCATTGGTGAAGAAATACCTTTTTCTTAATTGGAAGCAAATAGACACAGTGTGCTGAAATGTAATAACAGTACTTGTAGAAATTCCACTTTTGTAATGGACAGCCCTCTAACAAGTGTTTTGCATTTCACTGACTCTTCACTTTAAGGAGTCAATAGAACCAGCTGTTTCTGAACACAAAGAATTCAAGTTATAGTGTTTATACCAAATAGGCACTTAGGCAGTAAGTGCAAGAAAAGCTGTTTCACATGATGAAACAAAAAGAAATAAGAAAATAATATAATGTCAACAAAAACTCAAAATGCACTGTAACTTTTTAGGCCAAATATAATTATGTGACTGAACAATCAGTAGAAATTTTTTTTAAAAA
Source organism: Phaenicophaeus curvirostris (assembly GCF_032191515.1). Taxonomy (NCBI): domain Eukaryota; kingdom Metazoa; phylum Chordata; class Aves; order Cuculiformes; family Cuculidae; genus Phaenicophaeus; species Phaenicophaeus curvirostris. The sequence continues at coordinate 3,042,695 of NC_091423.1, read as the reverse complement.
GCTTAATTTTAAGCATGTATATTGATTTTGTTCTACAAGAAAAGATGTAAGATGACTTGTATTGCAAGTAAACCTTGTTAGTATAGTTACCTATCCTAGTTATCTATCCACAACTAGTGGATAGAAAATATTTACCCATACTACAAAGAACTGTAGAATTCGCATCTATTCCATGACTTATATGTGCATGTATTGGAAATCTTTTCCCTTCCCACTCTTCCCTGTCCCTAGTACATCATAGTTTTGTTATGCCATTGTATTCACTTGTATACAATTGCTCCACCCAAAATATGGAATAACGGGTTCACATCATTCCTCCTTGCCTTTCTTTCTGAAACAGATACTTGAATATAGGTCTTCTAGGCGGATGCCGTAGCCTCCAGGCTATGTAGTGTTTCTGTCTTTCTTGTTTAAATGGTACCATTACTTCTATACAGTATCCAAAATGGGAGCTTGACAAAGGGGTGACAGGGGAAAATACCCTCTTTATCCTGAGATATGAAAGATCTGGAGTCACCTCTCTTCTTCAGACTTATAAAACTTCAAAAGCAGACAGGGAGGAAGAATGATCCCTTTTTTTTTTTTTTTTTTTTTTTTCCTAAACTGTGCTCTGGACTGCACACAGGAAGGATAACCAGATCCTGGTTTTCCTGCCAAACAGTAAACTTCTTGCTGTAGTACTGTAAAACCAGAGCTGTTACCTTGTTCTTCCTCTTACTGCTGGAGTTACTTATTATAAGCAAATATTCACTGGACAATGAGCAGACTATTTATCTAATTTATGGTTAAGATAATTTCCTGAGGAAGGATGGATTTGGAATATAGCTGGGCAGAAGTGTTTGTTTCTCCCTGTTCTTTCTGAAGAAAGAACTTCTGTTCTTTCAATTAGTTCTCAAAACAAAAGCCTTTTGTTTTGAGAACTAATTGTACTGTTGACCTGAGCAGTCCTTCTGGAGAAAATACTTGTTGAAGCCAGAATGTTTCTATGAGCAGTTTTGTTTTATCAAAAAGAAAACAAACAAAAAAAAACCCAAATCAAAACAAACTCACAAATTCATTTTGCTAGATTAAGTTTATTTGCTTTTGAATTAACTGAGCTATGAAATCACTGCAAGACAATCTGAAAAGTTTCGTAATTAGGACTTTGGTGATACTTGCTGTAAGCTCTGGTAGATGATAGAATGCTAGGTTTGAAGAGCCTTTAAGGATCATCTGGTCCAAACTTTCTTGGCAAAAGCATGGTCTAGTCAAGATGGCCCAGCACCCTGTCCAGCTGAATCTTAAGATTCAGTGTCTGATGTTGGGGAATCCACCACTTCCCTGGGAAAATTATTCCAATGTCTGATTGTTTTCATTGTTTTCTTCTTTGATCTAATTGGAGTCTCCCCAGGAGTAACTTTTACTCATTACTGCTCATCTTTTCCATGTGACTTCTTGTAAAAAGGGAGTCTCCATCTTGTTTGTAGTCACTCTTTAAATACTGGAACATGGTGATCAGTTCTTCACTTTCTCAAGGCTGAACGAACCCAGTTCTCTTAGCCTTTCCTCATATGGAAGGCTTCTCACTCCTTTGATCATCCTTGTGTCCCTTCACTGGACTCTTTCCAGCCTGTTGACATCTTTTTGTATAATGAGGACCAAAACTGAACACAGTATTCCAGACGTGGCATGACAAGTGCTGAGTAAAGTAACATAATGACTTCATCTATGTTGGTGACCTGTTTTTTGATACAACCCAGCATCCTATTGGCTTTCTTTGCTGCAGTAGCTCACTGTTTACTCAAGTTGATCTTGTGTCCCATTAGGACCCCCAGGTCCCTTTACATAGAGCTGCTCCCCAACTAGGTAGATCCCAGCCTGTGCTGCACCCTTGGATTATGTTTTTCCAGGCACAAGAACTTACGCTTGTCCTTGTTGAATTTCATAAAGTTCTTGTTAGCCCACTTTTCCAGCCTATCCAGGTCTTCCTGTGGGGTGGCTCTCCTTTCCAAGTATCTACTTCCGCACTCAGTTTGGTATCACTGGCAAACTTCATCAGGGTGTGCGTGATCCCATCATACAGACCACTCATGAAGATATTAAACAGTGTTGGGCCCTGTATCAATTCCTTTGGGGGACCCCACTTCTGACAGGTTGCCAGTTTGAAAAGGAGCTATTTACTACCACCCTCTGGGTGTGGTCTATCAGCCAGTTCACCACCCTCTGCACAGCCCACTTCTCTAGAGCGTAATGCATCAGTTTCTCTAGGAGGAGGCTGTGGGAAATGGTATCAAAAGCCTTGGAGAAATTCAGGTAGACCATGTCTTCTGCTCAACCCCCTATCAACTGAGTGGGTTACCTTGTTAGAGAATGCAATCAGGTTTGTTAAGCATGATTTGCACTTTATATATACATGCTGGCCTATCCCAGTCATGACTTTTATTTGGCTTGTGATAGCCCGCAGCAGGATTTGTTCCATAACTTTCCCAGGGACTGAAGTAAGACTGATGGGTCTATAATTTCCTGAATCATTCTTTAAGATCTTCTTGTAGATGGAGGTGACTTTATCCTTCTCGCAGACTTCTCGGTCATCCTCTGATCTCCATGACTTCTCAAAGATTATGGGCAGCAGCCTTGCAATGATGTCGGCCAGCTCTCTTAACACCCTTGGGTGGATATTGTCAGGGTCTATTGATTTGTAGGGCTCAGACTCCTGCAATAGTTCGCACACCAACACTTTCTCCACTGACAGTGGGTCTATGTTTGCACAGATCTGGGGTTTGGCTCCCAGTGCCTGAGGCCCAACAGTGCTGATGAACACAGAGGTGAAGAAAGCATTGAGAACCTCTGCCTTTTCATTGTTCTTGGTGACAAATTCACCTCTCCTGTTTAACAGCAGGCCAATATTTTCCTCCTGTTGCTGTACATTGTTTACATACCTGAAGAACCGTTTCTTGTAGTTTCTGACATCTCTGGGCAGTTTCAATTTGAGCTGAGCTTTTGCTTTTCTAACTGCGTCTGTGCATACCCTGGCAAAGCCTTTGTAGTTCTTAATGGGTATTTATCTGCTTTTCCGTACTTGGTGTGTTTCCCTTTTGGTTTTAACCAGACTCAGCAGCTTGCAGTTAAGCCAAGAGGTCTCTTGCTCCCCCTACTTTCCTTACCTTTGAGGGGGATTAACTGTTTTTGTGCTTCCAAAGCGAGTGCTTTTTTGAGAAACTCACAACGCTGGATAGCTCCTTTCTCCTCTGATCGAGCTGAAGTTTACTCTTCTAAAATCTAAAGCCTTTGTTTTAGTACTAACCTTCAGCATGCTCAGTGGCATCCAAACCACTACAATATTGTGATCACTAAGCCAAGGCTATCGCTAATTAAGATATTATAATTTTTTTTTCTTGGTTTGTGAGTAGCAAGTCCAGCAGTGCCTCATTTCTGGTTGGCACATCTAGCATTTGAATGAGGAAGCAGTCTTCTATGGATTCTGAAGAACTTGATGGATGATGTGTGTCCTGCTGTGTCGTTCTTCCAAAAAATGTCTGGGTAGCTGAAGGCACCAATAAGAACCAAGTTCTTTTGACCTGAAGCTTGCTTAAGTGACCCAAATATTGCTTCATTGGCCTTATCATCTTGATTTTGAGTTTGATAGTAGATGCCTACTGTAAGATCCTTCTTGGAGATTACCCCTCTGATCTTGATCTAGCGACATCCGATAGGGCTTCCACAATTGCCATAGTTGGCCTCTATACATCCAAGTTTCTCTTTAACACAAAGCATGACTCTTCCTCCTCTTCTTCCCTGCCTGTCTTTATGAGACAGCCTATAGCCATCCATTGTGATCATCCAGTCATGTGAATTGTCCCACCAGGCTTCAGTTATTCCTATGATATTGTAACATTTCAGTTGGGCATGGAGCTCCAGTTCCCCCAGCTGCTTGCATTGTTCCATATACACTTGAAGTGGTTAGTCTTCTGATTCTCATCTTGGGAGGCAGCTAAGGAACGATTGTCACTGCTTGGGTTGGCCTGGCTTATTCTCCAGTTAGACACAACACTGCGAGTGTTGCTGCTTTGGACTCCATTTCCCGAGTCCTTCAATTTAAAGCTTCCAAATTGATGTAAGCTTCTTAGATGCTTCCGAATTCTGAAATCCAAAGGCGGCCTATCTTGGAGGGTGGTAGAGACTGCTATGTAGAGCCATTTCTAACTTCTCAAAGGACAGAATTCAAAACAGTGGGAAAATCTGCAGTTTAGTCATGTTTTTAAATCTCCACTTTATGCAGCATGTTCTTGTAATGAAGAAAAGGACATTAAAACTGAGATTATAAAATTCAAGCCCTGGGCAAATATAATGACAGTACTTTTTTATTATACATAGATACAAGAAACTATATTAAAAAATGCATGAGACATACAATTCATAGAAAAATTAAAGAAGTGAGCACAAACCATTATTCTGGGATGTTAAAGTAGCACATGAAATAGTAGCTGGCAAAAGGAGCAGCAATGATCAATTCATTTCGCTGCTGAAGTGAACAAAATAGCAAAGAGACAGCAGGGCCACTGAAAGGATGGAGCTTTGGCATAACAGAGGACCAAAATGAATTCTTCACCTTAATGATTATGAACTGTGGAGGTGGTAATATTCCAGGAACAAAGAGAGATTTTGCTCACGTTTTTTCCCTTTCGTTCCTAGCACATAAAACATTAGTCTTTATCACGAGTGAGACTAGATGATAATAAGGCAATTAGAATGATCAAACGCTGACAAAGAATCAGATTCAAAAGATTCATATATTAGGATTCAAAAACTATTAGCAATAGAAAAAGGAAGGTCTTCTGCCAAGAGAGCTAGCAGACATGATCAGTAGTATGGGAGAGAAAGACGTTTTTGTAGAGTAGTGGAAACTAAGGGAATGCACTGAATTTTCTTGGGAACATATAGAAAATCCTGGCAAAATTACAGGATATTCAGACAGAAGACTTGTCATTCACAGAGAGGTCTGTTGGCATTGATTCATAAAGAGGACACTGAGACTGATAAATGCGTTTCATTTGAACATTGGTAAATTAGTAGATAGCAGTGAAACAGCTACAGAGCAGAATTTATTGAGGTTTTAGGAAAACATTTGATACTTAGATGGATTTACAAAATCATGAAACATTATATCAGCCGAACCTGTTGAAACAGAATGAAGAGTAGCAAGCAAGAATACAGTAATAAAGAACAGCATGAATAGAAAATGCTAACTATTTGCTTATGCTTTCTACAATCACACTCATGGGATTACCAGTAACTGTGTTTACTGGTTTGTGAGAGAAGTCATAGATGATCATCTGCAATATCTCAGATTTTTTAAAAGCACCATTGCCCTTATAGACCATTAAAAATTGCACATCATTTGCGATCTGATGTATCTGTGTACTAGCTATGCATACACTTGCTGACACTTTCTGCATATCTTGTAGCATCTCTTGAACCTCTTAGAAACTATTGATCATGAAAAATGGGAGGAGTTCAAAGGAAGTATCTGCTGGAATCTAGATCGGTTAAAAATAACAGTATAAACAAGCACAGCTAAACAGATATAAATTTAATTGCTTCACTTGTTCCAGCTCTTTCTTTTTATGGACTACTGCCTCAAGATGAATCGTAAGCTTCTGGTACAGTCTTATTACTTCATTAAAGTATTTCCAGTTTGTCAAAAACTCTACAGAATGGCCTCACATCCAAAAAGGATTATCATCTTGTGGGAGAGAAGTGAAGGTAACATTACTGTGATTCATTTTTAGTACCGGGTAATACTCAGAGATGCATCATGAATACATTTATTATTGTAGTGGAATAAACCATGCTGTGCAAAGACCTCTTGAAGAATAGTGTTATGTGTAGGGTATAGTACAGTACATTACAGCTCTGGTGCTACACTTAGGAGTCTCTTGCCACTTCCATTATCCTCTCCTGATTTATTGCTAATGTTCATATTACAGAAGCATCTAGAAGACCCAACTGAGATCATGCCTGCATTGCTCTGCAGAGTTTTTACTCTGAGTGGGTAAGATATGGGAAGCGGGAGGGGAAACAAAAAGATGAAGTGACTTGCCCAAGAATGAGAACCAATTCACTTGGAGGTGAGAGGGGTCTGGTCTGAAATCTGAATAACCGCATAAGCAGAGACCTGAACTTGCAGGAATTTTCTTTAGCTCTCTGGTAATACCATCTCTCAGTTTTCAGCTAAGGATGATTCTGCCAGCAAACAAAATGAGTTTGCACCTACCTATTTTATTACTAATGGCCACATTATCACTGACAACGTCCAGTTTGGAACCTGTATTTCCCAGTTCTAATTCCAGTCAATTTGTTGCTATATTGCACACCCCATTCAGATGGATTTTTGTATCACATGTTGTTGCCAATTTATTGCAACTGGATATTTTCCTGAAAAACAGGTCTTTTTGTTTTAAAATATTTTATGTAGATCAGGTGGTTATTTCCAAATAAAAAAATATTACTCACCTGGTCTATTTATAGTTAACATTGTTTACAAAGGGATTGGATTGCTATGGGGAAAAGTACTAAACATCATGCTGCTCAGTTAAAGAATAGGATTGTGTGAATACAATGCCGCAATTTTTCTTTGGCTGTTTGCAGAACACTTTAGCAAATGTTCTCTCATTTAGTTTTTCTATTAATCAAAGGTATGTTTATAAGTATCTATTTTAATCTATATGCCTAGATAAGGCCCTTATCCTTATATGAATTATTAATGCATAAAAGTGCTCTATAGTCTTTTCAGAGATGCAAGGGATAATCTTAGAGCTTGAAATGAACGTACGTATTGATTTGCTAATATGAAGTAATTTGTATGCACTGCGTTTATATCACACAATGTGTGCAGATTGATTCCGGTTAATCATTTTTACTGTTCTCCTAAATCTTGGTAACCTGGCTTTGCCTACTTGGAATTTTTGGTGACTTTGGAAGGATTGATTTTTCCTTTAAATATTTGGGCCCTGCTCCAGTATACCACTTGGTGACCTGCTTAGATTTAATCATGTGAGCATCCATAGTGACTTAAACAGGAAAAAAGAGTATGCTTAAATTCAAACGTATGTTGACATATTTTGCTGCATGACGGTCTAAGCTTGCATCTTGTTTGATTTTCATTTGAAAGTAATTATTGGGCAAAAACATTGACAGCTTCATGTTAGGCAATACTAGATTAGTTAAAAAAAAAACCCATAGCAAAATGGAATTAAATTAGATTCATCCATTACAGAGTACACGTGTGCTACACTGTTAATGAAAGGTTTAACAGGATTAATTAATCTGAAAAACTCATAAAATTGTTGTTAAATAGTTTTGATGGGAAGTGCATGTCTCGTTAATTTTAAACTTTCAAACCTGAAAATATGAGAGAATTGTAGACATTTTTAAGGAATGCTAACAGCTAATATATGTCTGTAATTTCTATAAAAGATAAATGTATTGATTTAGACATTTTAAATACAACGGTCACATCTGAAACACATCTGAAGGGAAACCCCGGAGATGGAATAAATTCAGGCATTATCGAAAGTAATGTTAAAAGTCTTTATTAGCTGCAGTACCGTACTATCCCGACCACAATGCAAAATGACTTTGCAAATTATAGTTTACCTATCCGAAGTCTCCACTACAACTGAATTGGAGTAGTAGAGTACCCTTCTACCGCCATTTTCAATCTACTCTTTTGTGTTCTATTAGCTTTAAAACGAATCAATTTTCTTTGGACTGTCTGAATTTCAATAATATATTGAATAGCAAGTTGCATATTCTTTTTTTTTTATTTTTTATTTTTTTATTTTCCTCTACTGTGATCAGATGAACCATACCCCCACAGAAAGCTTTCAAACTACAGACTAACAAATCAACCATAAAGACTTATGCAGCTGCATGGCCATATCATTATTCACATCACTTTGGGGTTTTTTTTCAGTGCATATTTATGTGAAGATAAATGTGTTCATTTGAATGTTTATGGGAAGTGACTGAAATAAGTCACAAATGCATCATGATGCATCTATAACTGAATGCATATTTGCAAATGCTTATGTTACTGCTTAGTGGTGCTAGTGTGGTTTAATTTGTGATCCCATATTAAGAAATGTTTTCTATGTACACCTTTAATATTGCCAAAAGGAACATGAAGATAATAGAGTGTTTCTATAAATTATTTTTTTCTCAACTATGTAGAAACCAATAAGGCCATAATATTTTAGAGCCTTCTGGAAAGTTAACATGGAAATCCTATAAAAAGGCAACTAATTAGTGGGAGTCTATATTCAGTGGAATCTTAGTCTTTCTTAACTGTAATGCCACTACATGATGATTCAGGGCACATAAATGCATGCAAGCAAATAAGTTAAGACAAGAGAAAAGCACTATGCATAAACATCTGTTATCTCCTACCTCTCAGATGATCATCTCAAAACCATTGCAGAGGTTAACGTGTTCATCAGAATGGTTCTGATTTTCAAACTGAGAAGCATTAATAGAAATACAGATTATGAAAGGATGTTATTTAATTAGCATGTGGAAAGGGACAGAAATTAATGTATGTTTTTAATAATTGATTGAAACTACATAATAGCTTCCATATTACATGTGCATAAATTATGTTGATTTTCTTTTCTCATATTGCTATATGCATACAGTATTGTGAAAAAATATTTTGTCTCTTCCAAAACAAGATTTAAGATCAGTATATGAAAGCAGTTTACTCTGTATATTATGATACAGTGAGACAAGGTATCAAATTCAGTTTGTCAGCTACTTCCCATTAAAAGCCTGTGTGCTTCTGCCATATCCTAAACATAGATTGATTCTGGTTTTCTCTGATTTTCTGTGAATTCCCTACATTATGTAGACTCACGTAGCTTAGGTCAGCAAAGGCCACTTTGTTGGTGCAGATGTACAGTGCAACTGCCTGTATGCTACTGGCTTTTTCTTGTGCACTATTACACAGAGATCACATTTCACCTTCTGCCAGCTGTCAAACTGTGCCCATAAAAATTAGGTACTTTTAAAGCTTGTAACAACAATGCAGCTAGGTTGGTAGAGTATACTGTCTCTCTGTTAGGAGTGTTTGTTGATATACTGCTGTTGGCAAACCCCATTGGTGCCAAGGAGACCTCAGGCAGGATTCAGAGCTATAGTGCACATTCCTGTATATGATACAGGAATACCACATTAATAACAACTCCATATGTAATAATAATAATTAATATATATAACAGAACACTTAAAATACAATTCTGATGTGCAGATTCTTACTGAACTTCCTGAACCTGCAGATTCGAGACAGAATTTCTCTTAAGTATATATACTTAAATCTATCTAACTTGTCCTAAGATACTTCTGTTTCCATGAATTTGGAAAGTAAATAAATAACTGAGTGCGAGGGGAGGAAGGAGAAATAGAACAAAAATTTAAATTTGGAGTTCAGTAAAATGATAGTACTGATACTACTTTTGCTTTGGAATTGCAGTGAGTTTTGGTTAAAAGTGTGTTGGCAGCAATGGCAATATTTTTAATGTACCAATTGATGCATTCCAGCATCCTTCATTGTATCTCATTTTTGAAAATGCTGCATTGTAGAGCTTCATACAATCAACAAATGGAGCTAACTAATGCCTTTTTACAAACTATGCTTAATGTGATGTTTTTAAAAATATAAAACTAATCCTAATTATATGAGAATCTGAGGAATTAAAATTGTATTTGATTATGCTTCATAGTTCTTCTATACGACCTGTTAGAAACTGTGCTCATGTAATAGCGTGATGGATGCCTGCATTATTTAGAGCACAACTTCACTATTTGTCTTGCTGGAGGACAAACACTCGATTGCTCTTCCAGCACAGAATATGTTTCTTGTTTGTAATAGTTGCTGACTTGGATATACATGCACACCTATAAAAATAAGTATTACCTGTGAACAGCAAGCAGACTTTACAGGAAAATATGTTCGTGCGAAGGTTCTGAAAAGTCGTGAGTTAAACTAAGGAAGTGAGGTGTGAGGGCCAGGGTAGGGTGCCTGGCCGAGGTCTTCCATGGAGTGTGGGATGGGGATTCACCCTGTCAGAGGGCTATGTGGTACCCTGGCTACCTGTTCCAGGAGTTCCTGCCAGCAGACCAAGAAGCTTTCAGGTATCTAGAGGGAGGTGTGTCTGTGTTCTCCAACATGTATTGTTCCTTCTGCTCCAGTACTACTGAATTCCTTTAGCTGCTGCTGTGCTGTCTGGCATAAGAAGCCTTTAGGTTCACTGTACGCATGGCAGCAGCTTCTCAGAAGAGTGATGCTGTTGAAATAAGGTACTCTCTTACTATTTTCTTAGTTTTGTTTAGCTCAATAAATCTCGAACAGCATTTTAATGCAAAGGCTGAAGGGAAGGTATTTTTTGTCAATATGATGCTTTTCACCTCACCTTGAGCTCCTGGTTTGCAATTGTCAAGTATAAAATGACAGATGCATGTTTCAATGTTTTTTGCCTTGCAAGTGAGAGTACATTTCTTAAAACTGTCTTATTTTTAGTAGGTATTTCTGCTTTAATTTCCTGTTGTGTATTACAGCCAGAACGCAACACTTGGAACTCTTGCAAAGCATGTCCTTTGGGCAATCTGCAAATGTGTCTTGGCACTTTTAATCTTTATTCATAGATATGGCACAGCAGAAAATATCAGTGGTCTTTCTGGCCATAGCACCAAAGAAAGTCATCTACCTAAAAGAAATTCTGGCAAGCTTTCTTGATGTTCTCTTTATTCCTTCAAGAATAGTAGACCGTTTTTAATGTGGAGGAATGAGACATTAAGAGCTTAGCCTATAGTCTCAGGTACTCTGTCAGTCCTGGCCATGGTTCATCTGTTTTCCAAAAAGTACTTATGTCTTGTACCCCACAGAGGGTCCCTAGGGTAGAGGAGCTTGCATTAATGTACTTAAGAGGAAAGATGGATTATCCTAGGCTGATTCATTAAAGAGAAATAACTTTCACGTGCATGTTTTTCAAGCATGAGGAGGAGGGCTCCCACCTTATTTAACCTCATTGTGTTGTGGATTCTGAAATATTTAGTTTTGTTTTAGAGGGTGAGAAAGATCTCTTCTGAGCTTATCATACCCTTCTTTTCCTTGTTGAAACATTGTAGCATTTGTCTTATTTAGAGAGGGGTGAGGAGACTAAAGTACATTAATTCTCCCTGGTTAGAAATGTGGTGGCAAAGCGCAGAAGATCCATAAATACAAACCAATTTATTGCTGATATGTGCCTATGCTACTTAATTACATCGGCAAAATATGCAGCTTCAAACACAATACTACAATATGTGTCTAAAATTTGCGCCTCCAAATACAATACTACAATATGTGTGTAGATTATACAGCACCAAACAGAATCGTATGATAAGCCTTGTGTCAATGGAATGGGTAAAAAGAGAAGAAGCCATGCACTAGTCAAAAAAAAAAAAAAAAAAAAGAGAGAAAAAGAGAGGAGACCATGCACTTAATCAAAAAGAGAAAAATATCACCTGGTTCTGATGTTGACCCAGCTGACAGGGAGGAGTTCAGTCCGTAGGAGTGCTCCACCTGAAGCTTTCCCCCTTTCTGGTCTCCATCCTTTAGCTTTCATAGTTGCAAGACTTCCATAGCTCAAAGGGTGTTATTTAGTGGCTCTCTAATGCCCCGGAGTGTTTGAGACAGATAAGGCGAAGAGATCCCTTCACCCTTATCTTTGTCTATTAAGTACTCCCTCAGAGTGCATCCTCTCCCTTTAATCAATCCTTTGGTTTAGAGGATTAAAGGCTGATAAGGCCATTGGGGTCCCTGTTCCCTTAGTGGTCTCTTACAGCCTTTTTTAATTTTTTTATTTTTTTTTTTTAAGTTGAGAGTTTTTCAGCGTGCATAGTTCTTAAAATTCCTCTTCACTTGATTGAAAGAAGCATCAGCTAGGAGCTTAACGATTCACCTGTCAAGTAAACAGAGTCATAGCTTCACTTCATGGAGAAAATGCTTGGTAAAGCATTCTGCCATACCTATGGAGTCCCATGCCATCAATTGCAAAGCCTTAACAAATGCCAGCCTCTTTGTTGCATGCAGCTTCATAAAGCTGTGAGAGACATCAACTCAGGAATAAGTAGGCTCACTTCATTTCAAATCTGAATGTATTTAACGCAGTCAGAAACAAACGAGTGTTCTGTATCTGACCAGTGTTCCCTTCACCAATGCTTACCCAAGTAAGAGGCAAATAAAATCTGTTATGCATAAATATAGTTGTAAGTCTTAAAGTCTGACTGTTGACCATGTACAATAATGAGGACTTATTAACCTCAAATCTAACATGTTCTTTCATGTAGTTGAGAATTAGCAAGATCTGAGGGTCACTTAAATTCGGCAGCAGGGGTTCATGGATGTCTGCCCAAGAACAACAATTGCAAAGCAGGCACAAGTACTTTGAAAGCATAATCGGTCTATAAAGTCATTGTATGTGCATAAGTAATACCAATTTAACTTTGTCTCACTTCAGAGGTATTGCTCAGCTCAACAGTACCCTATATCTCTTGAGCTGCAGGGTTTCAGTTTGAATTTTTGTCTCTGTGTCTCAGCTTCTGTTTTCTTTGTGACTGGAAGAACTCTGGGGCACAGACTGCCTTCAAGGATACTCCACACCTGTCAGGTATTCACAGAGTTAATGTTAATACGTACAGTGTGTTGCTTTGCACTATTATTACTACCAGCAACAGGAAGACATAAAGAACATTTTATTGATCATCTTCTCAAGAACAAATCAGTGGTACCTTTGCAAGTCCCTGTGCAGAGTATGCGGGGGGGGGTGGGGGAAAGAGAGGTTTTCTTTGTTAAACTGTAGTGGTTTAAGCTTAACTGCCTTTACCTAAAGACATTACTTTAGCAAAACTATTTTAATGTCTAGGGTTGTGCTGTATTCTTACTTTTGAAAATAGATTGTGTATTGGGAATATTTTCCAGCTCCCAAATGCGTTTATTTTTTTCCTAACCATCACAGAGATCAGAAACCAAAGAAGCTTGTTTGTAAAGTGTTCAGAATACAGAACTGCATTTTATATATATATATATTTAGATAATTAAAGATGAAAACATCTTTTAATTTTTTCCTTGAGGATCTCTATCAAAAATGTGAATGTTCAGAATAGAAAGAACATCTGGTAGAAAATAAGGGACAGTATTCTGTAATAAATCTACCAATAGTTTCTAACATAGTAGTCTATTTAATTTATTTAATCAGCTGAAGCCTAAATAACCATGAAATATTAAAATTGAACTCCACAACAGATACCAGCTCCTGAGTAAGAAATCCTGCTACAGTCTTGCTTGTATCCACAAGAGCAAGCTGGAGGTGAGATAGTTCCGTTAGACGTGGGCAGAACTGGAGGAACTGTAAAAGCCTACCTGCCTTACACAAGCCTGAACCTCCAAGTGAACTGAGAGATGCTGTGTAATAGTTGAACAGTTTTCTTTTTTTTTCCATACTTTTGCTGGCTATGCTACTTCTTCCAGGAAGGTATTAAAATTTAAAAAAAAACAAAACCAAAAAAACCAAAACCAAAACCAAACCTTAAAATGGGCTTGCCAGTATGTATTTATAAAAGAGAATTTGAAAGTCTTAGTTAGCATGTCTGACTATATATGCAGATCTCATAGATATTTTTTCCAGCTTTTATCTTAGAGTGCAAGTAATGTAGTTTCTGAGCAGAGAAAAATGTGAAAGCACTTTGCTGGATAACCAGCATATTCAGTCTTAAGTGTTGACAATGGTGTTCACTATTAACCTGATCCCCGTGACAATAATAGTGAACCAGTACTGGGGAAAAATACATCTAAAGCCTCATAACACAGCATTCTTGTAAGCATGGATGCTTCTCCGTATGTGGTTAACCATTGTCATTCGTAGGGCTGTGTCTTTATTTTGCTCAGTTAAGTTGCTGTGTGTCATTTGGACATCCTGACATTCATCAGCAGGAAGCTGGGCGGCACTTCACTCGCGCTCTGTCAGAAAGTGGCATTGTGGCTCTGAAAGGTTGCATCGCTACTTGAGAGCCAGAGGTTTATTCTGTTAGCCTGTATAATAACATCTCTGCTGTATGTTAATGAATCTTACTTATTAAGTGAATTGTCAAGTTCACTGCAAACATTACAAGTCCTGGTTTTACAGTGCAATACATTGGGATTTTTCTTATTCTTCCTTGCTATTAGAACTGTGTTATTATGTGCCATCAAATCACAACATTTACAGCATTTGAGGTTCTGGACTTTGTCTTTGCTTTTCCAGTCTTATAAATAGTACCTTGAAAAAAGAATGCATCATATGATAGGTTCTTCACAAATAATAATAACTAAAAAGATTGTGTTGGTTTTGTTAAAAAGCTGGTCATTTGTCAAAACAATATTATTTTTCCATACTTTTTTTCAGCCCTCAATTGATTCTTATATTCGCTATGGTCTCTTATGAAAATGGATAGCCTATTTTTCCTACCATGGGAGGAGCTGAACATTGTAGGCTTGAAGGTTCAGCTTAAATACCGTTGGATATCTTTTCATGTAAAGAGAAAGGATACCAAGATAAGTCAGTTTGAGGGAGAGGAAATAGAAAAGAGCAGAGGAAAAGAAACAGTGCTATGGAACAAAATACAAAAATAATTTCCATATTTTGGTTCACAGTAGCAATCCAAAATACTTTTGGATTAAGGACTGCTCAAATATTTGTTGTGTTATAGAAAATGAAGCTTTCACATTTCTGCTCAGATGTGACTCCTGGATAAAGCTTCTGCTAACATAGGTGAAAGTCACTACTGATTTTGGCCAAATATGGTGATCGTATGTCCAGCTAAGGACAAAACCCAACACAGCAGCTACAGAAAGTGTAGAGGGACAGATTAGCCTTCCTAAAATTTGTTGGGTTTTGGGGTTTTTTTGTCTATGTATTTGTCTTGTCAGATGATGTAGCGTAAAGGAAAGATGAAAACATATATTTAATTAGATTCACTTTGTTGCCTGAAGAGCTTTTGTAAGGATGGCTTAAAACACTACTATCCCTGATAGAAACAGCTGCATTAGAGGAATTTAAACACGGTGAATATAAGGAATAGGAGAAGTTCAGCCTTGTTTTTTTAATGCTCCATAATATGCCATATAAAACGTATTATGTGGGCTTGTTCCTGAAAAAATAGATGTTTTAAGGATCTCCACTGGGAAGAGAAGGTAGCATTTCTATAAAGACAGAACAAAAAATGTTGTGTTGTTTTTAAAAAAAAGATTACTTCCGTTATCACTGTTCTGTAGTAGAGAGAAAGATTCTGAATATATTTGCAGAAAAAGCCCTACAGCATGTAAGATGATGAACTAATAAATACAAGATCTTAATTTTAGGGCAACAGATAGAATAGAAATTCTAACAGAATTAATTCTTCAGAACTATTCTCTTGATAAACGAAAAGTGAAAGGAGACTTTTCATGTGCGAATGTCTGGAAGT
Organism: Phaenicophaeus curvirostris; assembly: GCF_032191515.1. Classification (NCBI taxonomy): domain Eukaryota; kingdom Metazoa; phylum Chordata; class Aves; order Cuculiformes; family Cuculidae; genus Phaenicophaeus; species Phaenicophaeus curvirostris. The sequence continues at coordinate 3,027,179 of NC_091423.1, read as the reverse complement.
TTGTGTTTTCTCAAGGATTTTTGCCCTATATTTACGCTTCTAAAAGAAACAGCCTTCTTCTGGGGTCCAAACACATAATCCTTCAGTGCCATGATAATATTATGTGTCTAAAAAGACACAGAATGGAGACATATAGATTTATTGGCTGCTTTGTAATGTACTTGAAATTTGGAGTACTACCAGGCCAAAAGGCAGAGAAGAGAGATAGTGTCAGGATGTCTGTAATTTCTTTCCCCAATTCTTAAACAAGTGAATCTTGCCATTTCTGTAGCTGCAGCAACTCCTGTCGATTACAAACTAAAAAATTCTGGTCTCTATAAAACGTAGTTACACTATCTTGCTTGTTTTGGACATGCTTTGATGGTAATGTAGGAAGGGCATATATTTCTTTGAGCATGTGCTCACAACTTCAGTCTTCTGAGACACCTTTGACACATACTGAATTGGAGATATTTTTCTCCCCAGGGTGCTTGCAGATGATATGTGACTCTGTTGTTTTCCCAGCAGCAGTTTGAATTGGTCTGTGCTTTAATGTTACTAAACGACTATAAACTTGAGGATGGAGATTCTCGCGGACCTATATGAGGTCTGACACAGAAAAGCCCATGACTGTGTTCCTAAATATTTTTATTTTAAAAATTTATACAATCAACTATGATCACTTTCAGGACAGTTCCTTTCTGAGTTGATACACAGCTACATGTGATGCTGCCAACTTTCAAAGCAATTCTCCAGATTTTCTGAAAAGCTGTTGTCGATAATTTTTGCTTTCACATCTTCTACAGACAAAAAATGGGTTCCTTTGAGCTCCAACTTGATCTTTAGGAAGAGGGAGGTCTGGTGAATAGGATGGGTGCTCAAGCACAGTGGTGATGTTGTTAGCTGAAAACTTTCAGATAAAGCATTGTTAACTCACCGTTCACTCCTGCACACCAACATTTTCCGGCCGAGGGTAAAAAAAGTCTATATTTGAACATGCATCCACTCATAGTGAGTGAATTGATTCAGCTGAGCCTTGCCTTGTCTCACTGTGACAGGTTAGAACAAGTTCTATAATCATCTCTTTGTCCCTTCCCTACATCTTTTGGTTTCCGAGCTATAGGGTTAGTCTCAGGTGGTTTTGCGTTGGACCTCGTATACCTATAATGCTATTTGCATATATAACTGAGTCAAAGAACAGAAAAACCACCCAGTTATCTGCTACTATGTCTTAAATCCTAGATAAATGATTGGTTGAGTTGGCTAGAAGTTACAGAGAGTGCAGCTGACATACTCATTTATCCTGATGTTCCATCTTCCCTGTTTCACTGTTTGCTGTTTCACTGTTCTTTGAATTCTAAAATATTCTGAAACATTAATTCCCTTTGTTTTTCTGCTACTTATGAAAATTTATTTCATGAGGAATTGGTAGTGAGTATGCCTACTAGGAAAGGGAGTAGCTGTTCTCAAAGTGTTAATTAATTTGCAAATGTAGCTGGCAAAAAAGACCCTGAGAAGAAACTGCAGTAAAACTTTGTTTCTAATTAAGCTAGTATCTCCACAGTGGTGCCCTGGGATGCTATGCAAGATTCTTTCACATCTAGGTTCTTGGAGATGGGGCACATCACAGAATGATCAGGCACATCATTTGTCTCCTAAGGGAAGAATTCAACTGCAACATGCGTCTTCTGGATGAAGCAGTGGGAGTATCTGGGATGACTGCAGGTCAGTCAAGATTCAAAGGTATACTAGGGAGATCTAGGAATAAGATAAAGAGAAAAAAAACGGACTTTTGTGTAAGTTTTCCCGTGTCGTTGAGCACAGAGTTCTTTTGCTTTTGTTGTATTATGAAGAAAAAAAAAAGAGTAAAACAGAGAAAAAGAAACAATCACCTTTTCCAGGTGCCAGACTAAAAAAAAAAAAAAATCTAGAATTTGTATGCCTGAAGAATTACATTACACCATTTTCTTTTGTGTGTGGTTTGGTCAACAGCGTTCAACATTATTTGTGGGAGCATGAAGGATTTTTCTTTTAGTGGCAGCTCTTGATGGGAAAAGATGTCTTGACAGTAGGTGGCAGTGCAGCTCTTTCTTTGTAGAGATTGAGAACACAAGCTAAATCGAGCATTTACAAAGTACAGCCTTTTCCAGATGCAGGCCTCAGGGCCTTAGGTCCTGCAATTCACTTCTCATTGCTGGGGATGTCTCATTAGGAGATTAACTGTTTAAAACGCACTGCTAATGTGAAAGTTTTAATTGGGAAATCCTGTGCATGTTAAATTAATCTTAAGTACTTTTTATCTAGAATGCCTGCTTCCTTTTCATAGCGCTTTGTATTTTAAACCATCTCACATTCTTTCACATTATATTAAAAAAACTTGAAATAGACCAGCAATGCTTCTTACATTAAACTCTGTTGAAAATGCTTTGGAAAACTAGTTTCTGAAGCCTCCTAAATCCTGAATTACAGGGGTTTCCAAATGCAGTGTGAGCTGAATGGTAGCAATGCTATAGGATATTGACAGTTTGCATTCATAGAGATGGCAAAGGTTTCATCCTAACCACAGTTTATGTTTCATGGATAAGTATGTTATGCATTAGGAAATTCTGAGAACAACTGGGATTTGCAGTTTGAAAGAAAAGCAGATAGGAACTCTGCTAACCATTTAGGTTGAGATTTTCAAAGTTGCTCTGGGGATTTTACAGACTGGAATCTCAGGCTCCTTAGTCCTTAGGCCTATTTTCTTTTCTTTAAAGGGCTTGTACAGTTTTGGTGGTTTTTTTTATTTGACCACATTATACACACAAAATTCTTGATATCTGGTAGAAGTGAGCAGAAAAGGAAGAAACTGAAGTTGCAACTCTGCCAACGTATAAATTGTATTCCAGTATTTACCTTATGTGCACAGTTCAGATTTTGTCTGCACAGTTTTGTGCTTGCTTCTGCTTTTAAAGCCTTCATCTTTCTGAGGTGTACTGTACAAACCTTTTGGCTCTTTTTTTGTCATTGTCCCTGGCATTTTTTTGAGAGAGGGTGCCTTGGGCACGGCCCTGTGTGAATGCCACTTCCAGATTTACCAGCCTGTCTGAAATCAAGTGCTGGAAAACTTGTGCTTGTTCTACGTTGCCCAGTGTAGGTATTGCTGAAAACTCAGAGTAATCTGCAAAGTAGATAAAGCAAGACAGCTGGCCACACCTTCAACATGCATATTTTAGACTCTATGATTAAATGGGGTTATGTACTGAGGAATAGCCTGATTTTTTCCTATATGGCCAGATAAAAATGTGGCTAGAAAAGTGAAATGATAATGATTAGCCCCAGAGCAACAGGCCATTAAAAGATGGAACTAACCCATCATGAGGCAGAGTTTGTGTGTGTGTTAATGTCACTTTTGCAGATGTTGAACTAACATTAATAGGATTCAAAGATATCCTTTTTTGAACAACGGATACAATGATAAGCATTTGGGGCTACTGAATATTCTCTTTAATTCATATATTAGTAAAATAGCATAGAAATTACTGTGTTCTTTATCAGGATTTAATTTTATGACAGTTTTATGGCTTTTGGGGCAGTAATTAAAGATTTAAAGCATTCAACAGAAATGTCATTGCTTAATTAAAACCAATAAAATTCTTTCCACATTAAAATATTTGCCTGTTGCTACTCAGACTTTGTTCTAGGTGTACTATAGGATTTTTCTAGCTAATCTTCCTTAAAGCAAGCAGTAATCTATTTTTCCCTGGATGAAAGCTTTAAAAAACTCATATTGCCTTAATCTTCTCACTGTTGAGAATTTTAATGTGTATTTATTCTTCAAACGTGTGGTCCTATATGCGTTATTTAATTTCATTAGACATAACGGGCAAATTGATACTCACTATACTTTCATACCACTTGTGTTTCTTTGTTGGAACTGTGGAACTATAATCTGGTTATTATCAGACAGAGCATTATAGACCGCATCAGCCTTCGACTGGCTCTCAAGTCCCTCTCCAGCAATTCCTTTGTCTATAAAACACAAGCGTAGTCTTAGTACCTCCAAATCAGCAAAAACTGAACTCTTTCCTCCTCGCTTTCCCATGTTAGTTGTTTCATGAATAACGCTGGTTGTTTAGTTATCCTTGCAGAAGGCTCAGTTTCATCACGTGCTGAGCGACCACCTACCCAGTGAAGCAAGAGAGGTAGAATGCCTGGAAACAAAGGGAAACCTGGAAGCCACTCATATTGCCCTACTGAAAAACATAAAGTAGGATCTTGTCTTGATCCTGTTCAAAGGAAATAGCTCAAATTAGATGGCTTGGAAAAGAAAAAGATTCAGAAGCTTAGTCTACATAACTTAATGGAATCAAGACATTCACAACAATTTAGAAGCATGAAAGTCTGTCCTTTTGCTCTATAATTCCTATTTTTGAAGCTGTGGACGCAAAATTAGAAAGATAAATTGTGTTTAAAAATATCTTCTGGTAAGGATTTTTATATCTTTCTTTTTTTCCTGGTTAATGGTACACAGGCCTGTTCTGAGGTAAGAAGTAGCAAGGAAGAATGACAATCTTACAAAACAAAACCTTTAAAAATCAACTCAGTGAACCAATATACTTTCACAGAACAGATGGTTCACAATGCCTTTTTTTTTTTCCACCAATATGATTACATCATAAAATATTCCTCTGGCATAGGTATTTTAAATAGTTCTGTTTGGGCTGGCTCCAGCACTGGCATCTCTATAACTATTCCAGTAAAACACTTCATTCAACTCAGCTGAATCCAAGTCAGAGGCTTTCTCTGTGTTTAAATATCTTGTCATTGATTTCTTTTTTGTCATTACTTTTATTTTCTCATTCAAAGAAATTTAAGTAATTAGTATTTTAGGCTTTTTCTTTTGCATATCAGTGATGGCATTCAATCATATCAAGAATTTTCAGGTATTATGTATTCTAAATTTTAATTTCAGGTAGTAAAAGATGAAACAGTTATTAGTACCAAATATTTTGGCTGACCCTAGAATACTGTATTTCATTTTCTGCTTTGAACAGTTAATTTTCATTAATTTCTGTCTTGGCTTCTTAGCATCCTAATTTCCTCACAGGCTTCATGTGTTTCATATCTTTAAGAAGCCTTTGATCTGTTTTCCACCTAAAAATATATAATCTTTTCTGATTTGATGTAATCATTTTGGTGGGTTCTTTTGGTGTCTCTATTGTATTTATTGCTCTGCTAGATCTTTTCATTTTTACTTTCAAAGAGCTCTCTTTGTTCAGAGGCAGCCCAACGTTATTTTGCCGGCATGTTCATCTATAAGAAGTTTGCATCCTTTATTGTTAATTTGAGGGGCTTTTAGATTACGTCAGTTCTTGCTACTTACCTTCATTCTATGACATCCTTGACTTTTAAACAAAATGAAAATGTGTCCTACTGTATTGGGTGCTGTGCTACTGCTGCTTCTCAAGAACACTCCTACCCTAGGAAAGGTTGCGTAAAGAATCACCTCTTCCTAGAACAGAGAAACAAGAAACACTTGAAATGCTAATAAAATGTGTCTCTGCTTCTTTTTACTGTTGAATGGTTGATATAGAGCTTGTTGAAGTCTTTTAAGTTTTGTCAATTCTTTCTGCATCCTAAAATTTAACTTGGAACTATGCAGTCTACTTGCATTTTAAGACTCTCAGGGAAGAGACAGTGGAGAGTAATGATGGTGACAAGTTGGCCACTCAACCTGCCTGTATACTACATATTCAGACCAAAAATTCAGTGGCATGGTACTTTTCTACCAGAACTCTGGTTATGATGGTATGCAACCTTTCAGGAGCAGTATGATTCCCTAATTCACCTGGTCTTTCTTCTGCAATTTATAATATTTCTGATAGTTACCCGAGGCTGTCTCTAGGAAAAGAAGTAAAAGATGAGGGAGAGACGAGGGTGGTTGTGGTTTGATTTTGTTTGGAGGTTTGATATTTTTTTTTTTAAATTTTCATAATACATCAAAAGTGTCATCCAGTCTAAAACCAGGTAACATGGATAATTCAAATACAGTGCCCAGAAGTTGACTGCACCTCAAAGTTCATTGAAGAGCAGACTGTGGTCATTTAAATGCCAGCCTTGCACTAATGTAGCGATGTGTAACATGATTACTCTTATTAGATACATAGATTACATTCTTCTGTAACACTAGGATTCACGAGAAGAAAGAAATCCCCAGCTGATTTATTCATATAGCATTGAAACCTGTTCTGAGCAGCTCAAAAGGAATTTAAGACAACACAGGATCTATAGTCATTTACAGTTCAGAAGGTATCGGAACTATTTTCATTCTCATTGAAAGTCCTGTAACATAGGCAGCCTTATCAATTCTTAGGACTTGATTATTAAGCATCTCTTTGTAGTGGTCTGAGCTCCTGGCATCAAGTGGCTGGATAAGAATTTCAGCTTTCACTTTAAGGAAATTGGAGTTTATACCTCATGATTGTCAACAACTAGAAAATAAAAAAAAATGATCTCATAAATGAAAATTGCAATAAGATCCAATGTGAATTAAACATTTTTGTTCTGTATATTATAAAGCCAATTGCAATTTTAGGAGACAATGAAGAAATTAACAACTGCTATGACACAAAAAAGAAGCACTTTTGCCTCACCTTTTGAAGTGGTACTGCAAGTCAAGGTCAACGCATGTTCCCCATATTTTACACTGTAGAAGTTCACCTTCTAGCACCTCTCATCCAACCTTTGTTTTGTGGTATTTTTTGTAAGAATTACAAATAAATACATAAAAATTGAGTGCTACGTTCAGTAAACTATTTCTGCACGTTTCAAGATGGCAGTTTCACGTAACTGCTGTTCCATATCTTGCTGAATATTAGTTTTATCACAAAATAAATAATGAAAATGGCTTTACGACTCTGTGCATTGCTAAGAGTAAATGAAGTTTGTACAAATGCTTTGACAGCACCTGTATGTGTGTTCTTTTCATATAAAAAGAATCTTCACATTATATATGTCAGCCAGCCAACCCTCATTTATAATAAACCCTCATTATAATAATTTCAAGGCCTTCATTGCCATTTTAGATTTAGGATCTGTGAAACAAGGAATATGGTTGAAGTTGTGCTGAACTTTCACGAAAGTGGTAAAAACGAAGTTTTCAAGGTTTGATTTTTTGTATGACTGTATCTCAGAATTAACTTCTTAAGTAATATTGATAAAGGTTAACTACTGCATTAGTGCTGATTTTTTGAAAAATGTCACTTTGGGGGAAGCTGAATAGAGGGGAGTAACATCAAAATGAAATTACCAACAAAGAAATTGTTCTTTCACTGAAATAAGCCCCATAGACATTGTAATGTAATTTCTTGTTAATGAATGCATTAATAAAACTTTGCCACAGAACAACCCTCTGAATTTTAAACTATCATAGATCTTTGTTCGAACTGTGTATGACAAAAACATTTTATATCAATTATATATTTCATTTGCACAGTTGGATGAAATAATGTTAGATTCCAAGTTTATTTCACAGCAATTCAGAAACAGCAATTAAAATAATTAAAATTCTTTCCACAGCATGAAAATTCAACAGTGCAATGTCATTTGAAGATCTATCAGTAGGACTTCACTGATTTGGTGGGGGTTTTACTTGTACATGGCTGCTAAGATCCGAGGTTTGAGGGAGCAAGAATTTATGCAGCAGTGTCTGAACCACAGAAGAGTCTCTCTCCCTTATTGTTCACATACTCAAGAGTTTAGTGTGGAAGACGAATTAAAGGCATTTCTATTAGTCCTCCTCCGTTGCTCTGGGAGCAACCCAGGCTGACACTGCAAAGCAGCCCCTAGCCCCATTTCAACACTAGCAAGAAGCTTACCTTCTGCAGACCAGAGGGTTACACAGGCTACTTACCAAGAACCCAAGGGGCACATCCACTTTGCATAGAAACTATAGACATTTATTATAAGTGCCTATAACCATATTTGGTATGCAGATGGAAAATAATGTATACTGGTTCAAGTTCATTAGCAACACCAGCCAGCAGTTCTGCTGCTTCGTCCCTATCCTTCAGTTACAGGAAGAGGTCAGCAGGAGCCCACATTATATGACGCAGCAGTTCTCATCTGGCCCTTGGGCTGCACATTACATGCCCCCGCTCTACTGTTTGATGTACTGAACAATGATTTCCAACTGGGGGTGTAAACTGATAATGAGATTGTTTTAATGCTCTAAATCTCAGTGGCATTATCACAAAGGCCATTTCCTGGCTTTTGCAGTTGCCTGAAAGGGGAAGGGAAATTAACTGCAGAGGTGAAAACAGATTTGTTGTACAAGTTACAAAACAAACACGAGCTGCTGACTCAGGAGAAAGCGTAAACTGATTGCAGTCAAGTAGCAATTGTATTTCCTTCTGATACACGTCACATAGAGTATTTATTTAAATAGTTGTTCAGATGGATAGGCTTAAAGGAAGTCACATCATATTTCCACCAGCCTTGGGAACAGCAGATAAACACTACAAATGCCTTGCTAACATTAAAATAGCATAGTAGGTCTTTCGACCATTTTGTGTACAATTACAGTACACCAAGAGATCTCCTTTACATCAGCAACAAAACCAATGATCTGTTAAATGAAACATTAAACTGACATGCGGAATCAAGACTCTATAACTTATAAAGTTATAAAGTAGGTATGTTGATTCAGCGCTGAGACACATGGGAGAATTGTTTCTCCAAAACAACGTGCGTACCCATCGTGGCAACTTGTCTTGGCTTTATACAGTAAACTGTTACATATTCCCCAAAATGCCTATACATATTCATAACCTTTCCCCGCTTCTTATTATAATGAGTTTGAGAAGAGTCTTCTTCCTGTTTTGTGCCTGTGCAGGGTTTTCTCAGGGATGGAGTCAGTTGTCTTAACTTCCTTTAGCTTCAATCTGCGTCCATGTTCTCCTTGCCATATTTATCAGTGTTGTTTTCACTCTTATCACAGGTCCAGATGATTTGTCCTGCTTATCAGAAATCTAGCAACAGACCCCCTTCCTACATAAAGGCTTATAGAAATACGTTGGTTTACCTAAACAACTGTCATCCTGTGTATTCTTTAAGTGTGAGCAGCTTCTATTCCACTGTTCTTTAAGTGTCAGTTGCTTCGGCTAAATTATTACTATTCTGTTTACCCTTAAGTGTTAGTCCTTTCTTTGTGTTTATCTCGAGCTGCTAAACAATGGTTATCCTGTTCATCAATGGTTAATTCACCTAGCCCCCTATCAAAACAATCTAGTGGCACTTCTTTTCCAGGTATTATGACAGTGCCTAATTACTTCACTAATTCCAACTTAACATTTGGGCTGTAACATACTTTATAGTTGCCAAGCATCAAGTAATTGTATCTTAAAATTTGCTAAAGAAGTATAGTCTTGAGAAACCACAAACAGCAGGGGCCAAATTTTAATAAATATCGAAACAAAGAAACTTACACTTAACAGTTCAATTTAACCATTAAGGCAGGTATACTTTATTCAGCGCTGGAGAAGACTTGGGATTTGTCCTCAGAGTGCTTCTGCCAAGCAGTGATTTCACAGAAAATTTATACACAGAATTGTTTTCAAATTCAAAGTGACAATTATACTTGTTCCGGGAACCTCAGATCAGCTCAGAGTCGTTAAGGTGTGGCCATATCTGAGTGGTCAATCTCAACGACTCTGGGTGACAAAGGATAAGGGTCGTTAAGGCTATCTTAGTTAATCTTGCTTCTAACACATTACAGTTGATGTTCCATCCCACCATTTACAAATCACCATTTCAATCCCTCTTTTTCAAGGACTTTGCAAATTCTTTTGCAAGAGAGTCACAAGAGGTCTTATTGTTTAAGGTTCTCTTAAAATATTTTCCTGACTCTACTGTGTGTCTGATCTGATTTCTTTTCCATGTCTAATAACCTTCTAGTGTTCACTGACAACACCAAAATGCACATTGAAACACTATACGGGTTAACAAAACTGATAGTCCCAATGCTATAACACTGAGAAAAGATTGTTTCAACCAGGGCAAGTTTAGGAGCTAGGAATTTAACTAAGAAATATCTATACCCTCCCACTCTTGTATGGAGTTAAGAAGGCCATACTAATTTTTATAGAAGTTCCGACAGTCTGAGACTGATTGGTCAAATTGGAACAACTCATGCCCTCAAAATCAGAGAATCATTTATGGTATCTTAATAACAGATAATCAATTGCAGCTTTATTTTCTAAAACTGATGTTGAAGTTGTCTAGTTTCAAGATTTGAGGCCTCCAAGGCTCGGGGTATAATTGAGGTTCCTTGCATACTTACAAATAAATCTCTTTAAATTATTATAATGCATGGGCATGGCTACTCCTGGTGTTAAAAGGAAGCCAGCGTAGTTTCATATTTATATGACAGTTTTGACAACCACGTCTAGCTTCCAAAGGTTTGAATGCTTGCGGGGATTCCCCAAATACATGGAATATATATATGTTGTACTGAAAAAAAATGGCATTTAAACAAAAGGCCATACTATTGTATATTATACAAGCAAGTTTTGTTTTGAAGGTGTTAAGCGTTCTGTTGTCCACTGACTGGTCGGTGATTTTCTTCACTTGATCCAAGTTCTTTCATCTTGATTGCTGCGAAGGCTGTTAACAATACTTCATATTGTCCATTCCACTGTTCTCCCGGTGGTTTTCCTGTAAAATCTTTAACAGAAAACCTCATCCCCAGGTGTAAAAGGATGTACAGGTTGATCTTAAACCTCTAGGCCATGCAGCTTGGTTTTTTTATTTTGTTTGTTTCTCAAGCAAGTTCAGCTGGATTTGTTAGCTGATTAGACAAATTCGCACCTAATTCTGTGAGATCTTCTCCTGTATACTGCAATTGGCATACCGGGCTAATACTTTTCTTTCCTTATTTCAAAACCTAAGCAAGGCCAAAAGAAGTGCTTGATGCCAGTATAGATTGGCTTCTTGACAAATTTTAGCTGATTGCTGTTTTATCAGCAACAATCTGATGATTCATTTTCTCCACCTGGCCTCTAGCCTGTGGTCAGTATGGAGAATGTAACTGCCAATCAGTTCTTAAAATTTCACTAATCTTTTTACCACTTTAGCACAAATGTGTACCTCTACCTGACAATATCACTGCAGGCACTCCAAATGAGGTATAATTTCATTCAATAATACTCTTGTGACTTCTGCTTTATTTGTCCTGCAAGGAGAAGCTTCTGGCCAACTTGAGAAAGTATCTGTTAATGCTAATGAATACCAGTGCACACACACACCCCCCTCTTTCTTTTGGGAGTTCAGAGAGATCTATTTGCATTCCTATTATTTATACAGAATATCTGTGCCCAAAGGGTTTGTTTTGTTTGTTTTGGTTTTCTTTGGGTTTTTGGTTTTTTATTTGTAACTCCCCTAGGACCAATTTCCATAGCACTCCTGATGGCACTATTATTTGTCCATCTGGAACATAAAATCACCCATTATCTACTTCTCTTCCTGCCATATTGATAATCAGGTTTCTATCTTCCCTTGAATATTTCTCCAATTTTAAATCAGAATCCGGGATTTGAAGTTTACCATCTGGAATCAAAGCAGATGTTACTTTTGCCTTTTTCTGCGGCCATCCTGGCCTCAAAATTTCCTGCCAATTTGTTACCAATTTTCCGGCCAGTATTACCTCTCTGGTGACCTTTGTAGTGTGTGATAGCCACTTCTTCTGGAAGTTTTACAGCTTCCAGCAGCTTTAGGGTTTCTGCTGCATGTTTAATGTGTCTTCCTTGGGCAGTAAGGAGTCCTTGCTCTTTCCATATAGCACCGTGAGCATGCACCACTCCAAAGGTGTATTTTGAATCTGTCCATATATTTATCTTCCTTCCTTTTGCTAATTCCAGTGCTTGACTTAAGGCCATTACTTCGGCTTTCTGGGCTGATGTTCCTGGGGGTAATGGTCTGGCCTCGATCACTTCTCTGGTGGTAGCCACTGTGTATCCAGCCTTGCGATGTCCTTGCTTCACGAAGCTGCTTCCATCTGTGTACCAGGAATCTTCCGCATCCATGAGAGGTTTTTCTTTTAGATCCAGGCGGCTGGAGCATACTGTCTCCCTCGTCTTCAGGCAGTCGTGTATCACTGGTTCTGAAGCAGCTCCATTAAGGAAAGACGCTGTCATTCCCAGAAAGGTTCTGAGCTCCTTTACCATCCCTGGCATGAGTGTGCAGAAAACAGCTTCCTTTTGGGCTGTCTGTGTCCTCTGGAGATCTCGAATCCAGGATAAGTCGTCGTTGCATAGGCTGGGCCTTCTGCTGAAAGACTTGATACCTGCTCAGTCTAGAAGTTCAATAGGCTTACGGTCCATTGCTCACAGTCCTCCTCTGTTTGTTTAACTATCAGGAGGTCACATACTGCATCAGGGTTCCAGTCCCATGTTTCCAGGTCTCGAGCCAGCTGGTTCTCAAAAATAGTTCAGCTGTTCTTAATACCTTGAGGCAATACTGTTCAGGTTAGTTGTGTTTTACTACCAGTTTCAGGGTTTTCCCATTCAAAGGCAAATCACCTTTTTGCTCTCTTCAGCCAATATCAAGCAGAAGAAGGCATCCTTCAAATCCAGTACAGTAAACCACAATTGATCTTTTAATTGGTCGGCAAGGTACAGGGATGTGCCACTGCTAGAAGTAGTTCTTCTTACAATTTTATTTATGGCCCTTAAATCTTGCACTAACCTATAGCTTTTATCTAGTTTCTTTTTCGGAAATATTGGAGTATTATATTCTGCTTTACATTTTTTTAATAACCTGTAAAGGGTCCAGAGTCTAAGAATGACACGGGCATGGCAAGCAGGTACAAAACGAAGTACAAAATTTATTTTCTTGCGCAAGAGGTTGAAAAACCAGACTGGCTGGCCAGGGCCGCCCTACACAGGAGAGCGACCTCGGTTGCATCTGTGGGGTTACATTTATAGTAAAAGCAGGTACATACAAAATTATTAGTTGCAAGCTCATTGGTTGCTCTAGGGGTACATTCAGTGTATTTACAGTTCGTGTTACATTCTGATAGATTCCATGCTGCATATGCAGCAATCTCTTATCCGTACATTGTTTTTGCTCCAGGATGTGATTTCTCATCCCAGGGGGTGTCTGGCATGAACAGTTTCTAGTCCCCCACTTCTCTTTATTGTTTGCTTGTTATTTTTTTTTAACTAGCTCTGCCCAACCCCCCTACATCCTGTCGTGATAGCCCTCATGTTCCCCCCTTTTCTTTGAGACTGAGTCAGTTCCCCCCTACATCCTGTCATGATGGCCCTCACGTTCTTCCCTTTTCTTTGCATGATGGCCTTCACGTTTCCCTCTTTCTTTGAGACTGAGTCAATTCTTTGACTCCTCCTCTTCCGTATAGAGGGGGCTGTATTGTGTCCGTAACACTAACATTCTCACTGCTCCGATTCGATCCTGCACGAATCTCATGAGGGCATTTATCAGGCATGGTCCTATAAACAATAATAATAGAAGCAATATGAGGGGTCCTGCTAGCGCTGTTATGAGCGCTGTTAGCCAGGGGGACCAATTAAACATATGCTTGTACCAAGTTCTGGATTCTTGTCTTTCTTTTTCTCTACGTAAGAGGCTCTCTTTAACTTTTTGTAAAGTTTCTTTAATGACCCCGGAGTGTTTTACGTAGAAACAACATTGTTCTCCTAAGGCTGCACATAATCCTCCTTCTCTTAAAAAGATTAAATCTAAACCTCTCTGATTTTGCAGGGCTACTTCCGCTAATGATCCCACTTGCTCTTGGAGCCTTTCAATAGAAAAATGCAGTCGTTGGATATCTAGATCTACCTGTTCAGAGAGCCTCTTAAGCTGAACATCATTATTTACTAGCGAGGCAATACCTAACCCCGCCGATCCTGCTATGCCTGTGGTTATGAGAGCCGGGATTAGAATTGGCACTGCTCGTTTTTGTTGTGGTTGGTTCTGTAGAAAGTGTTCCCATCCTGCCTGCCCGCCCGCTGAAATAATAAACTTGCGGAAGTAATTGGACTATTAGGCAGAGCTCTGGGTTTACATGGAAATGCACACAGTATATGCAGGGGGTTAGTCCCTTGGTGCAAGCAAACCATGTGTTGTTAGGTCCTTTATATAAGAGGTTGTTCTCTTCATTGTCATTACTCCTCGGTAAGGTAATGGTTTGGTTACAATAATTCTTATATGGTGATTTTTGTATAGGGTACTTCTCTGACACTAGACAGGTTCCTTTCCCGTGTACTTCCTGGAGAGTGATTATCCCGTCTACCCATGGACACTCTCGCCAATCTGTGACGTTAGTAAGGCCCCCGACTATAGTCCCGATTCCAAAATAATAAGGGGGTCTGGGATCTAAACATAGCCAACATTCATTTGTTGTATTTGGCTGGGTCGTATTTAGATAATCAAAAGTGGCATCTACTACTTTTACGAGGTCCCCGTATTGTTCATTGACCAGGTTTTCTCGTTCAGGCTCAGTTGGCCCGCTTGTGGTTCTCGGGTTGTCTATGGGTTCTGGATCTATAGGAGGTCTAGGGAGACTATGTTCAAAGATTTCTTTGTTGGGCCCTATTCCTTGTTGTATGTAAGGGAGTGGTCGACGTTGGACAGTGAATTCCGTACCTGGGTCTCTTCCGCTGATATATGCCCTAATTCCCCAGGTTCGTCCAAGGTCCCACCCTGCCCCGAGGATCGGCTGCCAGAGTTTTATTTTGATCTCTATGGGATTACAAGTTCCTAGGCTGCCGTAGTTACAGGCTTTAGGCCTACCGGTCCGACTGAAGGATATATAGGCGTCATGGTCGGTCCAAGGTGCAATTGTCTCACACCCCCAACTAGCACAATGGTAATTCCCTGCACCCTGACAGTTGGGTCCTCCATTGGCTGGGCAGAGGTAAAACTGAGTATATTGGAGGGCCATTTCTAAATTAGGTTCCCCGCATCCGGCAGGGTGAACTGGAGCGAAATGATAGTTTCACGGATCATTGATGGTATGGATTCCTTCCTTTGTGCTCAAACCTGTGTCAATACTACTTATCAGTTTACAAAGATCAATTCTAAAGACCGGTTGTTCTGTTGTATTGACTTCTGCTAAGATTCAGCTGGTCTGAGTATCTGTCAAGGTCCATCTCCAATTCATAGGTTGATACGGGTTTCCCTCTGTACCTGGAATTGTTATAAGCGTAACAGTAATTGACAATAATACCTGGTTTAGGGTTTTACCCTTCTGAGTTTTAGTTTTAGTCCATAGTTGTCGGATGAATTCTGCACCAGTTCCCACGTTGGCACCTGCGTGTCTTCTTTTGTCGCTCTCTTGACGTGGGATGCGTGGATCCAGGGCTTCAGGCCATCTACTTTTACCGCCGTAGGTGTCATCAGGATGACTGTGTATGGTCCCTTCTGTTAAAGTTGGATTGAGACAACCAAAGTCCAAAAATGGATCAATTGATTATTCATTTATTTAGGTAGGAAAGCAAAAGCAGCGCTGGGCGGCCGGGGAGTTGCAGCTCCACCAGGGCTCGCAAATTCAGGTAAGTTGAGCAGCCCCTTTTATTCCCCCCCCCCCCCCGAAGTTCATTTCGACACTTCAGAAAATGCCCCTTGGTTTCTTCTGCGTAAGTGGCTTTTCCCACTTGTTTGTTTCAGGCGATTTCGAAGGGCTTGGTTGCAAAATCAGTAGATACTATCTATATACAAAACACATATTGTCATGGTAACCTTTAACATTTACTTAAGATAGCATTGTGGTTTCATCTTTCTTGTCAAACAGGATGTTCTTGTGCTTTAAAACAAAAAGACCGTTGCTCGTTTAGTCGGCTTGATAGGCAAATTACTTTCTGTTGCTCATTACAATCCCCCCTTTCTTTTATTGACCCGTAATTTGCTGATCAGACCTGGATAATACCTCACGAGCTGCATCTAGTTCATGATTTCCGTTGGGTAAAATTTTCATTTCAAGTTCCGATTGCTTCATCACCATTAGTTGTACCTTTTCAGGGCATGGTTTAGTAAAAGGGCATGGTTTAGTGTTTGATAGGAATGGTTGGACTCGATGATCTGATGGGTCTCTTCCAACCTGGTTATTCTATGATTCTATGAATCATGATCATAGTCCCTCTTTCAGTTCCTGGTTCCCAGAACCTCACGCCCCACACTTTCCCTGTTATCCAACCGTTATTACCTGGGTCGAGTATGCTTACTATTAAATGTTTGCATGTACTCGAATAACTAACACCTCCAGAGTAATCATACTTAGGCAGCTGGCACTGGGGAGGTCCCCACTTAATTTGAAGAAATTTATCTCTAGAATCTATACCCCAATCAGTTTTGGAGGCTATTGTTTCACAGCCCCAATAGGCACAATAATATTGTCCAGGTTGATTGCAATAGCTTTTCCCGGGATTTGAGCTTGGACACCAATAGGTGCATTTTAAATTTGTGGCTTCCATATTATATAATCTATCAGGATTACATTTCTGACCCAGTATTTGTTTAAATAAATCACAATTAGTAACAATAAATTCTGGAGCGCCTGCAGTGATATTTGTTTTTATTACTTCTGAATCCCCCAGTCGAGCTAAGATCCACTCGAAAGGTTGGTGAGGATAGTGGTCTTGCGCTAAGTCCGCTGTCACCGTACAGGCCATGACAACCAGTGTTATTAATAGAGTCATGTTCCCGCTATATGATACCTCTCCATCTTCCTCGTCTACTCTTTTGCAGAGAGCAACGGGATAATACTATCTTCTCGACGGCAGTAGGTAATCTTCAGGGAAGTCTCTTTAATCCTCCTGTATTTACGGTGCCGCGTGGACTTAACGCAATCCTCCCCCTTGACCTGCTTAAAGGATCCCTGGTTCTTATTGAATTATTTCAAAATTAATTTGTTTCGCTACGAAGCCTTTTCCAAGCAAACCTCACAGCACACTTTTTTACACTTTATGCCAATCAGCCTCATATACTTCCCAAAGTTCGGGTATCAACTGTTCCCACCTACAAAATATTTTACAGATCTCTGCCTGTATTCCTTCTTCAACATATATGGTATTACTGCGACATTTCATGCAATAAGGCTGTCTTTTAAACGAGACACAGAGCCACTTCTTATCACACCTTAGACATTTGCAAATCACCCAAGCCCAATGTCCCGAGAGGGGGTGTTTCAGACACGGTATTCCAAAAAGGTTCTCAATCCTAGGAGTCTCGGGTATTTCAATTTCTAGTTCACAACAAAAAGGGAAAATTTGCGGGGTTCCTGTTAGTTTATATAATCCAGCTCCTCCTGACTGGTTAGGCACCCTTCCATCTCTCCAAGGTGCAAAATGCACCTTTCGTAAGGAGTTTTGAGGAGACACCTGGAACCACCGATACAGGCTGTGTCTTACTTCTCCCTGGGGTAACTCATTCATTAGCATTTTGATTCCTCCTTATCTTCAATCGAAGACCCCCTGGTTCAGATGTCACAGTCCATTTTTCTGGGTACACAGGTCCCTTGACTCTACTGGCATGCGTCCATCCTTTTTCTGCGGTCCGTATGGCAGTATCTGTAGTGAGTAAAACAACGAAAGGCCCTTCCCAACGAGGTGTTAGGGAGGTTCCTTTCCAAGTTTTAATTAAAACCTGATCTCCAGGCTTTATTCGGTGTATGGAAATGTCCAAAGGAGGTCTCTGTGCTACCAGACCCTTTCTTCTAAGCTCGTGTCTTCTTTTTGAAAGTTCCAAAATATATTCTGTTAAAATTTTATCTTCAACGTTCTGATGTTCTACCAATATTCCAAAGTCATAAGGCATTCCATATAACATTTCAAAAGGGGATATACCAGTATCAGTTCTTGGTTGAGTTCTAACATGGAGCAAGGCTAGTGGTAAGCACTTAACCCAACTCATTTTTGTCTCTACCATTAATTTGGTTAAATGTTTTTTAATATCTCCATTCATCCTTTCTACTTTTCCAGAACTTTGTGGATGCCAGGGTGTGTGGTATTCCCATTTTGTGCCGAATAATTCGGTTGTTTCTTTTATTATTTTGGAAATAAAATGCGGGCCTCGGTCTGAGTCAATAACAGCAATGGTTCCATATCTAGGAATAATTTCTTCAAGGAGTATTTTAATCACTGTTTTTGCCGTAGCCCTAATTACGGGGAAGGCTTCCACAAAATAAGTAAGGTGATTCACCAGAACCAATAAATACTGGTATCTCCCGACCTTTGGTAGTTCAGTAAAATCTATTTGTACTTTTTCAAAGGGCCTTTTAGCCAATTCACGCCCCCCCTTGGAGTTTTTCTCTTAGTTGTCGCTTATTTACTTTGTGACAAGTCAGACATCCCTCTAAAATCTTCTTAGCCAAACCGTATATCCCGATACAGGTGTAGTGTGTTTCAAATTGATCCACCAATGCTTGGACCCCCAATGAGTTTTAAGGTGTAGTTTATTTAATATTCCTCTTGCTAGGTCTTTGGGAAGAATCTCTCGACCATCTGGTGATAGCCATTTATCCCCGTCTCTTTTGGGCCCGATTTGTTTTAGTTTCTCCAACTCTTGGAGAGTAAATGTCTTTTCTACTGTTAATGTCTGGGGTTCTTCTCTTACGGTTTGTGTTTGTACCACCAATATTGCAGCCCGTTTAGCTTCTGCATCTGCTAGATTGTTTCCCCTAACTGTAGGGCTTAATCCCCTTTGGTGTCCTTTTACATGGACTACTGCTATCTTGAGGGGGTTCCTTAATGCTTTTAAAACTTCTAGAATTAGTTTTTCATTAACTAGTCCTTTTCCCTGGGTGTTAATCAAACCCCTCTCTTCCCAGATTTTTCCAAAAGTATGTACCACCCAAAAAGCATATTTTGAATCTGTGTATACAGTTCCGATCTTGTTTTCTATTAGCCTTAAAGCTCTCAGCAAGGCATATAATTCGCATGCCTGTGCGGACCAAGCTCTATTTAGTGGTCCTGATTCTTTTATCTGAAAGGTATGCCCATCTATAATAGCATACCCTGATTTCCTTTGTCCCTCAATCACCCTTGAGGAGCCGTCTACAAACAGTTTCTCTCCCTCATCTAATTCTTCTTCCTCCAAATCCTCCCTTATTTTAGTCGTTAGGTTTATTACCTGGAGGCAATCATGTGTTAAATCTTCTCTGGGTTCCCCATAGAGAAATTGAGCTGGGTTCTGGATAGAGGTGGTCTCTATCTCTAGCTTAGAGGAATTAATCAAAATCCCTTCATATTTTAACAGTCGGCTGTCAGTAAGCCATTTATCGGCTCGTTGTTGCAGTACTCCACGTATGTTATGGGGCGTATATACCTATAATTCACCTCCCAGGGTGACTTTTCTGACTTCTTCTACTAATAATCCTGTGGCCACTATTGCTTGTAAACAGGTGGGCCACCCTCGGCTGACAGGGTCCAGTATCTTTGAATAATACACCACAGGTTTTCTCTGCCCTGCCCACCCTTGGGTTAAAACCCCATACGCTGTCCCATTATCTACACTGATAAAAAGTTGAAAGGGTTTACGAATATTGGGTAAGCTAAGGACAGGTGCCTCTATTAAATCTCTTTGTATTGTTTCCCAACAACTCTCATCTTTGGGAGTCCATTTCACCAACCCATCTTTGGTCAGTTTCTCATATAAAAATTCTACCTTGCTACTACAGTTCTCTATCCACTGTCGACAATACCCCAATAATCCTAATAATTGTCGTATCTGTCTCTTGTTACTGGGTGTAGTTAGAGATAATATTCCTTTTATTCTTTCGGGATCCAGTTTCTTGTATCCCTTTGTAAGCCAGTGTCCCAAATATTTTACCTCTTCTTCAGTAAATTGTAATTTAGATTGGGAGACTTTTAACCCCTTAAGGCCTAAAAAGTTCAACAATTTGATGCTTTCACCTCTAACTTCTTGGGTCCTTCCGGCTACCAACAAGTCATCTGCATACTGGATCAAAATCAGGCCTTCAGTTAATTCATAAGATTCTAATAGTTGTTCCAAGGCTTGCCCAAACAAGTTTGGGGATTCTGTAAATCCCTGGGGCAATACAGTCCATTGTAATTGTTTTTTTCTATGTGTTTTACGGTCCTCCCATTCGAATGCAAAATAATCTCTACATTTTTCTTCTAAGGGACAAGCCCAAAAGGCATCCTTTAAATCTATAACACTATACCATTTATAATCTGGACTTAATTGGTTTAGTATAGTGTGGGGGTTGGCCACTACAGGAAACCGGGTAATCGTTCGTTCGTTTACAGCTCTCAAATCTTGTACTAAACGATAGGACCCGTCCGATTTCTTCACCGGTAATATGGGAGTATTATGAGGAGACATACAGGGTTCCAAGAGCCCTTGGCCCCAAAGTCCCTCAATTACTGGCTGTAACCCTTCTTTTCCATCTCTAGAAATGGGGTATTGTCTAATCCTAATTGGTTGCTCTGTAACTTTAGAGGTCCCCAGCAAATAGAGCCCCTGACCCCTCTAATCTTCTTTAAAGATTCATCCTGCAGTCTCTTACGACAATTTCTCTGCAGGTGTCCTTTTTTTGTGGCAATAGAAACATTCTATTGCCGGCGGGTCAAACCTTCTCCTGGGATCTACTGGGCCCTCCCGGGGAATATCTCTCCTTTTTTCCTCATTAAATCCCCTATCCTGATTAAATCTTCTGTCCGGATTAAATTTTCTTTCTTGGGTTTGCCCCTCCCTTACGGCTGCCACCAAAATTCGAGCTTGCCTCTTTTGATTTTCCTCTTCTCTCCTCACATACACCTTTTGCGCTTCCCGTAATAATTCATCTAATCCTTTTTCTTGCCAATCTTCTATCTTTTCTAATTTTCTCCTTATGTCCACCCAGGATTTAGCTACAAACTGAGTTTTCAAAAGGGCTTGACCCAATTGGCTATCGGGGTCTAAGCCTGAATATAGTTGTAAGCTTTTTCTTAACCTCTCCAACCATTCAGTAGGGGTTTCATCCTTTTTCTGTTGTTCACTAAAGGCTTTGTTAATATTTTGTCCCTTGGGTACAGAATCCCTGATTCCTTGAATTATCATATCCCGGAGATCAACCATGTTATTCCTATGTGCGGGATCCTGGTTATCCCAATTGAGTCGTTGTAAGGGCCATTTTATATCTCCAGCAGGACCGTGTTGGTGTCTCTGGTCCCAGTGCCTCATACCTGCGGTTCTGATCATTCCCCGCTCTTCATTAGTAAACAAAATCTTTAAGATGGACTCCATCTCATCCCAGGTGTAAATATTGGGACCAAGAAATTGATCAAAACGTTCTGCTACCCCTAGTGGGTCTTCTAATAAGTGCCCCATTTCCTTTTTAAATTCTCTCATGTCCCCTGAGTTGAGGGGTACGGATATAAATCCTACCCCAGGTTGGGGTCCCCCCATGGCCGTTTCTCTTAGTGGATATAATAAATTTTCCTCCTTCCTTTCTCTGGTTTGCCTCCTAGTTATCCTTTTTTCAGGAGGAGGAGTCTTTCTTACATTTTCTGGGGGAGCTGTGGGAAGGGATTCTGGTTCGGGATTCTGACCCTGCAGAGGGGGTGGAACATAAGGCAGAGGGGACGCCGGTAACTCGTCCATCTCCTTTCTCATCTTTTTCCTTTTCTCTTTTAATGGGAACAAATTTGCTGTCTGAGTTGTACTCAAGATCCATAAAAAGGCATATTCACTCTCCTCTTTATTAAAGGGTTGTTTGCTGTTAATGTATATATTTAATTGTTGACATATCCAATCCTCAGAGGATCCATAAATTGGCCAATATAAGCCTGTCCTTATCTGCTTACCTCCCCATACTTCCATACAATAATGAATCATTTTCTCTTTGGACTTCCCTCTTCGAGAGGGGAAACTATCCCAATATTTAATCATTAATCCTAATGGGCTATCTGGGGGTATATCAGGGAGCCCACCCCCACCCCTTTTCTCCTGCATGGAACCAGAGGCTTTACTCTTCTTCTGGCCCATCTTCCGAAAGTGCCTTCTTACACATGATTCGCTCACTTCCCTCCGTTCGTGGCCAACGTCCTTGCGGACAATGGGAACCGCACTACTAGGAAGTCCACACTCACTTCGCCCAGTGGACTACTAGGTCCATTGGACGTCTCACTCACTTGCACTCCGGGTACCAAAAATCCCCGACCAAGCGGAACCGCAGTATACTTACTCTTTCTCGAGTCTTCACCTGGCTCCTCGTTCACAAAAATTACGGGGAACTGCAGTATTTCCTTTTTCTTTTTGCTTTCCTATCTCCGTTCGGAAAATCCAGGTGAGTTAGACCGGAACTCTCCTCCGGGACCATCCAGAAGTTGGGGCACCCTCCCAGAGTTGAAGTCCAAGTCAACTGTCTGGATCCGAGTCACGGCACCAAATTGTTAAAGTTGAATTGAGACAACCAAAGTCCAAAAATGGATCAATTGATTATTCATTTATTTAGGTAGGAAAGCAAAAGCAGCGCTGGGCGGCCGGGGAGTTGCAGCTCCACCAGGGCTCGCAAATTCAGGTAAGTTGAGCAGCCCCTTTTATTCCCCCCCCCCCCCCCGAAGTTCATTTCGACACTTCAGAAAATGCCCCTTGGTTTCTTCTGCGTAAGTGGCTTTTCCCACTTGTTTGTTTCAGGCGATTTCGAAGGGCTTGGTTGCAAAATCAGTAGATACTATCTATATACAAAACACATATTGTCATGGTAACCTTTAACATTTACTTAAGATAGCATTGTGGTTTCATCTTTCTTGTCAAACAGGATGTTCTTGTGCTTTAAAACAAAAAGACCGTTGCTCGTTTAGTCGGCTTGATAGGCAAATTACTTTCTGTTACTCATTACACCTTCCAGCGGGGTTCCAGGTTTCCTACTTGATGCCCGCGGACCCATACCAGATCACCAAGTTGGTATGGATGTGGGTCAGCTGCTCCTGTGATGAATGCAGTTCGCATTAGATAGTTTAGCTTGTTTACTGATTGAAAACAGTTCCACAGCAGGGACAAAGGACAGGCCTGAAGACACAAGAAGTGGGGGGGAGATAAGATAAAGACCATCAGAGGCAAACAGAAGACACAAAGAAACTGTGATGTGGGTATGCTAATAAGTTCTGGAAAACAATGGACAGAAATTTCTTACCTACATAAACTTAGAAAAATGTATAAAGTGGGAGTAATCTCTTCAATCATTACTCGGTTATCTGCCACTAATTTTGTTCAACTATGCTTTGGAATTATCAGGCAAAGACTGGTCCAGACTAAATAGATCTTACAAAGCAAGGATTCAGGAGAGAGAAAGGTATTGATGTGAACATACCCATCAGTGAAATTGTAATGAGTAACAGAAAGTAATTTGCTGATCAAGCCGACTAAACGAGCAACTGTCTGTCTGTTCCAAAGCACAGGAACATCTTGTTTGGTAAGAAAGACAAAGCCACAATGCATTTAATTAAATGCTAAAGGTTACCATGACAATATATGTTTTGTTTATAGATAGTATCTACTGAATTTTACAACTAAGCCTTTTGAAACCGCCTGAAGCAAGGGCAAAAAGCAACAAATCACCTCGGGCCCCAGCAGACGTAGATTAGCCAGCTCAAAGAATGCGGCCTTGTGCAATTAAGGAACAAGTTGCCCAGAGATAAGGAGGAAGAGGAGGATTTAGCAGCTGCTTGACAAAGCACAGGACTACAACCTTGAAGACTGCTGAACTAAGACAACTCTGTAAACTTAGCTGATTTATTATCTGACCATATGGAAACTGCATGTACCGGGAAGGAACCAAGGGGGCGTCTTCAAAGATGTTGAAACGAACTCTGGGAGGATAAAAGGGGTTGCTCAGCTTACCTAACTTTGCGAGCCTTGGTGGAGCTGCGATTCCCCGGCCGCCCAGCACTGCTTTTGCTTTCCTATCTAAATAAATAGTAAATTGATCCACGTTTGGACTTTGTGTTGTTAACTCAAATATAACAAAATTAAATAAAGTAACAAGCAATATTACCTTAGGAACATGTAGACAGGAAATGGAGTCCATGCGAATTTCCCTGCAAGGCTCAGACAATTATAGTGATTTAAAAGTGAAATGGTGATTTGTAAATGGTGGGATGGAACATCAACTGTAATGTGTTAGAAGCAAGATTAACTAAGATAGCCTTAACGACCCTTATCCTTTGTCACCCAGAGTCATTGAGATTGACCACTCAGATATGGCCACACCTTAACGACTCTGAGCTGACCTGAGGTTCCCGGAACAAGTATAATTGTCACTTTGAATTTGAAAACAATTCTGTGTATAAATTTTCTGTGAAATCACTGCTTGGCAGAAGCACTCTGAGGACAAATCCCAAGTCTTCTCCAGCGCTGAATAAAGTGTACCTGCCTTAATGGTTAAATTGAACTGTTAAGCATAAGTTTCTTTGTTTCAGATTTGGCACCCCAGATGGTGTTAGCAGAATGACAAACACATAACCACACTAGGAGGTTATATGTGGTGCTTTATTTCGAGGCCCCGGGAACCAGGGGTACGCACCCAGATCTGGTTCCAAAGACCGTCACATCGCGTCCGCTTTTTATTCTCTAAAAGTTTCGCAATCTATTGTATATTCAACAGGTTACTTCATTATCTAATACATATGCATAGGTAGGTTACTTCATCGCCTTATTGCGACATCAGTCTCTATTGCGCCTGCGTAGCCCCCCTCTGGTGGTCGTCCTGATGAAGTAAGTAGTCTTCCTCAGATGAAGTAAGTAGTCTTCCTCGCATTGTCTTTATTACTTCTTGTTCTTTTGGCAAACTCGTCGGTTTTTCTTGGCTGGACCCACACTTATCTCCACTTGACCGCTCAGGTATATCTTTCTTGCCTCCTGAAACCTATTCTTCTGTCCTTCACAAGATTTTTGATGGTCTTTTGGCTGTTGCAGGTGTATGTTCTACTTGGGTAGGGTAGCTAGTACGTACTTTTCCTAAACACACCTGGATCCTATTTGTTACATGAGGTCCTTTGAGCAAGTACCTCGGGGTCTGTTGCTAGGATACGTTAAGAATCAACAGAATCATGAAATTTTACATTCAGTCTTGGTTCTTGATTAGTCGATGATCAGTGTTTTATCCTACTTTAAGTGTAACTTTCCTAGCATTTCCCCCCTTTGAAAATACTTCACCTTAGCAAGTATTTTCATTTTATGTAACTGTTTCTTGGTAAGTTGATGGGGGTATTGGGTGCTGTGGATATTCTCGTGTCACTGCTCCAATAATTTTGTGTGTCCAGTTTTGTTTGCGAGTAATTTCTCTCCGGATACACAAATACACCAGATAGATTGTAAGGAATATAAGCAAAAGTGTGAATAACGTTTGAATGAGAGAGTGTATCCAGCCAGTAAGATGGATGCCTAATCTATCAAATAATGCCCCAACCCAATTTTGACCAATTTCTTCTTTCTCTTTTTCAGCTTCTTCTTCTATTTTTCCCAATTGCGAGATATCATATTCCACATCGGCTGTGACATTAGGCATATGCACACAGCAGTGATCAGTTCGATCTTTGAGATATCCACAGACACCATGTTCTTTTAACAAGAGCATGTCTAATGCCATTCTGTTCTGCAAAGTCATTTTCGTTGTCGCCTGTAGTTGCAAGTTTAAATCTCGAAATCCCTTCTTTGTTATTTTTGCCAATCTTTCAGTTTGTCCAATTAGTTTGTAAATCATTTCTCTATTACGATACGTCGCTATTTGGGCAAAAAGGGATTCTAATGCCCATCCCACTTTAACTCCTGTCTCAGGCTCCTGCCAAGTGTCATCTATGTCTTTAATATCATTTTCTATGTCTCTTTTAGCACGAATTTGTAAAGTTTCCAATTTACCTCTGAAGGGGGATCGCTTCCAAATCGGGCACAGGGTAGGCAACCCCAGAGTTATTTCTTTAACTGGACCCTCCATTGATAAATGTGTAGTCCAAGTTCCATCATTAGATGCCCAAACAAAATTACCCATACTGCGTACTGTCGAATATTTACAGTCTATTCCATTAACTGGTACTTGTATTACCTTTCCCCCGACTTTAAATCCCCGACAGGCACACCCTACTATTAGAGCCATTTTAACTGGAGGTATGGTGATCTCTTCAGGGTCTAGGTCACAATCTAAAATTTTAGAACAATTCCACCATGGAACGCTATCAATAGGATCTCTACTGATCCGGCCATTTACTGGTAATTTGTCACTACTTTGTTTTCCTGTCCATTTAAAACACCAAGACGTTTCTCCTCCGTATTGGAATTTTTGTAAAATACTTGTTGACCAAACTGTGTCCCAATTTTGTTCTGTATCATTTCTTTTCTGGCACACCCATTCCATTGTATTTCTTTCCCTCACTATTTCCTTTATTTCATCATATGAGCACCATCCTACATCTTTAAATCGTCCGATACGTGTGAACTTATAATTTGGTAATTTTTCACAATCGCTTCAAATTCCTGCAGTTCTCCACTCCCTTCTTATACTTATTTTCTGTTTTTCCTGTATGGGTGTTATTATTTGTTTACATTCGGTTTTATTTTCTTTCACCTCTGGGAGTGGGAAAGTCAATATTCCCCAGCTTATCGGTTCTCCAGCCGTTTTTGGTAAAGGCAAGCATGCTGTAATCTTACTTGTATTTTGCATTCTAGCGAAATCCTTGATTAACCCAATCATCAAATTTTCTTCAGCATCTTTCTTTTGAACATAAATCTCCTGGGGTGCCTGGGTCAGTTCTATGGCTCGTTTCACTCTGGCTTCAGTAATATTGATTTCGCTATATCCAAAGGTAGTAGCATTTTGATACTGGCATCTGTAAGTTCCCAAGTCGGATCTTTTTATCCCTTTAATAATCTGGACTAATATTCTTCCCAGTCTCAATTCTATTGAGTGTCTTTTATCACTTAGAACTGCTTTTCCTTCCTTTATCCATCCAAATTCCTCAGGCTGGGGGTCCTCTAGGAGGCAGTAAATAAGTGCCTCACTACCCAGAGGAGCCGGATAATGTGTATGCCCTGCTTTTATTCCATGGTCTTGAAGGGGATTTATTATCAGTGTTCTTTCTCCATAGTCTACATTACTTCCTGCTCCCACAAAACACCTATATTTTCCTTGGTCAGTCAAAGTTAAATTCGTCAGCTCCAGTTTTGTCTCACCTCGTATGGGATTTTGCGGATAAAACTTGTTCGAT